>NC_060149.1:51319608-51633983 GCF_021461385.2 Schistocerca piceifrons | reverse complement strand
AGCAGGAGTAGTGTGTGTACTGGCCTGTAGAGCATGTACCGCCATTGATTATATACGTACATCTAAGTTATGGGGATTGTGGGGAACAGAAATGTACAGGCACGGCTATGTTCTATTTAAGAACAAGGACCATAGAGTAAGGAAACAGTTTGGTGCATGTGACAGTGCCAATGTGTAAGGCACAATACCATTGCCAGTCAAGGGGAGATACAAAACATTCTATCCACTAATGTAGGTGAACTACTGGCCATCAATGTTTCCAGTTCATTACTAACTAGTAGGGGTGGTCAGAAATACATTTCCCTTCCAGTAGATGTATTTTCTAAGCGTGTAAAGTTCTGTGTGATGAAAAAGGCATCTAGTAAAATAATGTTTCGGAAACTGGAGACAGACTATTTTATAGAGGTTGGGAAGCTAGAGGTACTGGTTTTGGATAATGGTTCACAATTTACTTCTAAGCTATGGGAACAATTTGAGCTGCAGGCAGGAGTGAAGCACACCAGAACATTAGCATGGCACCTGGTAGGAAATCTGGGAGAATGCTATACACGTGAACTTGGATGAGTATGCTGTATATACTGCAGCCACAAAGACACATCATGGACTGAATACATTTCTACATTTGAGGGCATGATGAACAGTGTTAAAAGCAGTTTGATGGAATTCATACAGTATGAGGTAATGTGGAATAAAAAAGCAATAAACATGATACCTGAGGCAGTAGAGTTTCTGCCAGGAACCACAGTTTCAGAACAGGAGAGACTAAAGTCAGTGGTTGAAGAGGTGGTAAGAGGATTCATACAATAAAAGAATCAGTATAACACTAGGTACAAACCAACTAGGTACATGGTGCATGACCTGGCACTCATGAAGACCAAGGATCAATCAAAAGATACTGATGGTGAGATACACTGTGGGGCAAAAGTGATGGGATACTTCCTAATATTGTGTTGGACTTCTTTCTGCCTATCATAGTGTAGTGATTCAATGTTGCATGGACACAACAAGTCATTAGAAGTACCCTGCAGAAATACTGAGCCATGCTGCATTTATAGCCACCCATCATTGTGAAAGTGTTGTTGGTGCAGGGTGTTATGCTTGAACTGATCTCTTGATTACGTTCCATAAATGTTTGGTGGGATTCATGTCAGATGATATGGGAGGCCAAATCATTCACTCAAATTGTCCAGAATATTCTTCAAACAAGTTGTGAACAAATGTGGGCTGGTGAAACAACACTGTTGTTTGGGAACATGAAGTCCATGAATGGCTGCAAATGGTCTCCAAGTAGCTGAACATAACTGTTTCCAATCAATGATCAATTCAGTTGGACTGCATGAACCTGCTTTCAGAAAAACTATGTGTTGCATTACTTACTGAATGCCCCTTGCATACACAGGGCAAGTCACTTGATGTAACACCACATTTATTTTGTAAACAGTTACAAATACCAAACCAAGGTTCTCTGCAAACGATAGTACACAAAGAGGCATTTACTTTGTTATGTGATAAAGAGTCTTAACTCTAGAATTGATTAAGATATTGAAGCAAGTATTATTTTTTAAATACAATGATAAACTTTTTTAAGAGCATCTGAAAGTGCTTGAAAAGAGGAGTACAGTGATATAATGCTTGTTTAATTTGGGACTGAAACTGCTTGCAAAAGAAACTGAGAAATATTCTAAAACTGAAAGGCTAGTTGGCTGGAATCGGAAATTGCATTGTAAGCATGCTCGTGTCAGGCTACATCATTCTGTCAAGCCTTTCGACTGTTCATTTGTCTGCACTGCAGAACAAGCAGGAACTGTGTCTTCTATTGGCAGGTCATTTCTGCTTCAACATTCCTTGAATGGAGACATGTACACAATTGAGGGAAAGTTAGACATACTACTTTTATACTGTGAACGTCAAAGAAATACTGTCAAAGCAGTACATTGGTACAGGGATGTCTATTCTGATCATCGTTGTCCACCATGTCCAGCAATTGCACAATTTATTAGGTCACTAGCAGAAACAGGCAGCTCCAACATCAAACAGAGGAGAAGAGTGAAGAATGCAAGTGACAGAGCATATGAAGAAGCTGTTCTGGCTATGACACATATTAATATGCATGGTGGTACAAGGCATATTGCCAAGAAATATGGGATTATCCAGATGAGTGTCATTCACATCATGCATCAGCATCTGCCACTACAATGGGCACTCAGAGGACATGATTTTGAACAGCGTATAGAATTTTGTCAGTTTGCTCTGCAGCTGGAGCATACATGTATGGTGCACCACTGTAAGAAATTGGATTGTGGGACCTTACTTCATCCCAGCGATGTTGAATGGAAATACATATGCACACTTTCTTATGAACATTCTACCTGTTCTTCCAGAAGAGATACCACTGGATAAGCATCAAGTTCCAATGTGTGTGCTTCCGACACAACAGCTGCCCAGCTCACTCTTCATGTGTTGCAACACATATACAGAATGGGAAGCTTCCGAACTGCTGGATAGGGTGGATTGCTCTAGTACAATGGCTGGCAAGGTCCACTGATTTGACCCCTCTTGATTTCTGTGTACAGGGAGCACTGAAAGATGCAGTCTTTCATGATGCCAAACTATGTTAGATGCCATGTGCTGTGAACCACCACAGCATGCAATGGTGAATCAGCCAATTTACTTTCACCTGTTTATCTAGCCCTCTAACAGAAATTACAAATGTGCCTTGTAGTCAACAGTAAACAATTTGAACACAATCTTAGGTAAAGTGTAAAACTTTGTTTCATTAAGAAAAGTATTTGCTTTGTGAGTGACATATTGTCAGTCATTCTGAATAAGACGTTTAGTTTATTTAAAGTGTATTACGTGTAATTTTCATTTTGAATAGTATCTACACACACATTGTCTGACAGCAGGTGTTTTACGTTAAGAAGCATTTAGGTGTCCCCAGGCAAAGAGAGGTCAGGTATTATTTTTGTGTTTTGAAATCTATGAAAGTTGATACAGTAGATTAAGTATAAATGACCAATATCTCTGTTTCAGTTTAAAGCAGTAAGCAGCAATGTGGAGGGTTTAAATAGACAAATGCCTGACATAACTGTAGCTGTTTCCACAGAAACCTGAAAACATACATGCATTTGAAATAATTTTTCTGACCACACACGATGCCACACAAGCCAGCATACGCCAAACTTCCGTATACAAAAATCATAGCTGACCCTGTATCTATGTTGCATAGAAAATGAAGTTTCATTTTAGTAGCGTAGACCTGTCTTGCTGCATGTAATGACAGAGGCTGGCTGCTTGGCATGAAATCTCTGCTGTCTGATGAAATTATGCTGTCTGTCAGACAAAAAGAAGAAGTTATTAATCTGTGGTGATTTCAATGTAAACTTTCTAAATAATTCTGAGAGGAAAGGTGAAATAGAAGTGTTATTAATAACATATTACTTAGAATCAGTGATCAATTTCCCTAGACATATAGCTCAAGACAGCAGCACACTAATAGATAATGTATTTGTACAGAAAGAGGATGTAAAACAAACACATGCTTTCCCTGTGGTAAGTGGATTGTCAGACCATGATGCACAACTGATTAACTTACAAAACCTAACAGGGCGTACAGTTCCGAAATGGTTAAGTAAAAATGTGAAGTCACTCAACCCGGTATCTATAGAGCACTTCAAAGAAAGCTTAAAAAATGTTAATTGGGGAGATGTATATAATGAGCCAAATGCTAATGATAAATGCAACATACTTCTTGATAAATTTATATCCCCTTTTGAAAATTTTTTTCCAAAAGAAAAGTACTAAATGTAACACCACACACTTTTCAAAGAAACCTTGGATTACTACAGGTATTAAAGTGTCTTCAGAAAGAAAAAGAAAATTTTATGAGACAGCAAGAACCAGTAAAGATCCAGAAGTAGTTTCACACTATAAAAATTATTGTAACGTACTGAAAAAAGTTGTAAGGAAATCAAGAAATATCTATGTTAGAGAAGAAATTAACAACTCAGACAATAAAATCAAATCTATATGGAATGTTGTTAGAAGGGAGATAGAAAAAGTAACCACTGGGGTAGATAATATTACTATTAAGGAGAATGAGACCATCCTAATCAACAGTACACAAGTAGCTAATGTATTTAACAACCATTTATTAAGTGTAGGAGAAAAAATTAGTGAGAACAGTTCAAAAGAAAAAGCCAGACAGTATATGAAAGAATCTGTTTTGAAAAAATTTAGTCAGATTAAGTTTCACCTGACAACCTCTTGTGAAATAAGTAAAATTATTAAATCTTTGAAAAATAAATGTTCTATTGGACTAGATGATATCTCTAATAAGATATTAAAGAAATGTGGAGCAATTACAGCTGATGTTATGAGTCACATATGTAATGCATCAGTAACTCAAGGTATTTTCCCAGACAAGTTAAAATATTCCATTGTCAGACCACTCTACAAAAAGGGGGACACCACAGATGTCAATAATTATTGGCCAGTATCCTTGCTTACAGCATTTTCAAAAATCTTCGAGAAAGTAATGTACTCAAGAGTGGTTAGCCATCTCAACAGTAATAGGATACTTAGTAAATCACAGCTCTGATTTCAAAAATGCTGTTCCACTGAGACAGCAATATACGATTTCACTGTCCACATAATATAGTCTTTAAATAGTAAAATGTCACCAATAGGAATTTTCTGTGACTTGTCCAAAGCATTTGATTGTGTGAACCATGACATTATGTTACAGAAATTACCGTTCTATGGTACTAATGGAATAGCATCTGAGTGGTTTAAGTCATACCTACAGAACAGAAAGCAAAAAGTTTCCTTATAGAGGTCAAGTGATTTAAATAAGTTTGCCACTTCATCTAACTGGGGTGAAATTACATTAGCTGTTCCACAGGGTTCAATCATGGGTCCCCTTCTGTTCTTGATATATGCGAATGACCTCCCTTCCTATCTGAAACAGGAAGCTGAACTGACAATGTTTGCTAATGGTACAAGCATCCTTATTAATCCGGTAAAAGAAACTCCAATTGAAAATGATACAAATAAGGTCTTTGGAAAAGTCATTAGTTGGTTTTCTGCGAATGGGCTTGCTCTAAACTTTGAAAAAAACACAGTACATCCAATTTTCTGCCACAAAAAGTACAGTTCCTTCAATAAATATAACACATCAACAGAAGTCAGTAGACAGAGTAGAGGATACTAAGTTTTTGGGTGTACACATAGATGAGAATCTTAATTGAAAAATTCATATTTTGGATCTTCTAAAGCGACTAGGTTCAGCAACTTTTGTAGTCAGAATAATTGCCAATTTTGAGGATACAGAAATTAGTAAGCTAACATAGTTAGCATACTTTCACTTTCTGATGTCATATGGAATAATATTTTGGGGTAACTAAACATTTAGACAAAAAGTATTCACTGCTCAAAAGAAAATGGTTAGAATAATGTGTGGGGTTCATAGTCACACATCTTATAGGCATCTTTTTAAAAGATTGGGAATTCTTACAACAGCCTCACAGTACATTTACTCACTAATGAAATTTGTTCTCAACAACATGGATCAATTTAAAAATAACAGTGACATTCCTGATTATAATACCAGAAAAAAGAAAGACTTACACTATCCTTTACTCAACCTATCTTTGGCACAGAAAGGGGTAAAATATGCTGCTATAAAATTTTTTGACAAATTAACAGATGAAATAAAATGTCTGACAGACAGCAGTAATAGCTTCAAAAATAAATTGAAATCATATGTCCTTGACAACTCCTTCTATACCATAGATGAATTCTTGAGTAGGAATAAATAAGTCTATAAATACAGTATATGCATTTTGTGCCATTTAAGTAAATGGGGTAAATAATCGAAATATTAATCTTTAACTCTGTATTTTAATATATATTAAAAAAATCTTGTTTCATATGTGAATTTCTTGTGCACTTGACGCATTCCGCATCATAACAGCTACTGTACCATGTGATTGATCAATGGAACACACAAACAACTAACTAACTAACTCTGCTAGCAGTGTTTACGCTGCAGTAGCCAATCCTGGTCACATTGTTTCCAGTTTTAATATATTTCTCAGATTCTTTTGTGGAATGTTTCAAAATTGCATTACACCGCTGAAATTGTGTTTCCAAGAGCTACTGAATGTAGCTATGAAAGTTATACAGTTCCATTAAGAAAAAAATACTTTCTTCAGTATCTCGATCAATACGAGAGTTGAGGCTCTTTATCATGTATCAAAGTACCAACCAAGGGGAGGGTAACGTGTTGTTCAATAAGCTGCAACAGGTGTACTTACTGTATAGTATCTGAATGTGAATTTAAATATGTGAAGAGGTGATTTGTAATTCTCAGTTCGAAGACAATAAATTTCTTTGAGTGGAAAAAACTTTTGTCCACAAATCAGCGTAGTTTTAGAAAGCATTGCTCATGCAAAAGTCAGCTTGCCATTTTCCCACATGAGATCCTGTGAGCCATGGATGAAGGGCAACAGGCAGATTACATGTTCTTAGATTTCCATAAAGCACATGACACAGTGCCACACTCCAAACAGTAAATGAAAGTACAATCATATGGAGTAGGTTTCCAAGTATGTGAGTGGCTCAAAGACTTTGTAAGCTGCAAAACCCAGTATGTTGTCCACGATGGCAAGTGTTCATCAGTGATAAAGGGGTTTTTAGATGTGTCACAGGAAAGTGTGATAGGACCACTCTTATTCTCTATACACGTAAATGATCTGGCAGATGGGGTGAGCAGCAATCTGTAGCTGATGTGGTGGTGTATGGGAAGATGTCATTGTTTAGTTACTGTAGGAGGATACAAGATGACTTGGACAGAATTTCTAGTTAGTATGATAAATGGCAGCCAGCTCTAAATGTAGAAAAATGTAGATTAATGCAGATAAGTAGGAAAAACAAACACATAATATTTGAATATAGTATAAGTAGTCTGGTACTTCAAATAGTCACATCAATTATATACCTAGGCATAATGTTGCAAAGAAATATGAAATGGAATGAGCATGTAAGTACTGTAGGAGGGAGAATTTTAGGAAAGTGAGGCTCATCTGTAAAGGAGACTGCATACAGGACACTAGTGTAACCCATCGTTGAGTACTGTTTCAGTGTGTGGGATCTGTACCACGTCAGATTAAAGGAAGACATTGAAGCAATTTGGAAGCAGACTGCTATATTTTTTACTGGTAAGTTTGAACAACATGCAGGTATTATGAAGATGCTTTGAGAACTCAAATGGGAATCACTTGAGGAAAGGTGACATTCTTCTCAAGGAGCACTACTGAGAAAATTTAGAGAACCAGCATTTGAGGCTGATTGTAGGGCAGTTCTACTGCTACCAATGTACATGATGCATATGGACCAGGTAGATAAGATTCAAGAGATTTAGGGATCAAATGGAGGCATTAGACAATAATTTTCCATTTTTCCCTTATTCTATTTGCAAGTGGAACAGAACAGAAAGTGACTAGTAGTCATACAGGATACCCTCTGCCATGCTCCATATGGTGGCTTGTGGATTATGTATGTAGATGTAGAAATAGGCACGTTTTGACGGCTGTGGAGGCTGAGCTGAACCACACTATTTTTGTGTTGTTGTCGATAGATGGTGGTACCCTTTGAGGAGCAGTGATTGGCACAGCTCTGAGTATGAGAAATCTAGAGTGCAGATCAGCTAGCTGGAGTCTCAGGCTGTGTGGTGGGAAAACCTGGTCATTAGCTTGAACTTCAAAGGGCACCCGCTATGGCCAATAGACAAGATATCAAATAAGGGTAACTCTAATAAAAATTATTAGGGAAGTACATGGAGAATTGGTTTTAACTGTATATTTTTATTGATAGCATAAGGACACAAAATATCCTCTACATGTACAAAACCATTATTTGTAACCAAGCCATTTAAGTTACGTAAAAACTACAATAGCTTTAGAAAGCAGGATAGCTTTACAAAGCTGGTGACTAAGCAGCATTAAGTCAAAACACAAGTGTATTGGAAATATTTATAAGTATGTGGTCATAGACTTGTGATTTCCATGTGTTTTGATAGTGAACACATTGAAACATTTTCAACTTGTTTGTCGTTAATGCCTGTTGGTAAGAGTCAACCTACAAACTAATTCCTATCGGGAGCCTATTGAATGGCCTGAGAACATTCAAGCGAAGCATTTTAAAAGCTTCTGTTGCTATTAGTAACCCCTGTAAATGTATTAACTTATGGTTCATTGTACACAACCCCTGGTGAACCAACCCATATATCCTTCCCTACATATCCACCAGTAGCATTCTGCTACTAACCTATTTATTGTTTTACAACCACCAATGTCCTGACAATATGTGATTGTCTGCTTCTTTCAGCACTTCCCCTTTTAGCTCCAATGACACTACTAGTCACAACCCCAAACATTGAATTGTCCCTGTGATGCATACAGTTTACAGTCTGCACCAGCCTATTGGGCTGCTTGCCACTGTGCAAGGTCATGACCCAGGGTCTGCATCACCTCTACTTTTCGGCTTAAACCATCTGGTTAGCCTCAGTGTCCACCTAGTCAGCCTACTAGAAGGTCCTTAAGTTCCAACATCCCCTCAAGAGTTGCATGGTCAGTTACCACTTAAAATATTTTCCTATACAAATAACATTGGAAATACGTGATTGCCTATAGCACACTTAGCATATCTTTTTCAGTTATGGATTAGTTCTTCTCTGCCCTGTTCAACTGCTAAGAGGCACATGCTACTGGATGTTCCTCCCCATTTTCTACTTGACTGTGGATGCACCTTACAGCTTGATTAGAAGTGGCAGCTGACAAGATAAACTCTTTCTGGAAGATTGGAAAAATTAGTAGTGGACTAGATGTCAAGCTCCCTTTAACTCCTTGAATGTGTCTTGGTATTCCTTTGTCCATTTGAACTTCATCCCCTTTTTTAACAGTCGTGTAAGTGGTCCCCTTATATCTGCATATCCTTTTATGAATTTTCTATAATAATTCCCTAAATGATAGTAACTCCTTGGTATTAATAGAAATCGGAAATTCCTGTATTGTCTGTATCAACCATGGATTTCTCTTGACCACTTCACTACTAGTAACATGCCCCAAGTAAGTAACTTCTTCCAATGCCAAGTGACATTTTCCAAGGTTAATGTAACATTTTCTGCATGTAATCTTCTAAAAACGTGTTGCAAATGGTGCAGATGCTCTGCCATTTCCATCACAAAAACAATACCATGTAGGTATACCACACACTAGTGAGTCTTCTTAGCCCTCCACCCAGCAAATGCTGAAACATTGCCAGATCATTTTTTAATCCTAATGACATCCTATAACGCTGAAAATGACCCAAGGGAATGGAGGGCACTGTTTTCGGATGGTCCTCTGGGTATACCTCAATGTCATGGTACTGTGGGGCGGCTGGTGGAAAATAAGAATTATATATATTATTTGTTGCCATTCTCAACACAGGCTCTCTAACTACAATGTTGGCAACTAGAAAGGGATTAGCGAAAACGTGATGCCTGTAATTTGAGTTGACTGTGCCCACTCTGATGGAGAAAAAGTTATTGATTATTGAAGTTCATTACTCTGAGGATTTAGGATGATGTCTGGTATTCATAGAAAATGCAGTTTACTATAACAATTTTCGCTATATTCTGAAAACAATAAAGTGTAATATTCCAGGCAAATGTATTGCACTACTAGATCTGTTCAGAGTCTATTGCCTGAAACCTATTATCCCTAGATAAGAAAACTGTTCAATAATCGTTATTGATGTAAATGTTCAAGTGAGTGCTCACCAAAATTTGATGTTAATACTGAACAAACACCATGCTAGTAATGGTAGAAAGTCTGTCCTGTGGCAAAACATGAAAATATGACATATGCAAACTGAGAATAAATCACTGGAGTCATTCCGCAATTAACACTTAACCCCAATGCGAACTCATTGTTAAATGCATACTGAGTTATGTAATATGGCATCCAAGGCTGTTCCTGGCAACTGCACAAATGCGATGCGGCTTCCAACATGGAGTGCATGCTGAAACAAATCTAGAAGAGAACTGGGGCCTTACTCTAGCTCGCACGCCCTTATTTATATAGCCACGGAGCGGACCGTTGAAGGTGCAGCCGACAACATTTGCCTTACTGACTAGCCACTGGGGCTAGCAGAACACCACTTCAAGTTACTAAATAATTAACTGCTTCATTTGCTGAAGGCCAATGAAGCTCTCTATTTAATTGCGTAATCAGCACACAGGGAAGTATCTGTAATAAAATTCTGATGTGGCTACATTAAATACTTTTGACGAGAGAATTATTTTAATTGTACTGCATGCAATAGATAAGCTCTGAACTTGCCCTTTGGAGAGACGCTACAGCTATAGTTTTATAGCTACCTTTTTGAATCTTCTCACATCTTTGTTATTATAGCGTATCTCCATTCTACCTAAATCTAAATATCCTAGCTTTAATTATTCACTTACTTAATCTATCTTGCTTCCATACTTTTAGGACATAAGAACAGAAAATCTTGAATTTGAACCAAATATGACTTTGTGAGATCCAGCATGCTGTTTCCATTAAATTACAATGAAAAAGGAATCCAAATGTAAATTTTGAAGTTTCTAACTCCTTCCTGTTGTGCTGATGATTTTTACATAAAATGTCCAAATTTCGAAAAACCTGTTAAAGTTACCAAACTGAAACTTAACACATATCATTTTAGCATCATTTCTGACATGCTATCAACTTTTCAGATTATTTACTTTACTTTTAAGCTATTGTGAAACATTTGTGACATCTTAGCTAGTTACAGTGTACTAGGCTGGCACACAATGGAAAGCATATGAATTCTATATGGCGTGAGTAGGCTGCTTCCCTACATCACAATCTACTTAATTTTTTTGAATGCAAATGAAAAACAAAATTACAAAAAGGGAAGCAAGAGTACAGCTTAACTCTCTATGTAAAATGGAAAAATTGAAATATAACATTTAGAAATATTAAAAGAAAACTTATTATTTACTTCAATTATTTAGATTAAAATTGCAAAACCGATAAGAACATCTATAAAATAAGTAAACTGCAGGTTGCAAAATTCATGGCACTAATGCCTTGCATATTAAATTATTCATGAAACAAGTACTAAACGGACAGCATGATACTGTCTAGAAAATCACTCAAAATTTTAAGTACGCCTAGTTTCGAAAATCAATGACTCAATTTGGCATACAAGTTGCCTCAAATACATAAACACATAAATATTTAAAATTATGAAAATGTCTGGCTCAAGTTTCACTTAATTAGGTGAAAATTTTAAACCTATTAAATTGTCTGTAGATATTTTTACATACATAGGTACAAAGAAAATGACATGGTTATTCTCATTACATAAATAAATAATGAAATCTTAGCAGTCTTTTCTACACCTGAAAGAGAATTTCACAAATCATAACACTTCCATTTTTACATACACTGTTGTAGCCGCTTTGGCTGGCATTCTACATTTTGATTCACAAGGGAAGGGGGGGGGGGAATTGCTATGGTGTGCGTCCTTCATGTCCACTCTATACCACAACGGGGAAAGGGGAGGAGTCGCTGTGAGTTGTGTCCAAGTCACTCCACATTTTCACGCAGCTACCAGGCTGCCATTATCTTGTTTGTCCTGTAGAACAAACAAAAAGAGTGCCTCAGACTCCGTTCACTTAATAACTAAGGGAAGGTCACAATGAAATGGGGATATATACATTTCACCTCTCACTCGTTACTGAAACAAAGTTAACAGAACAGTTTTCTATTTCAAACTCATGGTTACTTTACTGTAATTAAAGGTAAACAAATGGTTCAATACGCCATTAATCACGTACCAAAGAAAAATTTATGCCCGAGGTATACACTCATGAAACCTTTAAATCTCAAATTATTATTTCTGGGCCGCAACACTGAACCGGTGCTCGGTACATTCCTTATACATCTGTATTTATTTACAGGATGACTCATTGTCAAATATCTCATTCATAGAGACGGTATGAGTATACTTAATTATTAGTTGTCATTCTTAGCTTCTCTGTACATTTGAGTAACTTGTGGTAATAGGAGTACAACTGCTGAGTGTTCAAAACACACTATGATTAGCCAATTACTAAATTAACTTATTGGTCTTTTGTTGCTGTGTCAGTTCCACCTTTCATTGAAGTTTAATTATGCTGAGCTATTAATGATGTTTCATGTCTGCAGTTATGTTATTCAATTACACTCCTGGAAATGGAAAAAAGAACACATTGACACCGGTGTGTCAGAACCACCATACTTGCTCCGGACACTGCGAGAGGGCTGTACAAGCAATGATCACACGCATGGCGCAGCGGACACACCAGGAAACGCGGTGTTGGCCGTCGAATGGCGCTAGCTGCGCAGCATTTGTGCACCGCCGCCGTCAGTGTCAGCCAGTTTGCCGTGGCATACGGAGCTCCATCGCAGTCTTTAACACTGGTAGCATGCCGCGACAGCGTGGACGTGAACCGTATGAGCAGTTGACGGACTCTGAGCGAGGGCGTATAGTGGGCATGCGGGAGGCCGGGTGGACGTACCGCCGAATTGCTCAACACGTGGGGCGTGAGGTCTCCACAGTACATCGATGTTGTCGCCAGTGGTCGGCGGAAGGTGCACGTGCCCGTCGACCTGGGACCGGACCGCAGCGACGCACGGATGCACGCCAAGACCGTAGGATCCTACGCAGTGCCGTAGGGGACCGCACCGCCACTTCCCAGCAAATTAGGGACACTGTTGCTCCTGGGGTATCGGCGAGGACCATTCGCAACCGTCTCCATGAAGCTGGGCTACGGTCCCGCACACCGTTAGGCCGTCTTCCGCTCACGTCCCAACATCGTGCAGCCCGCCTCCAGTGGTGTCGCGACAGGCGTGAATGGAGGGACGAATGGAGACGTGTCGTCTTCAGCGATGAGAGTTGCTTCTGCCTTGGTGCCAGTGATGGTCGTATGCGTGTTTGGCGCCGTGCAGGTGAGCGCCACAATCAGGACTGCATATGACCGAGGCACACAGGGCCAACACCCGGCATCATGGTGTGGGGAGCGATCTCCTACACTGGCCGTACACCACTAGTGATCGTCGAGGGGACACTGAATAGTGCACGGTACATCCAAACCGTCATCGAACCCATTGTTCTACCATTCCTAGACCGGCAAGGGAACTTGCTGTTCCAACAGGACAATGCACGTCCGCATGTATCCCGTGCCACCCAACGTGCTCTAGAAGGTGTAAGTCAACTACCCTGGCCAGCAAGATCTCCGGATCTGTCCCCCATTGAGCATGTTTGGGACTGGATGAAGCGTCGTCTCACGCGGTCTGCACGTCCAGCACGAACGCTGGTCCAACTGAGGCGCCAGGTGGAAATGGCATGGCAAGCCGTTCCACAGGACTACATCCAGCATCTCTACGATCGTCTCCATGGGAGAATAGCAGCCTGCATTGCTGCGAAAGGTGGATATACACTGTACTAGTGCCGACATTGTGCATGTTCTGTTGCCTGTGTCTATGTGCCTGTGGTTCTGTCAGTGTGATCATGTGATGTATCTGACCCCAGGAATGTGTCAATAAAGTTTCCCCTTCCTGGGACAATGAATTCACGTTGTTCTTATTTCAATTTCCAGGAGTGTAGTTGCTAGTGTATGTACTTATGTAATACTCGCTCTATTAATAATTTAAAGCACAGGATAGCACATTGATTTTATTTCTATGGTATATTGCAGCTGATTAGTTTGCTAACGTGGCAATCCATTTCCACTCGATCGGATGCTGAAACCACAGGTTGTCTCTCTCGACTACCACTAAAGTGTATTAATCATGGATATGCGTTATGCTAAATTCCTTAAACCTATAGGGCACCATGAGCTGCTTTGTCTCATCTAACATAAGGGTACCTATGGTCGCATTCACACCTCCAACTCATAACCTTAATACATGTAGGCGTGTCCTAGCACACACTACACTAAAATAATGGCCAGCTCCAACCTCATAAATACTTCAAGGACATGTCCTTCACGTCTCAACCACAAACACTGTTCAATTTCATTATTATTGCCATTCCTTGTTAAACAAGGTGAGTTCATCATTACAACTCATCTGCATATATTCCATAACATTAAGCAATCTCTTCTACTATTTACTAGTTGGCTCTAATGCAGACAATACGTCTCATCACCACTTCAGCTTATGGTTACAAACGAATTTGCATATCTTTTTAATATTACTGTGGAACCATTTCGAATAAAACAACACCTTGTACTTATAGTATTACCAAGGTTCTTCCTAAAACGTATATATACATATTTGTTGCTCAGATACATTTATGTCTTCATTACTTCATACCTCTCTATTGTTTACTTGTCACTATTAGGTTTGTAACATACAGTAGTTTCTTCACTAATTGGTGGATAGAATTGTTACAGAACTCATGGCTTGTTACTGGCAATATTTGCAAAATTTGTTATGTGAAGAAGAAATCGAAATTTTGGGGGTAGGAAAGATGAAGAATGAGTGAGACCTGAAATGGGGAAAGAAGATGTCACACAGCTGGGACTGCACAGCTGCCACACTGTGTAGAGGCTACAGAACAACCTCCTCCCTACAGAATTCATTGGCTTATTACTGGCTTGATAGCCATACCGGAAAATTTTAGTGTTGGAAAGAAGGGGTCAAAATTTTGGTGGATAGGAATAATGAAGAATGAGTGAGACTTGAAATTGGGAAAGGAGATCTCACACAGCTAGGACTGCACAGCTGCCACACTGCATAGAGGTTACAGAACAACCTCCTTCCTACAGAATTCATTGGCTTATTACTGGCTTGATAGCCATACTGGAAAATTTTATTATTGGAAAGAAGGGGTCGAAACTTTGGTGGATAGGAAAGATGAAGAATGAGTGAGACCTGAAATGGGGAAAGAAGATCTCATACAGCTGGGACTGCACAGCTGCCACACTGCATAGAGGTTACAGAACAACCTCTTCCCTACAGAATTCATTCACTACCTATGAATTTTTTTAGGTCGATTACGTTTCTGAGACCTAATACTTTTTTACTCTTCGGGTACTCCAGCCTATATGCATATGAATGCGGTTTTCCTATAATCCTGAAAGATCCTTGGTATACGAACACGAATTTCCTTGTTTCTGCTTCTGCTGTGTTCAACCTACCTTTACTAAGATCAACATCTCCGTCCCAATACCTTCTATTTTTCAGAACTCGTATAGGCAACTCCCAAGTCTCATCATTAGTTACTATGTGTTTGTCAATATATGGTACCGTAATTACTCTGGTTATTGGCAAGACAATTTTTAACTGGCTTCTTTCAAAATCAACAACACCCTGATACTTTGACAAGAAATCTATGCCAATTAGAACTTTGATACTGAGATTGTTTACTATTAAGGATGGATGATCAATTACATTACCATTAACATTAAAGGGCAGCAAAGCTTCTTGCTTTACCGTTTTTGACACCTTGCCAGTAGCACCAATTATTCTCAGTCCTGATACCCTCATTACTGTAAGGTTATCTTTACTAGGTAATGCATCAATGAAAGACTGAGACAACGCACTCACCTCACTGCCACTGTGTAAGAGACAACGTACATTGATACCTAATTTATTTACTAGTATTATAGGGTGGCTTATTCTAGGTTGTACAGGTGGTTCCTCAAATTCATCCAACAGTTCCTTTTGGACTTGTCTCCAGCTAAAGTGATCAACATCTGTCTTCATTACATGTAGGTCAAGGTGTGTAGGGGTTTCCTGAACCATATTTTCAGCTGCTTTTTCCAGTCGGTCTACTAATTTCAAATCAAAACACCGCACGACTTCATTACATTTAGTTTGCTGAATGTGGCCCAAATTATAGTGGTCGGAGTGACTGCATCTCCAAACCGGGCAGAACACTAGTTACAGGTAAACCACTTTCATTATTATCGTCGGGTTCCTTCTCAAGTGACAACTGGTCAAAGCCACTGGGTTCATCGACCCACAACACTCTACCCTCTACATTTTCACTTACCTCCTGCCCTAAATCTATCAGTACAGTGTCAACATGCTGCACAGGCACTTTACATAAGAGCTCATCATTCTCATTGTAGATATTAGCATGAATTTCTTCTACTTCTTCACCTGACAATTCAGTACTTTGTAACTCTTCCCTAACATTACGTTTCTGCACCTTCTCATGCTCTTCCCACTTACAAAGCATCTCTAACATGGTATCAACTAAATACTGTGAGTGGTTTAATATTTCTGCTGTATCATTGGAGGCTACCAACTCATCATCTGAATGCTAGGTTTGAGTATTTCGATCTGTCTTACCAATCGCTGTAATTACTGGCTTAGGAAAAGTAACCACCTGGTGAGTGCCAGTGACCTCATAGACAGGAAATAGTTTTCCTGCCTCTGTCAACTACTGTTTCCCTTATTGCCATTATTGTTAACTGGAACAGTATTGCTTTCAACACTGTTGTTTACCTGCACATTTTCATTACGAACAAAATTACTATCATCAGGTTGCCATTGTTGGTTATGGTTATTAAATCTCCATTTCCTACCTTTCTTAGGATGGCAAACACCTACTCTTCAAATGTTTACATTCCCATTCTGCTCATTCTTAAAATTACTATTAGCAGTATTACTATTTCTATAATTATGTGCCTGCTCCTCATTGGCAGCAACACACTCTACACATTCCAAATATTCAATGAAATGGTCACGATTGTCTCTAGGGGTGGATATGATTCTAGTTTGCCAATACCATGGCAATTTAGCTTCAAGACCTAGTATTATGATTTCAGGTTTCAGGTTTTCCGTCAAATGTGACAGACGTGAAATCCAAGATCTGGCAAACTCTTTGATAAATTCCCTGCCTGCATTGAAGCATTTCCCACTCCAAAATTCTCTCAACACCTCATTCTGCTTATGACTAGTCCAGTATTCATTAGTGAAAGCTGTCTCAAATTCCGCTAATGTGCTACATTTCAACATGACATTAGCTGACCAATGCATTGCATCACCTGCCATATGACTTCTAATAAATGAAATTTACTCACATTCAGACCAAACTGATGGAAACACATCTTCAAAATCGTTCCAGAAATCTAACGGATGGATATTTTTGTCTGGATCGAACCGTAAGAACTGCCGACACCCGATAAAAGTGGCGTTTGCAGCTACAACTTGTTGTACACTACCATTACCAGAAGCTACTTTACTCTCAATTTTAGCAATGTTAGTGCTAATAGTTTCTACTTTCATTTCAATGTTACCTACTCTTTGCACAACATGGGTAGTATCAGTTTTAATTGCTCCTACCTCTGCATGACATATGTTCACTTTTACATAACATCTTTAAATCTATCTGAACACAGTTCATATCCCGCCTCTATCTTTTCTGTTAACTTTTGCTCCAGTTTCACATCTTCATTTTGGAAGTCATTATGAACTTCGGACTTTGCTTTTTTTATGGAGCTCAGATAATTGCTGAGCAACCTTTTTCTTAATGACACCATGGTTGGAATCAATCTTATAATTTAAACTGTCCAGTTCTGCTTTCCTCCCCCCATGAACCATGGACCTTGCCATTGGTGGGGAGGCTTGTGTGCCTCAGTGATACAGATGGCTGTAGCGTAGGTGCAACCACAATGGAGGGTTATCTGTTGAGAGGCCAGACAAACATGTGGTTCCTGAAGAGGGGCAGCAGCCTTTTCAGTAGTTGCAGGGGCAACAATCTGGATGAATGACTGATCTGGCCTTGTAACACTAACCAAAATGGCCTTGCTGTGCTGGTACTGCAAATGGCAAAAAAGCAAGGGGAAACTACAGCCATAATTTTTCCCGAGGGCATGCAGTGTTACTGTATGGTTAAATGAAGATGGCGTCCTCTTTGGTAAAATATTCTGGAGGTAGAATAGTCCCCCATTTGGAACTCTGGGTGGGGACTACTCAAGAGGACGTCATTATCAGGAGAAAGAAAACTGGCGTTCTAAAGATTGGAGCATGGAATGTCAGATCCCTTAATCGGGCAGGTAGGTTAGAAAATTTAAAAAAGGATATGGATAGGTTAAAGTTAGATATAGTGGGAATTAGTGAAGTTTGGTGACAGGAGTAACAAGACTTCTGTCCAGGTGAATACAGGGTTATAAATAGAAAATCAAATAGGGGTAATGCAGGAGTAGGTTTAATAATGAATAAAAAAATAGGAGTGTGGGTAAGCTACTAAAAACAGCATAGTGAACACATTATTGTGGCCAAGATAGAAGCAAAGCCCACGCCTAGTACAGTAGTACAAGTTTATATGCCAACTAGCCCTGCAGATGATGAAGAGATTGATGAAATGTATGATGAGATAAAAGAAATTATTCAGGTAGTGAAGGGAAATGAAAATTTAATAGTCATGGGTGACTGGAATTCGAGAGTAGGAAAAGGGGGAGAAGGAAACATAGGTGAATATGGATTGAGGGTAAGAAATGAAAGAGGAAGCTGTCTCGTAGAATTTTGCACAGAGCATAACTTAATCATAGCTAACACTTGGTTCAAGAATCATAAAAGAAGGTTCTATACATTGAAGAATCCTGGAGATACTAGAAGGTATCAGATAGATTATATAATGGTAAGACAGAGATTTAGGAACCAGGTTTTAAATTCTAAGACATTTCCAGGGGCAGATGTGGACTCTGAGCACAATCTATTGGTTATGAACTGTAGATTAAAACTGAAGAAACTGCAAAAAGGTGGGAATTTAAGGAGATGGGACCTGGATAAACTGACTAAACCAGAGGTTGTACAGTGTTTCAGGGAGAGCATAAGGGAACAATTGACGGGAATGGGGGAAAGAAATACAGTAGAAGAAGACTGGGTAGCTCTGAGGGATGAAGTAGTGAAGGCAGCAGAGTCTCAAGTAGGTAAAAAGATGGGGGCTAGTAGAAATCCTTGGGTAACAGAAGAAATATTGAATTCAATTGATGAAAGGAGAAAATACAAAAATGCAGTAAATGAAGCAGGCAAAAAGGAATACAAACGTCTCAAAAATGAGAGCGACAGGAAGTGCAAAATGGCTAAGCAGGGATGGCTAGAGGACAAATGTAAGGATGTAGAGGTGCACATCACTAGGGGTAAGATAGATACTGCCTACAGGTAAATTAAAGAGACCTTTGGAGATAAGAAAACCACTTGTACGAATATCAGGAGCTCAGACGCAAACCCAGTTCTAAGCAAAGAGGGGAAAGCAGAAAGGTGGACTCGCAATCAGGAGGACGACAGTTCAATCCCATCTCCGGCCATCCTGCTTTAGATTTTCCGTGATTTCCCTAAATCATTTCAGGCAAATGCCAGGATGGTTCCTTTGAAAGGGCACGGCCGATTTCCTTCCCAATCCTTCCCTAACCCGAGCTTGCGCTCCATCTCTAATGACCTCATTGTCGACGGGACGTTAAACACTAACCACCACCACCAGAAAGGTGGAAGGAGTATATAGAGGGTCTGAAGATTAGATGGGTAGATCACATAACTAATGAGGGGGTATTGACTAGAATTGGGGAGAAGAGAAATTTGTGATACAACTTGACTAGAAGAAGTGAGGACAATATTATGGAAATGAAAGAGGATGTAGATGAAAATGAAATGGAAGATATGATACTGCACGGAGAGTTTGACAGAGCAGTGAAAAATCTAAGTCAAAACAATGGCCCGGGACTAGACAACATTCCATTAGAACTACTGTCAGCCTTGGGAGTGCCAGTCCTGACAAAACTCTACGAGCTGGTGAGCAAGATGTATGAGACAGGCGAAATTCCCTCAGGCTTCAAGAAGAATATAATAATTCCAATCTCAAAGAAAGCAGGTGTTGACAGATGTAAAAATTACCGAACTATCAGTTAAATAAGTCATGGCTGCAAAATACTAACATGAATTCTTTAGAGACGAATGTAAGAACTGGTAGAAGCCGATCTCAGGGAAGATCAGTTTGGATTCCGTAGAAATATTGGATCATGTGAGGCAATACTGACCCTACGACTTATCTTAGAAAATAGATTAAGGAAAGGCAAACCTACATTTCTAGCATTTGTAGACTTAAAGAAAGCTTTTGACAATGTTGACTGGAATACTCTGTTTCGAATTCTGAAGGTGGAAGGGGTAAAATACAGGGAGCGAAAGGCTATTTACAGTTTGTACAGAAACCAAAAGGCAGATATAAGAGTCGAGGGACATGAAAGGGAAGCAGTGGTTGGGAAGGGAGTGAGACAGGGTTGTAGCCTATCCCCGATGTTATTCAATCTCTATATTGAGCAAGCATATGGGAAACAAAAGAAAAATTTGGAGTAGGTATTAAAATCCATGGAGAAGAAATAAAAACTTTGAGGTTCGCCGATGACGTTGTAATTCTGTCAGAGACAGCAAAGGACTTGGAAGAGCAGTTGAATGGAATGGACAGTGTCTTGAAAGGAGGATATAAGATGAACATCAACAAAAGCAAAACGAGGATAATGGAATGCAGTCGAATTAAGTCAGGCGGTGCTGAGGGAATTAGATTAGGAAATGAAACACCTAAAGTAGTAAAGGAGTTTTGCTATTTGGGTAGCAAAATAACCAATGATGGTCAAAGTAGAGAGGATATAAAATGTAGACTGACAATGGCAAGGAAAGCGTTTCTGAAGAAGAGAAATTTGTTAACATCGAATATAGATTTAAGTGTCATGAAGTCGTTTCTGAAAGTATTTGTCTGGAGTGTAAACATGTATGGAAGTGAAACATGGATGATAAATAGTTTGGACAAGAAGAGAATAGAAGCCTTTGAAATCTTTTGAAATGTGGTGCTACAGAAGAATGCTGAAGATTAGATGGGTAGATCACATAACTAATGAGGGGGTATTGACTAGAATTGGGGAGAAGAGAAATTTGTGATACAACTTGACTAGAAGAAGTGATCGGTTGGTAGGACATGTTCTGAGGCATCAAGGGATCACCAATTTAGTATTGGATGGCAGCATGGAGGGTAAAAATCATAGAGGGAGACCAAGAGATGAATACACTAAGCAGATTTAGAATGATGCAGGTTGCATTAGGTACTGGGAGATGAAGAAGCTTGCACAGGATTGAGTAGCATGGAGAGCTGCATCAAACCAGTCTCAGGACTGAAGACCACAACAACAACAACAACAACAACAACAGCAACAACAGTTCTGCTTTGAGCTCAGCTTTTAAATCCTCTTTCAACTTATTGTATTGTCCATTACCTCAAACCTTTTGTTAAAATTAGTTTGGTTGGGCAAAATTCTGTTATCTAAATCCTCTTTCAATTTATTGCAGCCAGCCTTGAAGGAAGTTTCTAATTCAGCTGTCATTTTAGCATTACTGGCTGATATTGTCTGCAATATTACATTTAAATCAATTGTCCCAGTATCTTTGGGTTGCTCATTATCTGGTTTCTTATCACACTCAGGTGACGAAAAACTAGACCCAGTACCAGAATCATCAAAACTAAATGAAACATCTGATTTATCTGTTATATATAACTTTTCCTTTTTAAACATTACCACCGCTGATGACTGTTTCATTTTTAAATCATCAGAGAAACTATCATCCAGTAAATTAACAGTCTCTGATTTCTGCTTTACTACAGGGGTTTCTGTTATTGAATCATTGCCTCTTTTCACATTATTGTCAGGGGACAATGGTTCGGATTTCACTTTACATCACTATTTTCAAGCAGATTTACATCTGAACCATTGTCTGGACTTTCTTCATCAGTCATAGGTTCTGATTTAATTTTAACGTATGGCGATGCCAGCGCGGCGTACCAGGATTACTGATGCGGTGCGGCGCGTTGAACTGCAAACAGCACCTCAACAGCTGCTGCTGGTGTGTGTGTGTGTGTGTGTGTGTGTGTGTGTGTGTGTGTGTGTGTGTGTGTGTGTCACTATCCTATTGCTCAGTTGTGTGTCGCATTTCACTCCCAAATTCAAATAATTAAAATCACTTTCACTAAGTTTCACAGTGTTTTTCCTAGCTGATTAGCACCATATGTGGGGCGGCAGGTTGACAATAAGAATTATATATACAGGGTGATTCAAAAAGAATACCACAACTTTAGGAATTTAAAACTCTGCAACGGCAAAAGGCAGAGCTAAGCACTATCTGTCGGTGAATTAAGGGAGCTATAAAGTTTCATTTAGTTGTACATTTGTTCGCCATTTCAGCCAATAAAGTTTTTGGTCCCTTTTTCTTCGAAGGTGCTACTGTAACTGGACTACAGTATCTGGAGATGTTAGAGAATTGGCTGTTCCCTCAGTTCGAACAAGAAGCACAACAATTCATATTTCAGCAGGATGGAGCGCCACCACATTGGCACTTATCTGTCCGTAACTACCTGAACGTCAACTACCCGAGGCGATGGATCGGCCGCCAGGCAGCCCGTGACAGAGCACTTCATCACTGGCCTCCAAGAAGCCCTGATCTTACCCCCCTGTGATTTTTTCTTATGGGGGTATGTTAAGGATATGGTGTTTCGGCCACCTCTCCCAGCCACCCTTGATGATTTGAAACGAGAAATAACAGCAGCTATCCAAACTGTTACGCCTGATATGCTACAGAGAGTGTGGAACGAGTTGGAGTATCGGCTTGATATTGCTCGTGTGTCTGGAGGGGGCCATATTGAACATCTCTGAACTTGTTTTTGAGTGAAAAAAACCTTTTTAAATACTCTTTGTAATGATGTATAACAGAAGGTTATATTATGTTTCTTTCATTAAATACACATTTTTAAAGTTGTGGTATTCTTTTTTAATCACCCTGTATTATTTGTTGCCATTCTCAACACAGGCTCTCTAACTACAATGTTGGCAACCAGAAAGTGATTAGCGAAAACGTGATGCCTGTAATTAGAATTGACTGTGCCCACTCTGATGGAGAAAAATTTATTGATTATTGAAGTTCATTATGCTGAGGATTTAGGATGATGTCTGGTATTCATAGAAAATGCAGTTTACTATAACAATTTTCGCTATATTCTGAAAACAAAAAAGCGTAATATTCCAGACAAATGATTACCCTTATCAGCTATTGTACTATCAGAGCTGTTCAGAGTCTATTGCACAAATCCTATTATCCCTAGATAATGAAACTGGTCAATAATTGTTATTGATGTAAATGTTCAAGTGAATGCTCACCAAAATTTGGTGTTAATACTCATCAAGCGCCACACTAGTTATGGTAGAAAGTCTGTCCTGCGGTGACACATGAAAGTATGACATATGCAAACTGAGAATAAATCACTGGAGTCATTCCGTAGTTAACACTTAACCCCAATGCGAACCCATTGTTAAGTGCATACTGAGTTACGTAATATGGCATCCAAGGCTGTTTCTGGCAACTGCACAAAAACGATGCAGCTTCCGACACAGAGTGCACACTGATACGAATCTAGAAGGGAACTGGGGTCTTATTCTAGCTCGCATGCCCTTATCTATATAGCTGTGGTGTGGACTGCCGAAGGTGAGAGAATTATTTTAATTGTACTGCACGCAATAGATGAGCTCTGAACTTGCCCTTTGGAGAGACACTACAGCTATAGTTTTATAGCTACCTTTTTGAAACTTCTCACATCTTTATTATTATAGTGTATCTCCGTTCTGCCCAAATCTAAATATCCTAGCTTTAATTATTCACTTACTTAATCTATCTTGCTTCCATACTTTTAGGACACAAAAAACAGGAAATCTCGAATTTGAACCAAAATATTACTTTGTGAGATCCAGCATGCTGTTTCCATTAAATAACAACGAAAAAGGAATCCAAATGTAAATTTTGAAGTTTCTAGCTCCTTCCTGTTGCTCCGATGATTTTTACATAAAATGTCCAAATTTCGAAAACCAGTTAAAGTTACCAAACTGAAACTTAAAACATTATCATTTTAGCATCACTCCTGACATTCTATCAGCTTTTCAGATTATTTACTAAACTTTTGAGATATTGTGTAACATTTGTGATGTCATAGCTAGTTACAGCGAACTAGGCTGGCACACAGTGGAAAGCATACAAATTCTATATGGCGTGAGTAGACTGCTTCCCTACAGTACTAACCTCTCAGATCTAAGGTAGAGAGGTATTTATACTCCCCAAATTGTCAACAGTTTTAGTGATGTTCTGGATTGGATACGTATTTGTTACAGTTCTGTTATTAAGATGTTTGAAGTCACAAAAAATTCTATATCTTTTGGTCCCATCTCGTGACTTCTTTGGTATAACCACCATGGCTGCACTCCATGGAGTAGTGCTTCCTTCTGTTACTTCATCCACTAGCTGCTGATCAATGATCTCTTCTAATATTGGTAACAAACATCACAGTATAAGGGGAGGTCAATGAAATACTGGTGACTAAGTCCCTGCAGGAATATTATGCTGTGGTTTAGGTGTTGCTGGAAAAGACCTTCTAGGAAAAAACAAATCCTCAAATTCAGACAATAATTTCTCATCACAAATCTGTCTGTACCTCTAAGATCCTCCAGCTTCCTATGCAACACAGATTTATCGGCAGTTTGCACACTATCCAGATGCACAATGACTGAGACCCTACTCATATTTTCCAAGACTTCCAAATTAGTTACCAACATTCCTTTGGTGAGCTGTACTCCGTTGGTGCCAAAATTATGTAAATTCATTCACAGGCACTACTGTCCTGTCCAGTTTCTCCCATACATGTACTACGCTTTTTCCTTAAAATGGAACATGATGTGTCTAATACATCATTTTCTACCAGAGGTTCTATCAAGCACAATGCATTAACCAGCTATTGTGGTCTCACATTTACCCAGGCCATTATAACATTCAAATTAACCCTTAATGTTGTTGACTGCAGTTCAGCCCGTAAGATTGATTCAACGTGCATCTGTACTTCATTGGCGACTGTCTCCCCTCGCTGGAACGTTGTTCCTCTAAAGTCAGTTACATGTCACCTAAGGTCCATTTTAGCATGTTGCATTATCAGCAAGTGTAATCCTAAGATCATGTAGTAACCATCACTTACCTGGGGCATGACTTCCACACATTGGTTAAAATGCTGCATCTCCATCAGAAAATCTGCCATTGCTGAACCCAGAATCTCCAAATCACTATCTCAAATTTCACATATGTTATAGTGTGGAGGAGTTGGGGGAGTCTGTACTTGCCACTGACACACGTGGCCCTGTTGCGGGGCAGTGGCGCCATCTTTTATGAGAGCCTGGAAACTATTTTTGTGGTCAGCCAGAAAGCAATGGAGAACATACTGACCATAGTTTTCAGTCTGCAAGTCCACATCCTTGTCCAGCCTACTGAAAGAAATATTTCTATTCTCTAGTCACTCAGCATGATCAGAAACTATCATTATAAATGAATACTTTGAGTTCTAATTGACAGATATATTTGATCACCCTTCACATGCACATTGTAATATTCTTCATGTTAAGACTAACAATAAACCTCTCTAATTTAAACAGCACTATGAGCAGTTCAGAAGCAACCTCTATGGTAAGTTCCCATTAAATGGTCTTTCGCCATGACTTCTGATAATCAAAATAATTGCTCACCACGGAAGTGGAAAATAACTGTCACCACTTGCCATGCAGATTTGTTAACATTACAGGTGGCACATTAACAGTTACTTCCATGAAATCTAAGCAATGCAGGACAGTGTACAGTCCTCACAATTTCACTTCCTATTTGAACCAAAAACATTAGTTTAGTTGCAGTCTGTCTGTGGTATCATCCAAGGCAGTGCATACTCTGGCTTTTGACTGCTGCAGACCATACGGTAGCTGAGTGTGAAGTGAAGTCTTTTCACAAATATAAATGATCAAGGACAGTGTACAGTCCTCATGATTTCACTTTCTATTATTACTAAAAACATGCATTTGGTAGTGGCCAGGTTGTGACATCACCAGAGGCAGTGCAGACTCAGGTGTTTGCCTAGCACAGACTGTATTGTAGCTGGGTGCAAAGTGAAGTGAAGTCTTGCCTCCCAGGCCGTATTTACATATGGGTGCAGTGGACGGCCAAGGAAACACCTGCTGTCATCTGCTCTATGCCCCCAGTAGTAGCCTCTAAACGGCCACTTTTTTGGACACACGATATTGTATAACACAGTTGTGTATTAATTTAGAATCTTTGTAATTTTTGTATGAATGTAGTTAAGTTGGCTATAGTCACAGAAAAAGATTTAGCTTGCCTACATATAAACATTGTCATCTAGATTTTTTAGAATGGACCTGAAAGTAGAACATGACCTCTCAACTACAACTTTAAGAGACCTTTTTTTGGTTGTGATCAGAACTTTCTAGCATTAATATAACAGATTCTTAATCTATTACAAAGTAGGATGTTTTTGTTCCAAATTTAGTTTTCAGTAAATTACTTGGAAAGTTTTAGAGGTAGCCCAATGGGGTCACGTAATTACTATTTTTATGTTTAACTGAAGCTTCATACAAATTTTCATATTTCTACATCTAATATTTAGCGCCTTCAATTTTTCTTAAAAACGTGTATTCTGACGAAAGTATTGCTTTAATCATGTTGAGACTTGTACCAGTTAATTTTGACATACATCAGCAGATTCTGACCAATTTTTGGCTTCCTGGCTTTATTATTTACTGCCACGTATTGTTTTCTTAAAACCATGTATTTAGGGAAAGATATTCATTTCCTCAGTCTGAGATTTGACAGTTTAAGCATTAATATACTAAAGCATGTGCTGACAAAATTAGGAAAAGTAACATTAACTTCTAATTTCATTCTTAAATTATGGTGCAATACTTGGGTGCTACGCACAGACACGTTATGGTGACATGGCAGTGCAAGCAATGAACTGAGGTAAGTTCCGGCACACTCGTTCGCCTCTCTATCTCTCAAATGATACAGTGCTTGTTTCACCACACTGTGTCCAATAAAAACCTGTGCTTTTTACCCTTCACTATTCCCACTATACTACATTCTGTTTCTATATCTGAATTGGTTGCATCAAAATTCATCAGTAACTTCATGTGACAGACCTGCCTTCTTTAACACCTGCTTACTGCTCCCCTGTTTACCCTTACCATTTCTACAATCACATTAGTGGTGTCCAACAACAAAACATCTACCATACTGAAGTTGGCGACACTGCCTCTGCACATGTCTCATCCTCCCACATCCGTATCACCTCTTGTTAGTGGATAATACACCTCTCTTGTCCCACATTTCTGTTACTACATCAATCTCTTCAAACTCCACTGATGATCTGATGGCAGAGTATAAATCCTCCATGGTATCTTAGCTGTAACAGGTGGTAAGCCCCTTAAAAATGCATCCAAAGCACACTTCTCTACTTCATGAAGTATGACTCAATTTGCGTCACTTTCCCCTAATTCATATGTCTGCACAATTTCTTTCTGTGTTCTGTCCAAAAAATTTTCTACTGACTCATTATGCTTCTTTGACAGACTACCCAACTGCTTGCAGAAAAACCTTGTACTTGTTCGCATCCTGTACCTTTGTACCAGGCCCTTTTTTCAATTCATCAAATGTTTGCATGCCTTTTTGCCCCTCTGTACATCTCACATATGTCTTGGCTTCCCATACCAACTGTAATTTTGTCACCTGTAATGACTGATCCTGTGATCAGCCCCCAATATTAGCTGCTAACTGTAAGTAATCTAAAAAGACATAACTTGTGAGTCAACTTTCGAGAGAAGAGTGTGGTCACACTGGTTGTCAGTGGATCTACTAAAGGAGTAGGTTGCTTGGGTAATTCCAATTCTTCCTTGCTAGCTGCAAACCTCCTACACAAGTCTGCTTTATCTGGTTTCAATTGTGCCATATCATTAACCAATGCTTCAACTGTCTTCCGAACAGTAATACCATGAACTTGCGTAACCTTAATCTCCAGTACACTAAAGAACACCAAATACACTCACAACAGGCCTTATGACACAACATACACTTGCATTTTATGTCTTATCATCATGCATCCATCTTGACTCTGTGCACTGACTAGCCATGTGCCCGTACTGATGACAGTTAATGCAAACTACTGGTTCTGACTCCATACAAGGTGTAGAATGCCCTGTGATGTTACATTGACCTTTCTCTCACAGATCGTAAGTAATTCTACTTTGTAATACCATGAATTGTGAAAGATATTGGCTCCCTGTTTTCTGTGCATCACTTGCTTAGACTTAATGCTCTCCACATATAAAACAGGGAAAACAGCTAGAAATATCAATAGCCTGCTCATTCACCCCACTCTTTGACAAAAATGTGTTCTGTGGTAATGAAGCCATGTTGTGTGGGGGTTAACTTTGCTGGTTACAGCTGCCAGACAAGGTCTGTGTGCGCTTCTGACAACACTTTATAACAACCTAGGGTCAGTGGCACTGCTGTGGTGTTGAGGTGGTGGAGTGGTAGGTTACGGAGGTTGTGGTGATGGCCAGAGGTTGAGTTATAACACTGGAGTGCTGCCAATGCCTCTGGATATACCCTCTGCAGGCTCATAGTCTGCCAGTGTTGCCGATTATATCAGAACGTCACAGTGGTAGGAAGGTCATCTAATGTCCACATCCTGCTTTGCTGACACAGTTTATCACACTCAGCAGCACATGCCTGAATTAGCACCATGTGGCTCTGAGGGAGCAGTGTCAGTGACATCTACATCTACTGAAATCTCATAGGAGTTCACTGCTACCGGGCTAGATGCTCACCCTCATGTGGAAAGGTGGCAGCAGTACTGCTCTAGCTGTGAATGCTGCCCTCTGAGATAGAAGTTTGGTGCTGCCACGGAGCCTAGGGGATGGCTCATCCATTGTGTCATTCTAAGTCCATGGTTGCAGACTCAGTAGAAGTGTGAGCTGATTCGATGGAGCTGGCTGCCCAAACCTGTGTCGGCTGCTGACTGGCTCACAGCATGATGGAGTCTCACGTGTACTCCACATCTTGGAGGGTGATACCAGACTGTGCATAATTATGCTAGAATAAGAGGGTATTTATAGTTATAAACAGCAGGCTTATTGTATCGATACATTGCTTCCAGACACATCAAAATCAACAACCCCTTGTCTCCACAATATGTATTTACACACGTCACAGGGTATTTCATAGTTGCAGGGGCTTTCCCCATTGTCACCATGAATGGGTGGCTTGGACTGGCCACCTTGGTGTGTACAAACAGGCTCACTTGTAAAATTATATATCAGGGCTTCTGTGCCTGCCTACTTGCCTCACTCATGGTTGCTTTTAATTCAGTAACACCTAAAATTTAGCAATGCCATTACACCCCTCACTTCACTATTATTTACTTGTATACCTACAGGAACTTGGATGCAAATAGTTTATCAATTAATTGAAACCAGTGGACACAGGGAACTTGACACACACATACAGCCTTAGATAACAAAATGGCTCTGAGCACTATGGGACTTAACATCTTAGGTCATCAGTCCCCTATAACTTAGAACTACTTAAACCTAACTAACCCAAGGACATAACACACATCCATGCCCGAGGCAGGATTCGAACCTGCGACCGTAGCAGCCCCGCAGACCCAGACTGCAGCGCCTAGAACCGCATGGCCACCGCGACCGGCCGTAGACAACAGTTTGCTGACATTTGAGTTCCAACATATTCCAGGGGGCAATAGAATTCTGTTGTTATAAACTTGACATGTAACACTGCAAAAGAATACAGAGTGTTGTTTAAAGAAATACAAGGAGTATACACAATGAAACAGCATCTCCAGAATGAGAAATAATCAACATAGGCGTACCATGGTGTTGATACAGGGCTTCCTCTTGTTGTTGTTGTTGTTGTTGTTGTACAGGGTATTAAAAAAAGTATTTCATACTCTGAGAGGTGTTAGTATGGACCAAAACAAGGAAAAAAGTGCTTGGTAAACATATGCTCTACCATGTGTACCTTAAGAGCTGCACGCACTTTTTCATCTTCGTTACAGTGATACATATCTCTTCTACTGCAAGCGCTACACTATTATGAATGAAAAATAGAATGCAGTAAAAAAATGAGGACACATTCCTCTGTTACTGTTCATGGATACAGCATGTGGTAAATATTTATCAGCTTGTTTCTTTAGGCAAAATTCACAGTTCTGTATAAGGGCACTGTGGACATAAGTTCTAATGTGTAGTGTCACTACCTAGTTTTAAGTAAAACCTCCGGGAATTTGTAAGAAAGCCACTGTGGAGTGTTGCAGCGGCTACTTCTGGCCATTAAGTGCAATGTGACAAAAATTTAGATTATAGCAAAATCTATGCAAGAAGATTGCCAGACAGGCTAACTGCACTTGGAAAAACCTGCATTTTGAAGTGACAATAGCTGCAGTGGGCAGGATAGTATCACCACACCAGGGTAAGTACATGTTATGGGCTATGTGACTAGGTGCATGTAATAGTGCAACAAATGTGCCCTGGACCCATACAAATAACTATGAATTTTCAGGCAGAGGTATCTGCAGTCCAGTAGCACTACCACAATGCCAGGGCTACACTAGACAATCAGACAACTGGGCACCACCGGCTGCAGCCACGAGTTCAATACCTGGTCAGGGCAGTTGAATTATGTTGTTTGGGGGAAGAGACCAAACAGCGAGGTCATCGGTCTCATGGGATTAGGGAAGGACGGGGAAGGAAGTTGGCCATGCCCTTTCAAAGGAACCATCCCGGCATTTGCCTGGAGCAATTTAGGGAAATCATGGAAAACCTAAATCAGGATGGCCGAATGCGGGATTGAACTGTCATCCTCCCGAATGTGAGGCCAGTGTGCTAACCACTCAGGGCAGTTGCCTTTTGCACAAAATCTATCCTGTGGAACTTGGTGCCACAACACTGCTGACCATCCAACCAGACTCCTTCCAGGGGTCAGGGGGTGGTGTCCCATGTGCAGCAGTTGTCCCTCATCATCATGGTGGACACGAGTTGGCCGTCAATGGCCCGGAGTGCAAGAGTGGAGTGTGTATGTTTCATGTTGACAAGGATGAGATGTGTAATTGAAGTACAACAAAGTATTTCTCTTGCCCTACAGTCTATCACTGGGCCCCACTAGCCTGTCACTCCATCATTCACCACACTCAGTGGTGTCAGGAGAGCTGGTGTTGCTGCAAGTGAACAGCAAAGAGTGTAGCACCATGTACACCACTACATCTGAACTGCAGCCTACAACTGCCATCCATGGATAAAGATGATGACTGACTATTGCAGATATGCAGTTTTGTTGACACAAGGTGAGTGCAGCCTTTCCATCACCACTTCCCAATCCCCCCTCCCCCCCCCCCCCTTTCCCGCTCCCGCTCCCACTCCCTCTGAGTTGATTGTCTTGGTGAGCCAGCACAGGTTTTCAGTTGTTCTTGTACGCTCAATATGTGACAGGTGAAAACATGGTATTTTGAGGTGGTGTAAATATAAGTGTAAGTTTTCACCTGGTTGATATGGGCGATATGAATTTCATGAGTGAGAAATGTGGCTGATTGTCTAGTAATATATAAGCTGCTGCCCATGAGTAATGATTCAGGAGGAGAAGCTAAGTTTATTCACTCATGCAAGAGTAGATAACTTAAAGTAAGAAGTAACATAACAGTACTATGGTTAAAGTGTTCTCCTAATTTGATTTTGTTTTGTGCAGAGCAGGAAAAACAGAATGGTATCTAAGACTGTAAGATAGTGAGAAGTGTTGAGGTAGTGGTAAGCTGTCTAAGATATTAGAAATACTTTATCTTGCGGAAAATTCATTCCAGCAACATCTCAGATACCTCATCCATTACATCACTTGTGTAAGAAGGGAGTGGTTTGTTTTCCCATGGTCAGCCATATGCGAAATGGCATTCCAGGATCTCAAACAGTGTCTACTCTCAGCACCTTTTTTAGCAACATTCCAACCAAAGAAACAGACAGTGGTTGTGATGGACACATTGGAATGGGTTGTGGGTTGTCCTCACTCACCGAGAATGTGATGGTTCAAAGCACCTCATCATTACACTTCAAAAACCCTCTCTCAAAACAAATGAAATATTCTCACTGTGAGAAAGGAGCACTGGCAATTGTATTTGCTTTGAAGACATTTCATGTCTTTTTTTAAGACACCAAGTTCCACCTGGTAGTGGATCATAAGCCATTGATCTCGCTGTTCAGCCCGACAGCCCATGTTCCAGATTGCACTGCTCATCAGCTCCAGTGCTGTGCATTATTCCTCTCAAGATATACTTATGAAATCCATTTCAGAAGCACATCCCAGCATACAAATCTAGACGCTCCTTCTTGTCTACCACTGGGGCTGGACCACAAGTTAGGTCAAAAGGGAATTATTTGCTTCTACCTGGATGATGAAGCACAACAAGTTGTGGACAATTTTACCCTTTAAGCCTTTAAGGGAGCCCACATCAAACAGGTTTCACCTTCATCTTGAAGGGGTGGCCAGAGTGATGGGCCAGGCAACAATCTACTCCTCTTCGGCATGATTATGCGCTGTGGCATCGTTTGCTTCTAGTCATTGGAGTGATCCTTTAGCCACAGACCATACAATGCGGCATGTTGTGATCACACCAACCTTATGACAACAGATCCTACAGTTGCTGCATCAGGGGCATTGGGCTGCTTCCAGGACCGAGCTGCTCACTTGGTGCCACACTTATTGGCCAGGCATCAACTGAGACATAGAGAGCCTCATCCATAAATGCACCATATATGTAGTACACCAAGTAGCCACACATCAGGCATTTTCACCTAGGGCAGCACCCACCAAACCTTGGGAACAAGTGCCTCTCAACTTTGCACGCATGTGTCTGAATACCATGTGACTCATCATGATTGACACTTTTCCCACAGTCCCATGTATTGTTAACTGCCATACAACCATGGCGGAATACACAGTGATGGAGCTGTCAAATATTTTCTCCATTGAGGGCCTGTCACAGACACTAATGATATACAATAGCCCATGGTTCAATTGAATGGAGAGGCAGGAAGATTCTGTCAGACATTCAAACAGTAGATGAAGAAGTATGTACAAGATGCATCCACGGAGCAACATCATTTGGTGGCAAGAGCCTGTTGGAGCTCTTACATGGATGTCAACCTCATCCTCTCCTGCATTTACTGCTACCTGCACTCAGCCCTCTGGTTCCTCCTCACTCTCCAAAGATCTGGCCTGGCACACAAATGTGAGCCTGTGGGTTCAGCCAACCAACAATACTGATGGTTGGTGGTTCCCAGCCACCATTCATCAGCAATGGGGGTGACGAGTTTCTACAGATGATACCTGAGCCTGAGACTGAAACATAATCCAACATCAGAACCAGCTCTGGTTACGCAACTGCTACCCCCCCCCCCCCCTTTTCCCCGTCTCTTTCTCACTAGTCCATCCACTGCACCCCATTTTCCCCATACTCATCCTTGAGAGTACTGCCCTCATCCTCCTCCACCTGTTCCCCTCCAGTTGTTAGTTGTTTCAAGCCGCCACCAGCGCCGATGCCGCTGCCGCCACCACCGCCACCACCACCACCACCACCACCACCACCACCACAGTGGGAGAGTCTGGCCTTGCCACTAGCTTCACTGCCAATGCTCTGGATCATCATGACATCGCCTAGTGACCACCACCTTACCCAGCCAAGTTGACACCACTGCCCATCCAGTGCAACCATGGCCAGCCAGCCCACTTTCAGTCTTATGTCTGAGTGCTTTTAGAATGGGGGCTCCTGGAGCCGGAGCTGGGAGCTGTCAGGGGGAGCTGCAGAAGAGATGGAGGTTGCACATCTGCAAGTGGGGCCAGGTGCAGTGGGGCCATCACCCCCCCCCCCCCCCCCCCCCATACTGTGCTGGCCGCACATACAATTGGCTGGGACAGCACACCACATATGTTACTTAATGCACTGAGCTAAAGTTCACTAGCCACAGATGTGGCAATTGACACCAGAGGCTCCACTGTTGGCTACCAGCATGATTCTACAACACAAGCTTCATGTGCTGGCTCAAAGCAAGCACTACCCACATCATTGATGTCCACACTTGTCCACATTTAGGCCAAAATGAGCGTCCAGGCTTCAGTCTATGCCATGCTGTAAACTATTACTTATCATGCAGCTCTCAAGATTTTGACATTGTTACGCTAATGACCTTCTATCACCTCCGAGCAGTTTCATGATTGTACATTGTCCCATCGTGTGTTTTAGTCTACCAGTAAACAAGTTATAAAAACCAGTGTTCATTGCATTGCATTGCATAATACTGATAAAGGGAGAGAAGCAGGCTTGTGGATAGTTCACCTGTTCCTGCAGGATGACCATCTACCCTTAACATAGTTAAAACTGTCAATCCTGTGAAGAGTAGGGAAGAATGTCATGGATGCATGGACGATCTCTTGAGTGGGGAGTTTAAATTAACTGTAGATGGTGTCATAATACAAGTTCCTGAGAAGGTAAGCAAGACACAGAATAATGATACTGCTGAAGTTAGGAGAGTACCAGCTCTGATATCCAGTGGAATTGAAGAGTCTGAGGTAGCAGGAATGAATGTGGGCTGTACTTAAGTGAATAAGGGTGGGGATAGCCACATGGGTGATTTAAATGCTGTAGTATCTGCCCCATTGAATGATAATGAGTGTTGTGTTGAGGACAGAGAAGCTGAACAAGATGCAAGTGCATTTTTGCATCATACAGAGAGGAATGCAGACAGGTTTTAGGTACTATAGGGAATGCGCAAGAAGCTGTTGATAGTTGTGTGGCAGATGTTGTGGCCTAAACAATACAGGTACATATATTTCCTCAGAAGCAGGTGTGCCGAACCTGTGGGACTAATTAGTTAAACAATGTAGAACTACAATAAGGAATGATTCACATAGCATAGTGTCACTGGCAAAAGGAAGTTGTTTTAGGGGAGCAGAAGTATAAGGAAACAAAACATTTTGAGGGAAATTCAGTCTGTAATGAATGATACAACAGGAAGAATAAGTGGGACTAATTGATAAAGTGTTGTTAATGGTAGTGGCGTATGTGGTTTTCTCATGGGGGTATTCCTGGGAGTATGTTTACTGGAAAAGCATAAAGGGAACTGTTGCTGCAAAGTCAAAGTTCTGAAAGTTGTTTCAAAACAAAGAGTTAAAAAATCATCAGATAGACAGGTGAGACACCAAGCATAAGAGTTTAGTGGAGCCATACTATATGCTGTTAAAGTTGGTATGTTAAGGATACAAAATTGTTAAGGCTTGGTGGCTACTTCTTGACAAACTGCCTTTTGGCTTCTGTCTCGAGTTCTTCAGCCAACATTTGTTTGATGATTTTTCTGATGCTTTGCCAACATGAATGGCTGGTAGTGTCAAAGCCTCATCCTCCAATGCTGGTGGTGGACTGGAGTCTAGATAATCACCACAGATCTCGTGTAACTGGTGGGCCAACATCCAAGGACTTTTCCGTGGTCATTTCCAGTGCAGTTCTCCTCTTGCTACCTGCAACAGTCATTTGCTGCAGCATGGGAATCCAGAATCTGTTCACCTTGAGGATTTCTTCTTTCTTGTTGAAGCTATTCTCATGTTTGTGTATTTCTATAGCTTCTCTCAACAAGTGGGTGTGATAGCTCTCCTCTGCAGTCAGAAATTGTATGTCATGACCAACGACAGAAGAAGAAAGCACAATTGATGTTGTGTGTCACCTTTTTGTCACAGTACTGGGATGAAGGGGCTACACCAAATTTCTTGAAATGTAAGCACCTATTCACCACTGCCCAAGCACATGATATCTATGACGAAGCACATAATATCTATGACAGAATGGAATTAGCTTTTCTTCATGAGTGAAGTCATGCAACGCTGAGATACCTGGCAAGAGTGGATGAGGAACTTTTAGACATTTTCTAGCAACTCAGTAGCAGAATGCATCAAGATGACTAGGACAAGATCAACAGCATCACTCACACAAGCATGCAGAACAAATTTGATCACTGCACTGAGTAACAGAAGAAAAAGATTTCAAGATGTCGGAAGCAGATTGATAAGTTGATTCCTGACATGTCACACACAGTGGTCAACCTCAGTGAATGACAGTTGACCAAAGAGTTACAGTCTGTCCTTCAAAAAGGAGGAAATATGCACTGAAACAGCCAGGATACTGTGCTGAGCAAAACCACCAACTTGCAACACAAAGAAAGAAGATGTACAAGCTATCAAGAATCTTCACACAGACAAAAATATGTTGGTACTGACTGTTGAAAGGGGAAATGTGACCGTAATAAAGAAGACCAAAGATTATAAGCAGAAGATCCAGGACCTATTAGATTGGATGACCTATCAAAATCTAAGTGCAGACCCGATGCAGCAGATCACATGGAATACAAACCAGTTAATCAAGGTGTCTTCTCTCTCAGCAGACATAGATGGGGACCTGTGCAACACCTTCACCCTACCACCACGGATGTATAAAATACCAAAGAGCCATAAGAATAATCCATTAAGACTGACTGTTAGCACTTTTGGCTTACCAATATATAAACTGGCAAAACAATTGGTCTTTCTGCTCCAGTCTCACTTGGGGAAGATTTACACATACATAATGGACTCAGGACATTTCACTGAGAAGCTGAAGAAACTAAAACTTGGACCAAATGACATCCTGGTCAACTTTAATGATGTTGCTTTGTTTACCAAAGTGCCATTCAGTGAATCTCTGGAGTGAATCAGTTCCATTTTCCTGCAAGGCATCACCAAGTGCTTTCATGCATGTCTCACCACAAGCTATTTCATGTGGAATGGCAACTTCTGCGAACGGCTGGAAGGCATTGCCATTGGTTGTCCTCTTCATACAGTGGTGGCTAACTTCTTCATGAAACATTTCAAAGCACAGGCACTGGAATTGGCACCTTGTAAACCTAAGGTGTGGTACAGATACGTCAATGATATCTTCGTTTATCCTTGGTCAGGAACAGTTCAGTGACTTCCTAAGATACTTGAACAGCCTCAATGACAACATAAAATTTACCATGGAAGTAGAAAAGTGCAAACAGGTACCCTTTCTAGATGTGCTGGTCACAAGGGATGATGGAAACCTGAGACAGAGCACGTATCAAAAATGGACACTACCTGCACAAACTATTAAATCACCACCCAAGCCAGAAAACAGGCATGGTTAATAAGCTCATAGTGCAAGCAAGATGAATATCTGAGCCACAGCACCTCAGATGCAAGATGCAACATGTGTAAAGCATTCTGACAAGGAAACCTCCCCATCGCACTCCCCTCAGATTTAGTTATAAGTTGGCACAGTGGATAGGCCTTGAAAAACTGAACACAAATCAATTGAGAAAACAGGAAGAAGTTGTGTGGATCTATGAAAAAATAAGTAAAATATACAATTTGAGTAGTCCATATGCAATATAGGCAACATCAAGGAGAATGCGAGCTCAGGAGTGCTGTGGTTCCGTGGTTAGCATGAGCAGCTGTGGAACAAAAGGTGCTTGGTTCAAGTCCTCCCTCCAGTGAAAAGTTTAATTTCTTATTTTCAGTTTATGTGACAAACTCTTATGTTTCCATCACTTTTTTGGGAGTGATTATCACATCCACAAGAAAACCTAAATTGGGCAAGGTAGAAGAATCTTTTTACCCATTCGCCAAGTGTACAAATTAGCTGGGTCGACAACATATTCCTGTCATGTGACGCACATGCCGTCACCAGTGTCATATAGAATATATCAGACGTGTTTTCCTGTGGAGGAATCGGTTGACCTATGACCTTGCAATCAAATGTTTTCGGTTCCCATTGGAGAGGCACATCCTTTTGTCTACTAATCGCACAGTTTTGCGGTGCAGTCGCAAAACACAGACACTAAACTTATTACAGTGAACAGAGACGTCAATGAACGATCAGACAGATCATAACTTTGCGAAAATAAGAAATTAAACTTTTAACTCGAGGGCAGACTTGAACCACTGACCTCTCGTTCCGCAGCTGCTCACGCTAACCATGAGACCATGGCGCTCTTGAGCTCACACTATCCTTGATGTTGCCTATCTTGCGCATCGACTACTCAGTTTGTATATTTTGCTTATTTTTTCATAGTTCCACACAACTTCTTCCTGTTTTCTCGATTGATCCGTTTTCAAGGCGGGTGCGATGGGGAGGTTCCCTTGTGAGAAGCAATGGGTAGTCCACCAGTTATATAAGAAATGTAACAGAATCAAACACTCGGTGAAGTGGCTCACTGTAAAAAGAAATGTCGGGCATGGCCTTTCTGCCATATACTCCCAGAAGGACAAACTGAATCGGTCAATTTAATGTTGTAAATGTGCAGTGTTTAAAATTGACATTCTAGAATATCATTGATAGTGTGCCACTTACAATGGGGTAAGAAGTCATGGTGAGGAATTAGTCTTGAGCAAGAGCCAAGGGGTTGGGTCTTCCCCATGGAGGGGGAAATGTAGTGTTGCTATCTAGTTTTAAGTAAAGTTTGTGGGTAATTGTAAGAAAGTCACCATGGAGCACTGCATTGGCTGCTGGTGGCTGGTAAGTCCAGTGGGGTGAGATGTAGATTGTAGTAAGATGCAAGCAAAAGGACTGAGAGATGGGCTAGCCATGTTCAGTGAAATGTATGTTGCGCAGCGGTAACAGCCAGAGTGGGTGTGTCACCACACCGCAGCAGGAACCACATTACAAACCTACATGAGTGGGTGCCAGGTAATACTGCAACAAATGTGCCACACAGCCATATGAAAAACTGTGAATTTTGAGGCTGAGGCATTTGGAGTCCAACAGCACTACCACAATACCAGAACTATGTTAGATGACAAGACAACTGGGCACCACGCAGCTGCAGCTGCTTCTCACACTAAGTCCACCCTGTGAGACTACGTGCCACAGCACTGTCAACCTGCCATCCACATATGCTGCTGCCAGACTCCTGCCAGGGGGCAGCAAGTCACAACCCATGCACGGAAGTTTACCCTTGTCACTGCGGTGGATGCAAGCTGAGCACGAGTCATGTAGGCCCAGGTGTTCAACAGCAGAAAGCTGTTGCAGCACACAAAGGAGAGTGTTGCTGAAATCAGGGCTTGGGCAACTGATGAGCCACTGGCTTGCTGTCAGCCTGACATCAACATTGCAGGGCACTGAAGTTTGTACCTCTTTGTTGGGCTGGAAGCTACTAGCCATCTACTGGCTATCACAGGGTTGCTGTGCTGGAATGGGGCATTTGTGCCTCACACTGGCAGTGATGAGATGTGTGTTGCTGAATTATAATAAAGTATTTCTCTCAACCATTAGTCTGTTGCTGGGCGCCACCACCCCATCTACATCTACATAGAAACACCATAAGCCACCGTACATTGCGTGGTGGCGGGTAACTTGCACTAATACTAGTCATTTACTTTGCTGTTCCATTTGCAAATATAGTAACAGGAAAAACAGCTGTCTATATGTATCCATATGAGACTTAATTTCTCGAATCCTATCTTTGTGGTCCTAGTGTGCAATGTATGTTGGCAGCAGTAGAATCATTCAGCAGTCAACTCCAAATGCCAGTTCTCTAAATTTTCTCAATAGTGTTTCTTGAAAAGAACATTGTCTTTCCTCTAGGTATTCCTATTTGCATTCCTGAAGCAGCTCTGTAACACTTCCGTGTTGTTCAAACCTGCCGGTAACAAATCTAGCAGTCACCCTCTGACTTATTTCAATGTCTTCCATCAATCTGACGTGGTACAGATCCCAAACATTCAAGCAGTATTCAAGAATAGGTCACAATAAATTCCTATATGCAGTCTTCTTTACAGTTGAACCACTCTTTCCTAAATTCTCCCAATAAATGAGTTGACCATTTGCATTTCTTAACACACTTGTACTCCACTACTCACTACACAAATGGATCTGTGGCGCCAATGAGATAGACATCAGTATCGATCTGAGCATCATCTTTGAACTAAGCAAAACATTATCTTTGTGTAGTTCCACCATCCAGTTCTCTGTAAGCCTTACTTGTGTGAAGAGGTAAATAAATGAACTCCTGATTATAAGGTGGTGTTTGGTGTATCTCACCTGAGCATCCACCTCACTGGTGACCCCGAGTTGTAAGGTCTTCCGTTTTCTCCATTTTACTGTGTCCAGGGCCTACGCGTCGGTTATTTTCACGTGTATTTTACGTCGGATTTTGTGATCGACATGCATCGCCGATTTCGCCGGACGTTTTCGTGCCTGCAACAATAAGTGAGGTTAGGAATGTGCATGACTCCGGCTATCAGAACCTTTGTTCCTGCCACATGTGCCCTCCCTCATCGACGGTGCAGTTACCTCTTATGGATCTCCATGCAGAGTGGGATTAATGCCGATTTCTGAAAACGCTCCGTTGGATAACCTACCACCGCCAGGACAACGGTTTGCCACAGCGCAGTCCGTGCAGTACCACGCAGATTCCTGCCACGTGGCCGGAACTGCTTTGTTCACAGGCAACCTCCTCAGCATCCGACCATGCCCGCACCTGCCTCGGTTCAGCATCAGCACATGCCTTCCTGCTTCAATACCTTGGCCTGCAACAGGAACAATGGCTTGTTATCTGTGCCTGACCTCCATCTCCATCCTACTGCTACACATCACTGTTTTGTGCCACGACATTCACCTTTTCTGCACACCGTTTTGAGTGAAGGGACTATGAACAGTGAACATTCACACATTCCAGCCAACGTTCGACATCATTTTCCTCACTGTGATTTTGGTCAGCCCGCACCACCGTGGCCTCCCTGCAACACAAGTGGCTCCGACTCTGATCGCACGTCAAGTTTCCCGCGGACTGGCATGCGATTTCAAACTTTGAACTTTTTCTCACGTGCCACCCCCTTGCCGGCTACAGTCAAACTTCCACAACCACAATTGACACATTATGGTGCCTCACCTGCGTCGGCCTTTCACGTCGCGACAGATCACGCTCAACCACAACGCATCACCTTCACGCTGCGACCCGACCAGCTGTCGTCGCCACATACCCTGGAGACACACTCTCCTGGAATACTGCAGCAACAACATTTCATTTCAGGCAGTGCCCCAACGAATTCAACTCACCCTGTTCTTCCGCACGTTCTACAATGCTTACCAATGCTGCCACTGTTAAATCCCAACAGGGCAACAACCCGGTTCAAAATTGTGGACGAAGTGTTCGACCATTTCAAACTCAACGAATCAACCAGATTTCTGTGCCTCATCACCCACCTGCATGACCAGGACGACTTGATTGCTGACCTGGTTGACACCCTGGACTCAGCTACCCGGTACACTCTAGCCAAAAAGACAGTTCTACGTCGACCTGCGTGCTCAACTGAGACAGCAATACGGCAAATGCTCCATGTCGAGCAACTAGCCACTGACAACCCTTCACAACTTTGTAGATGGCTACGGGCCATGGTCAGCGACAATCTACTCTCTGACACAGCTCTCCTTGCCATCTGGACAGATAAACTACCTCCCCACATCCGCTTTGCTCTGGCTCAGAGGTCTCCCAAACCTGTCGAGCAACGAATGACAATTGCTGACAAACTACATGAGGCATCACTGCTCTATTTCGCCAGCTACTGATTTACCTGGCAAGTCTCAGGTTCAGGCTCCTTGTCCAGTGGTTGGACGTGTCCGGGGCCGCACTGTACCAACTGTTCCGCTCGCTCCGGGAAGCAGTATACAAACAGCTGGGACGGCACCGGCACCAGCTCCGCCCTCGGTCACGCCCCCTCCTGCAACCGAACTGGCTGCAGCCTCCGAACCTTGGCCACCGCCTCTAGCAACCAACTTTCTGCAGGAAATGCAGCCGCACTACCCATACTGTTACTTCCACATACGGTTTGGTGAGCGGTATGGAACTGCAGACCACCCTGCCACCTCCCAAACGCAAATCGCAGGTAGGTCCGGGTGCCGCCTCCTGCGCACAACATGACAGGCACCTCCCAGTGCTCCATTCTGTCTGGGAACAATCGGATAATTACAGATGACTTTATATTAAAGACATTTCGTTGGGATACTTTTTCCTAGTGGACACAGGCGCCGATGTTTCGCTGCTGCCTACGTCCTTAGTGTTGTCGAACATCCCCCTCATCGTACTTCACTGCAAGCTCTGAATTCTACTAAACTACAATGCTCGGGTTCAACCTCCCACGTTGTCTCACTCTCCACAAACTGCAAACTCGACCACACTTTTTTAGTGTGCAATATTGAGGAACCTATACTAGGCAATATCTTCTTGCGACACCACAAACTTTCACCAGACCTAGTGTGAAACACCGTGTTTCATCACCTGTCCAAAACTCACTTCCTCTGTGCTCCGTCGAGCAAACCCCCATGACACATCGGTCTGGGCATTGAAAAATTTAGCCCACCCCAGTGTACGCGCATCCGTCTGCCTCGTAGCAGAGCGCTTTGTGTGGAGAAATGTCAACAAGGACTGCCAGCAATGGGCATGCTCCTGCGTCACGTGCCAATGCTGCGAAGTACACAATCACACTTCACCCCCCCCCCCCCCCCCCAGCGCCTTTTCGATCTCTCCTGGGCATTTCCAGCATATTAATATTGACATTGTCGGCCCTCTCTCCCTCTCTAACAGCTTTCGTTATGTTCTCTCGTCTATCGACCGAACAACTCGCTGGGTCGAGGCTGTCCCCCTCCCCAATATTACGGCAGAAACTGTTGCTCGAGCTTTCGTTGAGTCATGGGTATCACGTTTTGGATGTCCAGCTGACCAGGGCAGACAATTTGAGTCGACCCTGTTCAACGGGATTTGTAACATTTGCGGCATACAGCGCATCCATACTACAGCATATCACCTGCAAAGTAATGGGCTAGTCGAGTGCTGGCACCGCACTTTCAAGGTGGCTCTTCGATGCCACTACTCTCTATGGATGGAGGCCCTTCCCCTAGTGCTACTCGGCATTTGTGCAATCTATAAAGAAGACCTCAAAGTCACAATAGCCGAGTTCGTATACAGCTAGAACATTGTTCTCCCTGGCGAACTTGTGAGCCCTTCCGCTTCTCTCCCTCAGTCTGACTTACCTTTATTTGTGGACCGCGTCAGACGCCACTTCATCACCCTCCATATCCCTCTGCCCACCAGCCATTCCTGCCCTAAGGTTCACGTCCAGAAATCTCTGTATAATTGCGAGTATGTTATGCTCCAAGATGACACTGTCTGTGCTCCCCTCCAACATCCATATACCAGCCCATACCGAGTTCTCCAATGCTCAGCCAACACCTATGACATCCAGATGAAACATTCAGCTGTTACAGTCTCTCTCAACAAACTTAAGCCTGCTCATGTCGAGCCTTCTTCTACCCCCCTTCAGGCCACGACCACGCTACTCACTATTGTGGCTCACGACGCTCCGACCACTCCCCCCCGTTGAACTTACACACTCCGTCGAGTGACTTCCAGCTCCAATCGTCAAGCTCTCCTCCAGCCTCACGCTCTACTCTGGTTTCATGCACTCCATCGAGTGACCACATGCTCCCCACATTGAGCTTACCTACAATCACGCCCTCCCCGCCTGGCCCTCCGCCGGTCCCTTCGACCTCCTCACCGTCGCCTGCCTCGTCCTGTCGAGGATTCTCAGGCTCCCATCTTGAACGTGCCCTCGCTCGAGGTGTTTGTGCCTGTCCCTCCGGACATAATCCATGACATCTCAATAATACTGTGCGATTATACTCTGTTTGTCATGTGTTTCCCTTCATCCAGTGCTCATGGCACAATCTCTGCCAATCCCTGCCACCTGGTGAAATGTGTTCCCCTCCCACCCGACATCGACCTGGACATGCTTTGTGTGTTCGCCATGCCCTCCAGAGACATTGTCGTTGTCGCTCCGTTCCACCCGCAAACTGCCGGCCTACCTGTCGCTGTACGACCAGCACACCCAGTATGACGCCCGGCTTGCTTCAATGACTTCCAGGTTCGGTGGCTGAACTCTCCCTCACGACATCTACCCACACAGCTCCCTGATGACGCTGTCGAGCTGACTGTGTCTGGCTCCAACGGAACACCCGTGCCGATGCCTAGCATCCCCCCCCCCCCCCCCCTGTGGCCTCTCAAGAGTACTCCATACTGTGGGGGGGGGGAGGGTGTATGTGGCGCTGATGAGGTCAACACCAGCATCGATATGCATTTTGTTGAGTGGTACGTAAGATAAGTAAATAAATTAGTGAAATAAAAGTGAAGTAGAAATTAGAAAATAAATGAAAAACTTAGTTTAGTTTAGAAGAATTACACACTGGCAAGCGGCAGGCAGAGCAGCAGAGACAATGACCATGAAGTCAGCAAGTTCAGAAGCCATCGCCCTTCCCACATAAGTGGACGCTGTCCATACAGCCGTCAGGGCATCGCCCGACCGGCTCACGTGTTTCTCAGTTGTCACATGTGATCAGAGGCCCTCGCCTACATTCCAAGAGCCAATGACCAACGTTAAGAAGATTCTTCCAGAAGCTTTTCAACGTGACAGAAGAGGCAATGACCGTGAAGTCTTTCACCTCCAGTAAACTGAAGTGAATAAATACGCGAGACCCAGTGAGCCCGACAGACGAAGGAAGAAGAGAAGAGTAGCAGTTGTTTTCAGTCAGTTTCGGTGCTGAAGACTGTCATGCAAGAAGAGACTACATCATACACAGATGCACCAAGTCCGCCACTGTAATGGAATAGCAAGCAGCAGCCTTGGTGCTGGAAGACAGAAGTTCAAAGGTATTTGAAGTCTGTTTTTTACAAACTCGGGTGACTCGTGTGGACGGGAAGGAGACAGCCTCACATCACCAGTCACCTTTGAGCTGGGAGGAAGATCTAACAGCCAAAGACTGGCAAGCGGTAGTCCATTGTTTGAGTCCGGGACACTGGCCTTCCCCCCGCCGTGCCGCTCCGCTGGCCGATGCACAACACACGCGGCCACTTCGAGAAGAGAAACACTGGGACGCCACATCCAAGGTATCACCATCCGATGCACGACTTCGCTCTCAATAATTAAACGGGCCACCGCACCAGGTGCGTCTTCAGTCAACTGGGCAAGATGGTGACACGAGATACTCACCACCAGGCATAATCAGACACCGCCACTGCCGCAGCAGAAGGCTTCGCAAACGACACAGCTGCCGCTCTCCGAGCCAGAACATCCAGTAAGAAACAGTTGTACAAAACTTTCAATAAAAGTTATCTTATGTAAAAATGCTGTTTCATTCTACCTCATACCCGAGCCAAGGAAGAACCCACCCTGCCCACATGTTGTTAAGAGAGAAAAATTAATTAATTTAGTATTTTCACCCTGACATAATGCTTTAGAATCAAATGCCCTTTGCAGTAATGCTCATCCTGACAATTAACTAGCATCAAAAGAGAAAACCCAGTTACATTCAATGTCAGAACTGTTACATTTGGTGTCAGAGAAAAAACCCTTGGCTCAATATGAGGTGTGAATGACAGTCACTAAAGGTCCACAGTTATTATTGTTTAATGTGTGAAAGGATAGAGGTGTGCATAGCAGTCGTAATATTTTTTTTTATTTAGAAGTGTATTTTCTCTCATAATTTTAAGAGTTTGCCAAAAATATTTAAACATCTTTTTAATTCAGTGTAGTAAGATTGTGTAACTAACAGTTTGTAAAATGATGACATGAAAACGTACAAAGTCAGAGTCAGCACCACAAGCGGTTTCTACTGAGGAAGCTATTCAGCGCTTAGTTAATCAGATAGCACAGCTTAAAAATGATAATAATACATTATTTAAACAGTTGAGTGATGTTAGGCAAATCAGTTCAATCCCTCCCACCCTAGATTCCTCAGCAGCAGCCCTGGTAACTCCTTTTTCAGGTAAACCTGGAGAGGACATAACAGCCTTTTTTGATGATTTAGTAGCAGCTGCAAAGTTAGCATCATGGTCAGATGAACAGCTCTTACAAATGACAAAGCTAAGATTGATAGGAGAGGCTAAAGCACACGTATTATACCATGAAGAATTACGGAATGCTCCAACATTTGAGGAATTGAAGAAAGGATTACTTAAACGTTTTCAAAAACAGAACAGCTGTAGATTTTATAGGGAAAAATTAAACAATATCACTCAGAGGCAAAACAAGTCATTAGAAAGCATTGTAGATAGGATTAGAAAAGTTAATATTAACACCTATCAGTTGACAACTAGTGATGAAGTAAATAAAGTTATTTTACAAGAGGCAGAAGATAGAGCTCTGGATACATTTTTATGTGGGTTACCTCCTGAAATGTCCCGTCGTGTCAAGGCAGAGTTTCCTAAAAATTTAGAGGAAGCTGTATCTGTGGTGACGGCTTTCGAAGAAACAGACATTACCACCAGATACAAGGAGAAGCGAAATATATTTTCAGCAGGAGTACGATGTTTTAGGTGCGATCACAGGGACATATAGCAAAAAACTGCAGACAACCTCAATGCAGTAATTGTCAAAGAATAGGTCACACATTCAAGGAATGCAGGTCTAAGAATGTTTCTGGAAATAGAAATCAGTTAAACTCAAATGGGAATGTCGGAGCCACTGCCAGGCATTCCCAATAAAATTTCATGCCATTAAGGCGAATGTGAAGGTGGAATGCTGGTTATCTGCTACCATACAGGATAAAGAGGCAAGGATACTGGTGGATACAGGCACAAACGTATCAGTAGTGAGTAATGAATGCATTGGAGAAAAGAAATATGACCCTCCAAGGTATGGATTGAGTGGGGTAGGAGGAGGTACAGTGAAGTCATTAGGATGTACATCATTGATTTTCTATATTCACGGTGTACAATTTCAAGAAGATGTAGAAGTGGTAACAAAGGTAACTGACGGGTACGACGCGATCCTAGGGCTGGATTTCCTGAATAAACATCACGCTAAAATTGACCTCAGACAGCAAACTGTAGAACTTAGCGGAATAGTGTTTCAGCTAGATGACACCGCTGCAAAGGGCCCACTACCGCAAGATTTCCCCAACCGGAAGGCGAAATCAGCTATACTGCGTGCAACGTCCCTGAAGGTTGATTCGCAGGATAAGATACCATTTGGCTCAGGAAAACTTTTCTGGATGACCGTTGACCCCGAGGTACCTACAGGTACAATGTGTCTCATAGAGCCATTAGAGGAAAATGAGAAATTAGATGTATCACACTGTTTTGTACGTAGAAGTGTTGTATGGGTTCAAGACGCTGAGGGAGAAAGAAAAGTACCGGTACATATTGACAATTTCAGAGTGGAGGACAAAGAGATGCATAAGGGAATATTAGTAGCTAAAGTCAGTACTTTTGAAGAAGAAGATTTCATTTGCTCAGATATCGATGATGGTCAGAAACCAGACGCCTATAAAACCGCATTATGCCAGAAGATTGAGCATTTGAAAGGAAATGATAGCGACACGATAGAAGCAGTTTTAATTGAGTTCCAAGATTTATTTAATGCAGAAGGTCCACTGCCAGCAACAGATATCACACAGCATAGGATCCCAACAGGAAATAGCCCTCCAGTTTATAAGAAGCCTTATAGAGTTCCGCATCACTTACAGCCAGTACTGGATGAATTTTTAAAACAGCATCTAAAAGATGGAATTATAGAATATTCTGATTCGCCTTATAATTCAAATATTGTAATTATTCCAAAGAAGTCTCCCGACGGTACGAAACAATATAGATTTTGTGACTACAGACACCTTAACAAACAAACTATCTCAGATGTTTATCCTCTTCGAAACATTACAGATATCATTGACAGTTTGGGTAACAGTAAATACTTTTCAACAATCGATTTACATAGCAGATATCATCAATTGGAAGTTGAACCTGAAGATAGGTATAAAACAGCATTTTCTACCTCTGGAGGCCACTGGCAATTTAAAAGAATGCCTTTTGGTTTGAAAAATGCACCAGCAACTTTTCAAAGACTACTCAAAGGAGTATTGCGAGGATTCAAAACTCAGCAATGTTGTGTATATCTAGATGATATTATTGTATTCTCCAAAGACATTAATGAACATGCTGTGCATTTGCGTAATGTTTTTCAGAGACTTATAAAAGCTAAATTAACATTAAATATGGAAAAATGTAGTTTTGCACTGACAGAGGTTACATACCTAGGGCATGTCATTAGTGAAAAAGGAATTAAAACAGATCCTCGATTAATTTCGGCAGTTAAGGACTTCCCAACACCACAACGTGTTAAGGAAGTACAAAGTTTCATTGGTCTCGTATTGTATTACCGAAAATATGTTCAAAATTTTGCTGAAATTGCCTGACCCTTGACCCAATTATTGAAAAAGGGTGCAAAATTTCATTGGTCTGAAGATTGTGAATCAGCATTTCAAACCCTTAAAGATAAGTTAACACACAGTCCAACATTAGCCTACCCAGATTATAATAAAGAATTTATTTTATCCCGTGATGCAAGTGGTCATTCAGTAGGAGTTGTTTTGAGTCAGAATATTAATGGTGCGGAACACCCCATAGCCTACGCTTCGAGACAACTAACAACGGCAGAAAGAAATTATTCCACAACGGAGAAAGAATTGTTAAGTGTTATTTATGGCATCAAATACTTTAAATGCTACTTGTATGGTAGGAAATTCAAGGTTATTACAGACCATGCAGCTTTAAAATGGTTGCTTGGGTTAAAGGATCCATCTAGTCGTCTTACCCGTTGGGCCCTATGTCTTTCCGAAATGGATTTCGAAGTTATCCATAAACCAGGCAAAAAACACACGAATGCAGATTACCTAAGTTGGAAAATAGCACTTTTGGAAGCAACAGGCCGAGATACTGAGGACTGGAGAAAGGCACAAGATGAAGATAGAGAATGCAAAAAATATGCAACTCAAAAACAATTTTGTTTTGAAGATGGAATATTATGCCGTAAAACAAAACTTGGACCACGAATTGTTGTTCCCCAACACCTTAGACAAGAAATAATGGCAGAGGCCCACGATCATATCCTTGCAGGGCACGGTGGACAGCGGACAACCAAAAGACGCGTAGCAGTACAATTTTGGTGGCAAACCAAAATGCAAGATGTTGCGCAGTACGTTCGTAATTGCATTGCATGTGCACAACGAGCTGAACTTTCTCATTTAAAAATACCCTTACAGAGGCTCCCCGAGGCTTCATGTCCATTTCAAATCTGTGGAGTGGATCTATACAGGCCATTTCATAAAACACCTGCTGGTAATAAGTATGTTCTTGCAATTATAGATCACTTTTCACGCTATCTAGCTATGGTGAGTCTCCCAGATCAGCAAGCAAATACAGTTGCCCAGGCTTTAGTTAACAACTGGATACATAAATTTGGCGTACCTGAAGCTATTATCACAGATCAGGGATCTAATTTTATGTCTGAATTAATGAAACAGCTATGTCACTTACTAAAAATACGTAAATTACGCACAACTCCGTTACACCCTCAGTGCAACGGACGCACAGAAAGAGTTCATCGGACAATTGGCAAGATGCTTAGTTATTATGTTAACGAACAACATTCTAACTGGGATACGTATTTACCAATAATCGTGTCGGTATACAACGCCAAAACGCATGAAGCAACTGGCATGTCACCTTATGAAGTAGTCTATGGGAGAAAAATGCCGTCCGCTTTTGATGTAATCAGGCAGAAAAAAGGAAAAGTTTGAATAAAAATTTCGGTCGATTGATGAAGGATGTATGGAAAAAGGTTCAAAAATCTAATACAAAGGCCTTGGAACAACGGGAAAGATTAGGTAATGCCCAAGCTAAATATCCAGATTACAAAATCGGTCAGTGGGTGATGCTGTCAACCCCATATGTTGAGAAAGGAAAAACGAAGAAATTTGTAACAAACTACAGAGGTCCTTATCAAATTATTGAGATCACGTCACCAGTCAATGTTAAACTGCAACAGCCCACCTGAACTACTATTGTCCATGCAAGTCGTTTAAAACCTTTTAAGGGTGCTCCAGATGTAATTCCTTCAACAATAGTGTCTGCTTTTCCGAAGGGTGGAGGAAGTTCCCGAGGAAAAAGAGTGGCCACGCCAGCACAACATACAGACATGGCACCATACAATCTTCGACTAAGGGTGCAAATGTCCTAGTTGACTCATAGTAGACTGTGGATAGCATACAAATGTAAATAATTAACAAATTATAATGGTTTATTTTTAAGAACAAAAAAAAAGTTGAACGTAGAAACCTGTAGATCTTGTAGTTAATAATGTATGCCTTCTTTTCTTTGTTTTTGTTTTTGTTTTTACTAGGTTGATAGGTCCCTAACCATGTTGTTTGCTTTTTTCAGAAGACGCCATGCAAGCATTTCCTACACAAAACCTATCCTACCTCAATGACTCCCTTGACAGTTCCCTTCTGAAGTCATTAGATATTTCCATAAACTCACAGCAAGGCAAAATTGATGCCAATGTTATGATGCAACATGTCTTAAAATTAAAAAGTGAACACAAACTAAAATTATAATGCTAGGAACGGGTATATCGGGAACCTTTGTGTTGGTGTTTCTGCTTTGTACAGTTTTCTTTTACTTAAGATAAGGAAATAAGCCAAATAATAATATACCACTTCATCAAATCCCTGTTAATTGGATAACACACTCTTAACTGGTGTACTTCAGTGGTTACTTGTGAGTATTAGTGTATTAATTTTGTTTATTGTACTTCAGTCTATATTAAACAGTCTCATGTTAAAATAAACAATACTGTAGAATAGATATTCTTGCATTAATATAGGGTAGATTAAACAGGTGTTGCTATGTAATTTTCTAAGTGAAAAATCTATTTTTGTTCATTCATTGTCATCAAGATTTGTTACACTTATTATAACCATTTATGTGTGAACTATGTGATTCATGAGCGTACAGTGCTCTAGTAAAGTGATAAATTATTTTCAACATACTTAATGTGAAGCGTGTGTAATAGTCTAAGTCAAGAGTTTTCATTGCTTGTGTTAGTGCTTTTGTCGTGTGAAGAGTGGAGGAATGTTGAGTGGTAAATTCGAGGACGAATTTCTCCGAAGAGTAGAGGAATGTTGAGTGGTACTTAAGATAAGTAAATAAATTAGTGAAATCAAAGTGAAGTAGAAATTAGAAAATAAATGAAAACTTAGTTTAATTTAGAAGAATTACACACCGGCAAACAGTGGGCAGAGCAGAAGAGACAATGACCGTGAAGTCAGCAAGTTCAGAAGCCATCGCCCTCCCCACATAAGCGGACGCTGTCGATTCAGCCGTCAGGGCATCGCCTGACCGGCTCACGTGTTTCTCAGTTGTCACATGTGATCAAAGGCCCTTGCCTACATTCCAAGAGCCAATGACTGATGTTAAGAAGATTCTTCGAGAAGCTTTTCAACGTGACAGATGAGGCAATGACCAGCTCACGTCTTTCTCAGTCGTCACATGTGATCAAAGGCCCTCGCCTACATTCCAAGAGCCAATGACCAACGTTAAGAAGATTCTTCCAGAAGCTTTTCAACGTGACAGAAGAGACAATGACCGTGAAGTCTTTCACCTCCAGTAAACTGAAGTGAATAAATACGCGAGACCCAGTGAGCCCAACAGACGAAGGAAGAAGAGAAGAGTAGCAGTTGTTTTCAGTCAGTTTTGGTGCTGAAGACTGTCATGCAAGAAGAGACTGCATCATACACAGACACACCAAGTCCACTGCTGTAACGGGATAGCAAGCAGCAGCCTTGGCGCCGGAAGACAGAAGTTCAAAGGTATTTGAAGTCTGATTTTTACAAACCCGGGTGACTCGTGAGGATGGGAAGGAGACGGCCTCACATCAGCAGTCACCTGTGAGCTGGGAGGAAGATCTGACAGGCAAAGACTGGCAAGCGGGAGTCCATTGTTCGAGTCCAGGACACTGGCCTTCCCCCGCCGTGCTGCTCCGCTGGCCGATGCACAACACACGCGGCCGCTTAGAGAAGAGAAACACTGGGACGCCACATCCAAGGTATCACCATCCAATGCACGACTTTGCTCTCAATAATTAAACGGGCCACCGCACGAGGTGTGTCTCCAGTCAACTGGGCAAGATGGTGACACGAGATACTCACCACCAGGCATAATCAGACGCCGCCGCTGCCACAGCAGAAGGCTTCGCAAACGACACAGCTGCCGCTCTCCGAGCCAGAACATCCAGTAAGAAACAGTTGTACAAAACTTTCAATAAAAGTTATCTTATGTAAAAATGCTGTTTCATTCTACCTCATACCCGAGCCAAGGAAGAACCCACCCTGCCCACATGTTGTTAAGAGAGAAAAATTAATTAATTTAGTATTTTCACCCTGACATAATGCTTTAGAATCAAATGCCCTTTGCAGTAATGCTCATCCTGACAATTAACTAGCATCAAAAGAGAAAACCCAGTTACATTTAATGTCAGAACTGTTACAGTTTGTCTTTTGACTCTGAGCATCGTCTTTGGACTCTGAGCATCGTCTTTGGGCTGTTCCGCCATGTTCAGCTCTTTGTGAGCCTTGCATGTGTTTAGGTGAATGAATAAACTACTGCAAAGTGGGTGTTGTTTGGTGAAGCCAACCCGAACTTCCACCTCACATTCTTAGCTTCCATCCTCTTGTGATCATGGCAGATAGAGCACTAGACTCTAGCACTGGAGGTCCCTGGTTCAGTAGCTGATGGGGACAGTGATTTCTCCTTCAGGATAGCTCCAAGTCCACTTAACCTGTTGTCAAAATAAGTACTGAGGATCTCTCTTAGGGGTAAAAGGTGGGTCTGTTGAGGGGCCTTCCCTTTCCTTCCCTCCTAGTGGCCCACCAAATAAAAAGGTTGCACACTACCTGCAGTCAGGCAAATACTGATGCACAAAAATTAAATTACTGAAATAGAAATATTCATATCACATAAATTGGGCATAGCATTAGATGATTACTTTTCCTCACTATCTACATACAGGATAGTAGAAAGAGAGAGTGATCAATTAAAGGAAGTATGAATTCTATCAGCTGTGGAGGCCCTATTGACCAAGTAGTTTATTCACTAAAAATACTTTGTTCATAATTCATTTCTCCACTGGCTCCCCAACTAAGTCACACAGCACTGGGTGCAATCATACTTTTATCATTCAAGTCAATTGCAAGCACAACTAAACACATATCAAAATCTTTGAACATGTCACAGTTTACAAACACAGCCACAATGTACATAGCATATGCCTTGAAAGCCACCTTCAGTAATTTGTGAATTTTGTTGCCAATTTCAAATGTTTTAGCTTTACTTAATACTGGGAATTTAACAGTTTTATTTATTTTATACCAAAGCCTACCTTTCCAACCTTTCCATTCTCTACCTCCATGCATTCCGCTATGGTTTTATTTACATTAATTTCAACTAATTGCCATCTATATAATCCACTGACAATATCACAAGTCTTATACTCTTCTTTAACAATGTCATTTACTTTGTCAACATTTCCATTTACTGCATGCACATACTCTGACTCCATGTTATTAAATGCATTATATTTACATTAACAATTTCCTCAACTATGGCCACGTACTTAATATCAACATTATATACCTGTTCTCTCTGGGAAAGCGTTTTGTAACTATTACCATTACTATTACTATTATCAGAAATTCTGTGACCTCAGGTTGACCACAATGAAAAACTGTCTGCATCTGCTTGTTACCAAGACTTTCACAATTTCCTTTTCCCTATATGCCATGTCATTACTGAAAGTTACTAATTTCAATTCCAAATTCTTTTTTACTTTTTCCAACTTATTTTCCCAACAAACTTCCACTGACTTTATCTTTATGTGCAAATAATTAATATTAATATTTAACACACTAATTTCTTTCTTAGTTTTGTCTAGTTTCGAATTCATTTTTCCATCTAAATTGTCATTGTCACTGTCATGGCCTCTGCTATTTTTGTCCATTTTTTATTTATTTCACAACTGCTTTTGCCCATTTTTACACTTAAATTGTCAATTTTTGAATTCATTTTTGAATTTAAGCTACATGTATAATTACTTACCTCTTCCATAATTTTCATTATCATGTAGTGCCTATAGAAACCCATTACTTTACTATTACCTTCACCACCGTCAGCATCAGAAAGTTCTATAAGCGATACCTTATGCATTTCTTCAATTATTTGGCTAACATTTACCCCATCATAAAAGATTGATTCCTCTGATTCTACCCCTTTATCAACATACAGCTCACTTTTAACTACCACGCATCTTTCATCATTACAGCTAGCCTTTGCTCCCTATCCTCAGACATGCTGTCTTCCACTTTTTCATTACTCATTTTGAAAAATCTACTCAACACTTGCTAACATAAACACTTTTACCTTATATTTCTTCTGATTCAGTTGCTGCTGGAATGCATTTTGCCCCTACCTTTCAAGTTGATCTGTTGACACCAATCTGGTCCCTTATTTGCTGTGTTAATATGACTACCTTCTTCTCAATTTCCCATTACCTGGTTTCAAACATGTTAATGACCTTGTGTGGTCATATGTCTCTTCTGTCATGCATCAAACTTAACCTTGTTTTCCTTTTCTGTCAATGCACTTTTTAATCGTATCATGATGTACAGTCACTTTTTAAGATCTTAAGTTGTTTTTTCCTAATACTGTAGTCTGTTCATACATTACAGTTTCTTACTTTAACTCTTGGAAATGATTATAAATTACAATAATTTCTTTTCACTGTCACTACACTTTCAACTGTTATTGCTTTTGAGTCCCTTTTTTTCTAGTGACAAAGTGGGACTAGTCATCACTTGTAACATGACAAATTTATATTTACTGGACTTTGGTAGCTGCTCTTCTAGTGTCTGGAACCTTGCTGTGATTTGATTTAACGACAAGTTTGAAAGGATGGATGCAACAGTGCACAGTAGTTAGCTTGACACTTTTCCACATTTATTGACACATGTAATGTTATGATGATCAGCGTGTATGTTGTTATTGTGCAGTATATTCATCACAGGTTAGCATGCACATTCCATTATGAAGTATTTGAAAGTGGTAACATAGTACCATTATACTTTATATATACCGTTTTGATGTAAATTAGGTTTTTTTGCATATTCACTACACATAAAAGCTGTTCACAGAGATTTACAAAACAAATGTAAATGGTGGACTGACTATCACAAAAATAATTACACATGGATGTGTGCATGTCGATAGCTAAGCAAGGATTTAGAGGTTTATGTACAGGTGTTAACAATTTAGCTATTATAGACCTACTGACTTTGACACTTAGATTTTCCCATGTTGGTCACTAAACATGAACTGACTAAAGCATTGATGACTACTCACACTTATAGTAACACATTGATTGCATCCAAATAGCCATACAAGTTCCAAGTACAGTTATAAAAATACACAAAATTAGAAATTTGACATCTTGTGGTTATCATGGTCATTTGTTGACCTTGCCCTTTTAGTACAGAGTTCTGTATGGTACCATTTGCATATTCAATGACACAGTTTGCACTCACGTTTTATGTTTGGTTCATGATATGATGTGTTGTTGCAAAATAGATGGTGACAATCATGGTGATCACTTGTCCTCGGAGTTTTCCTTTACACATGTTTGGTCAGTCATGATGCCTGTGCTGTAAAATTCTGTTATGTGCTCCCTCCTTTTCCTTCAATGTTCTTAATAGACTTTCTGCAGTGCTAGAGTTGGGTCTGTAAGTCTTCAGTGAGGAAGGATTCTCTCACTAGAACGTGTATGAGTCTGGATTGTGTTGTTTTGGACACACTGATCACTTCCTTTATATAGGTCACACATACTCTTGCTAATGTCATTAGATTTTTCACAGTGTGATGTGGACCAATGATTTCTATGCCATACATCAGTATTGGTAAGATTTTGGTTCTGAATAGTGCCATTGCTGTCATTAGGTTGAGGGATATAATGTGTTCTACTTCATGGATAGCCATTATTGCTTTCATTGCTTCCTCAGTCACATATTTTGTGAAACATTTTGCACTTGTTTGTAATGTGATGACCTGGCATTTGAAGTCTGGTAAGGCTTGCAGTTTTCTCTCCCATACGCAGATCTCAACTGATGAAGGTGCTCTTCCAACATTTCTGGGCACCATCATTCCTGTTTTTGCCAATTTGTTTCAAAGCCATGTTTGACACAACAATCTTTCATATTGTTCATTGTTTCTTGTAGCTTTATAATGTCCTTTGAGCCTATTGTAATATTTTCTGCATATGCATATGAGATTACACCTCCTTTTGGGTTGTTCTGACAATTTCTTCCACTGCAAAGATAAATAACAGAGGACTTAGTGGGTCTCCCTGAAGTACTTCATTTCATTTGGGTATTGGCTCTGTTGGTTAAAGGTTGTCTGAGATCTTTATTTTGTTCCATCACAGTACTGTGCTTGCGATTTGTGTCCATTTGTTGTTTTAACTTATGGTTTCCTATAGTTTTTTGTCACTTGCTTTCTGTTTATAGTCAGAAGCTTTTGTGAAGATTATAAATACTACATAAAACTTTTCTCTATCTTCAGTAGCTTCCCATACACTCTTCAGCAGCAGTCCTATTGCTGTCAGAGTTGATCTTCCTTTCTTGAATCCCATTTGGTTTTTTGGGAGGTGCCCAGTGATTGTTTCCTTTACTTTATCCATCATTTTTCATGACTATTTAGAAAGATAAGTTTTCCAATGCTATGCCTCTGTATTTGTTGGGGCCCTTGAGCCCCATTCCCTTGATATAAAGGGTGGGCCAAGTAAAAGTTGCCTAAAGAACAGAGTTCTAGGAAACAAACAAACAAACACAGCAGACAAAAGGAAATACAGTACTAACCTGACTATAACAGATGTTAAAAGTGACCACTATTCATTTGCTGATACTTTTGGGCCCTGATCAGCAAATCGCTGAAAGTGGATTGAAGTTGAATGGCTGCAGTCTCGTCAGAAATGTTGTGCTGCAGTTCTTGAAGACTATGAGGGTTTTTGCGATCCACCTTAGACCTGACAGCTCCCCACACATAGTAGTTGCACACTGACAGATCATGTGAGCTAAGTGGCCAGTTAGGACTGTGATCAGACTGACCTCTGCTAACAACTCCTGTCAGGTATGAAGATTGTGTAAATGTGCTCCAAGATCTGGCTGGCAGTATGGGCAGTTGTTCCATCCTGTTGGAAGTAAGAGTAGGTCTTTTCCTCCTCCATTAATGCTGTCACAAATGGTTTCAAAATGTCTGGGCTACTTTTATTTGCCCCAGCCTCTAGTACTTTTATTGTTCACTGTCTCCACTGTTCTGGAATGGAGGCTGTTTTATGCACTTATTACAGTGTTCTATCTACATTTCTGTTAGTATTTGGACTGTGTCTTTTAAATATTCACTATACAGTCAGTCAGTTGTTCTTGGCGCTTTGACCTACAGCCAACGAGACACATTTCATACTTGTTTGTGGCAATGTCTCCTGTTTGCCCTCTGAGCTGCCTTTCAGTCTTTCCTTGTTCATTATGTTCTCGAAATGCATCTCCCATTCTTTCATATTGATGTAATGTGTTTCAGCTTTTTTTCTGAAATACATCAGTTTCGTGTGGCTCCACCAGTTTCTTTCCTTCTTATCTTTTCTTTCAGCATTTCATATAGATATATCACTTTTTACTGTAGGTCCTGAAGAGTATAGAGTTTTCTGCACACCATTTCAGTTGGTGTAGTCTTTTTAGTACATATTTTCTTTGGCTGTAATACATTGAGGCAAATCTTTTTTTTTGTTGTTGTTCTTCTTTTGTTCCTGGCATTGGCAGCTTATCTTAAGAGTTCTAGTCGTTCTGTTGCTTCCTTTACTCGTGCATTTTCTATTAGCATTTCAATTGGTTTTATCTTGTCTGATTTTGCTTCTACTGTCTCGATAGCTATTATTCTTGAAAATACTTGTTCCTCCTTTCCTCATGCTTTTCGCCATTCTTCTTGGATATATATTTCCAAAGGGATATGCTTTGAAATGGTGAATGGTTTGCAGTCCAGAGAGGTGTTATATTGCCTCTGGGTGGTCCCCATATGAATAAAATGTTTGTTGTGCTTTTGCTGTTGTGGGAAATATAAGTAGGTATATTGGTTTTGTTTAATAGCATAAAACCTTCGTCCTGCAACTTTTACACCATTATTTTTGGTTTATAGTTTTGTATATCCATTCTGCGGTTTAAGTCTCCAGCAATTGTTGGTGGTTTATCATGTTTACTCTGAGTGATTAGCTTGGTTATTTCATCTATTACATCAATAGCTATTTTGTTTGGTTGGAAGTATATTGATATTGTTATAATGTATTTTATTTCTGTCAGGAGTGTATATTCCTGATTGATGGTGCATCGCGGTGTAGCTTGCTCGCCAGGTTTCGAGAGGGTGCGTTTCTGGATGAGGTATCGAATATATTGCTTCCCCATACTTATACCTCCCGAGGAGATCACGAATGTAAAATTAGAGAGATTAGAGCGCGCAGGGAGACTTTCAGACAGTCGTTCTTCCCGCGAACCATACGCGACTGGAACAGGAAAGGGAGGTTATGACAGTGGCACGTAAAGTGCCCTCCGCCACACACCGTTGAGTGGCTTGCGGAGTATAAATGTAGATGTAGATGTAGATGTAGATAGTTATGGTTATTGGAGCTAATTCTTGTTTTATTAGGACAGTTACTGCTCCCATATGTCTTCCTCTTTCACCTTGTTTTGCTTGAAGATGAGTGCAGTAAGAGTCTGTATGTTGCTAGTGTTCAGTTAAAATATTTCTCTTAGGATTTACAGGCATTTTACCTGTATAAAGTCTCTTGGAACCACGTTCATTACACTTTTTAGACTTTCTGTATTCCATACAAGGATCTTTAAGGTTCCTACTTCTTTGCGTTTTTTTGAGTGAAGCTCTTGTGTCTTATTCAAGGGACACCCCTCCATTTTCTGAAAAAAATGGGGAAAGATGAAGTGTCTGACAATGATCCGTGCTGGTCATAATTCAGCTTTATCTTCCAATTTTAATTTGTGAAACGGGGTGCCTACTTTAAAGGATTTCATATTACTCTTGTTTGCCAGTTCTTCACATATCCCATTTTCTTTGATTCCTTCTTATGGACAAATTTCTGTATGAGTCTCAGGTTGTCTCAGGTTTCAGCAGGCTCTCTTCTCTGCAGCTCGTAGATTTGCATCTCCTGGTACAGCACTAGTCAATGTCTTATGTTGCTTAGCTGGTCTCCTCTTATAGACACATGTATGAATAATAACTGAAATTTGGTATCACATTTTTATTAATAATAGGAAATCTAGTCAAATTAGAGGATATGGAATTATAAACAGCCAAGCAGTCACCTGGATAACTGAAAATTGAGAAAATTATATGGACTATATTCTGAATACAATGTATACTCCTGGGGGGATTCACAACTCCTGCCAAAAACTGCTGAAATATGGAATTTTCTAGATAAAATAATTAACAAACTAACATGTTTATCTAGTGTAAGTGGATATTTATATAATCAGAAAAATTAGGGACAAAAAACTATGTAACTGAATTTTGGAAATGAACATTAGTTAAAAATGGAACATTCTGGAAGATGAAAGCTTTAATTACGAATATGCTTGAAATACGACATGCTTGGAAAAAGTAAGCTGTTTGTTAAGAAGGGGACATGGGCTTTAACCTTAGATGTAACATTTCATTCAGAACTATTTACGGGTTCACTTCAAACTCCATCTTTGTGTGTTCATGGAACAATGTGAAATTTTGAATTTTGAGTCTGACCAAAAATCATTTCTCCTGGACAACTCCTTCTATTCCAGGGCTGAATTTCTACTCAAAAATGGGTAGCCCACAAAAAAGTTATTAAGTGTCATTGCATGAGTAGGCATAAAAATATAATGTGTTCATTAATGTACAATATTCATGTGTTCATAGACTGTAAACTAACTGATTTCACATCATTTCAATGTGTCATCCATAAGATCAAATAAAGAACAAGCAATAATTATTGTCAGGAATGGTATAAGAACTAGTCAATGGTTCAACTTGCTCTATTACAGCTGTGCACCCCTTTTTCTGCTAAAGACAAAAGTAATGTTGACTAATGGATGTAATGTTTTTCTTCTGGTATTGCAATTATGTACATCATTGTCCCTTTCAAAATGCAATGGATTATTTACACCAAACTTGTGAGGGAATAAATATACTGTGAATCAGTAGCCAAAATACCTAACTTCTTAAACAAATGTTTAGAAGGTGGTCACGGGTTTTAAGGAGTACTGCTATCTCAATGTTGAAACATGTTGATATTTTACTCCTTGCTTACACCTGGCTTGTGTAACTTTTGGAGTGAAGTGTGACATTTCCCTGAAGGAGCATTGTCTTGCTGTATAATGACAACATTGCCCTTGCAATACCGGTCACACACTGTTTTGGTATATGTAAGACTGTCAGCGTAGAGCTCCTGCTTGGAGCATCCATGTGCAGCTGTGTCATGTATAAGTTGTAGGAATAATATGGTAGAGAGGGGCATTAATAGTTGAAAGTGTTACATCAGTTTGTAGATAAAAAGTATTTTTTGTAATTCAGTTATCCAGGAAGTCAGACAGGATTAATTAAGAGAATTATGGCTGATACAGTGCTGTGAGTGAGAATCAGTAATCATTGTGGAGAAACATACTGACAGTAGAATGTAAGTGAAAAGCATTCCATGAGCAGTGATTACTTGTTTAATTAATGTGGAAGCATAATGTAGCAATGGTTACTTCAGCGTGGATGTCAATCAAACATTGCTGTAGAAAATCCAGAATGAAATAATGACGATATTATGAAAAAGATAGACTGACACAAATGACCCCTGACTCAGGATGCTGAGACGAGGCTATGTGTGACAGTACATGTGTGTGGAAGCAATCTGAGAGGAGGGGATAAGGAGGAGGCTGCAACAGAGAGCGGAAAGGATAACAGGGTAGTGGTGGGAGACAGTAAAGTGCTTGTGGGAGCATGCAGGGACAAGGTGGGGAGAGGGTAGGACAACTAGGTGCAGTTAGGAGGTTAGATGGAGGGTGGTAGGGGGAGGGATGGAAAAAGTGAGAAGTAAAAGACTGGGTGCGTTGGTGGAATAGAAGGCTGCGTGATGCTGGAGTTGGAACAGAGAAGGGGATAGGTGGGTGAAGGACAGTGACTAACGAAAGTTGAGGATAGGAGGGATATGGGAACATAGGAAGTATTGCAGGGTGATTTCCCAACTGTGCAAGTCGGAAAAGCTGGTGTTGGTAGGAAGCATAGAGAGAGCACAGGCAGTTAAGCAGTTATTGAAATGAAGAATGTTATGTTGGGCGGTGTGCTCACAGCAACTGGGTGATCCAGCAGTTTCTTGGCCATAGTTTGTAAGTGGTCATTCATGCTGACAGACAGCTAGTTGGTTGTCATGCACATGTAGAACACAACACAGTGGTCGTAACTTAGCTTGTAGAACACATGAATAGTTTCACAGGTAGCACTGCCTTAGATGGGATAAGTGAAACTTGTGACCAGACTGGAGTAGGTGGTGGTGGCAGTGGGAAAAGAATGTATTGGACAGTCTTTTCTGAACATGCTCAAACTGCTGTGATGTGATGTTGAACATTGGATATCCCTGTTCGAGAACCGTCATCCGAAAAATGAGACTGCAGTTCTATAGGTCTGATTCTTTATTTTTTGCATCAGATTTTTTTGGATGTGATTATCCAGATAAGTGGGAGTATTAGACTTGTTGTTGTTGTGGTCTGCAGTCCAGAGACTGGTTTGATGCAGCTCTCCATGCTACTCTATCCTGTGCAAGCTTCTTCATCTCCCAGTACCTAATGCAACCTGCATCATTCTGAATCTGCTTAGTGTATTCATCTCTTGGTCTCCCTCTACGATTTTTACCCTCCACGCTGCCATCCAAAACTAAATTGGTGACCCCTTGATGCCTCAGAACATGTCCTACCAACCGATCACTACTTCTAGTCAAGTTGTATCACAAATTTCTCTTCTTCCCAATTCTAGTCAATACCCCCTCATTAGTTATGTGATCTACCCATCTAATCTTCAGCATTCTTCTGTAGCACCACATTTCAAAAGATTTCAAAGGCTTCTATTCTCTTCTTGTCCAAACTATTTATCGTCCATGTTTCACTTCCATACATGTTTACACTCCAGACAAATACTTTCAGAAACGACTTCATGACACTTAAATCTATATTCGATGTTAACAAATTTCTCGTCTTCAGAAACGCTTTCCTTGCCATCGCCAGTCTACATTTTATGTCCTCTCTACTTTGACCATCATTGGTTATTTTGCTACCCAAATAGCAAAACTCCTTTACTACTTTAGGTGTTTCATTTCCTAATCTAATTCCCTCAGCATCGTCCGACTTAATTCGACTGCATTCCATTATCCTCATTTTGCTTTTGTTGATGTTCATCTTATATCCTCCTTTCAAGACACTGTCCATTCCATTCAACTGCTCTTCCAAGTCCTTTGCTGTCTCTGACAGAATTACAATGTCATCGGCGAACCTCAAAGTTTTTATTTCTTCTCCATGGATTTTAATACCTACTCCAAATTTTTCTTTTGTTTCCTTTACTGCCTGCTCAATATACAGATTGAATAACATCAGGGATAGGCTACAATCCTGTCTCACTCCCTTCCCAACCACTGCTTCCCTTTCATGTCCCTCGACTCTTATAACTGCCTTTTGGTTTCTGTACAAACTGTAAATAGCCTTTCGCTCCCTGTATTTTACCCCTTCCACCTTCAGAATTCGAAAGATAGTATTCCAGTCAACATTGTCAAAACTTTCTTTAAGTCTACAAATGCTAGAAATGTAGGTTTGCCTTTCCTTAATCAATTTTCTAAGATAAGTCGTAGGGTCAGTATTGCCTCACATGATCCAATATTTCTATGGAATCCAAACTGATCTTCCCCGAGGTCGGCTTCTAGCAGTTTTTCCATTCGTCTCTAAAGAATTCATGTTAATATTTTGCAGCTGTGACTTATTAAACTGATAGTTTGGTAATTTTCGCATCTGTCAACACCTGCTTTCTTTGGGATTGGAATTATTATATTCTTCTTGAAGTCTGACGGTATTTCACCTGTCTCATACATCTTGCTCACCAGGTGGTAGAGTTTTGTCAGGACTGGCTCTCCCAAGGCTGCCAGTAGTTCTAATGGAATGTTGTCTACTCCCCGGCCATTGTTTTGTCTTAGGTCTTTCAGTGCTCTGTCAAACTCTTCATGCAGTATCATATCTCCCATTTCATCTTCATCTACATCCTCTTCCATTGCCATAATATTGTTCTCAAGTACTTCACCCTTGTATAGACCCTCTATATACTCCTTCCATCTTTCTGCTTTCCCCGCTTTGCTTAGAACTGGGTTTGCATCTGAGCTCTTGATATTCATACAAGTGGTTCTCTTTTCTCCAAAGGTCTCTTTAATTTTCCTGTAGGCAGTATCTATCTTACCCCTAGTGATATGTGCCTTTACATCCTTACATTTGTCCTCTAGCCATCCCTGCTTAGCCATTTTGCACTTCCTGTCAATCTCATTTTTGAGATGTTTGTATTCCTTTTTGCCTGCTTCATTTACTGTGTTTTTGTATTTCCTCCTTTCATCAATTAAATTCAATATTTCTTCTGTTACCCAAGGATTTCTATTAGCTCTTGTCTTTTTACCTACTTGATCCTCTGCTGCCTTCACTACTTCATCCCTCAAAGCTACCCATTCTTCTTCTACTGTATTTCTTTCCCCCATTCTTGTCAATTGTTCCCTTATGCTCTCCCTGAAACACTGTACAACCTCTGGTTTAGTCAGTTTATCCAGGTCTCATCTCCTTGAATTCCCACCTTTTTGCAGTTTCTTCAGTTTTAATCTACAGTTCATAACCAATAGATTGTGCTCAGAGTCCAGATCTGCCCCTGGAAATGTCTTACAATTTAAAACCTGGTTCCTAAATCTCTGTCTTACCATTATATAATCTATCTGACACCTTCCAGTATCTCCAGGCATCTTCCATGTATACAACCTTCTTTTATGACTCTTGAACCAAGTGTTAGCTATGATTAAGTTATACTCTGTGCAAAATTCTACCAGGTGGCTTCCTCTTTTATTTCTTACTCCCAATCCATATTCACCTACTACAATTACTTATCTTCCTTTTCCTACTATCGAATTCCAGTCACCCATGACTATTAAATTTTCATCTCCCTTCACTATCTGAATAATTTCTTTTATGTCATCATATATTTCATCAATCTCTTCGTCATCTGCAGAGCTAGTTGGCATATAAACTTGTACTACTGTAGTAGGCATGGGCTTTGTGTATATCTTGGCTACAATAATGCGTTCAATATGCTGTTTGTAGTAGCTTACCTGCACTCCTATTTTTTTTATTTGTTATTAAACCTACTCCGGCATTTCCTCTATTTGATTTTGTATTTATAGCCCTGTAATCACCTGGACAAAAGTCTTGTTACTCCTGCCACCAAACTTCACTAATTCCCACTATATCTAACTTTAACCTATCCATTTCCCTTTTTAAATTTTCTAATCTACCTGCCTGATTAAGGGATCTGACATTCCATGCTCCAATTCATAGAATGCCAGTTTTCTTTCTCCTGATAGTGATGTCCTCTTGTGTAGTCCCTGCCCGGAGATCTGAATGGGGGACTATTTTACCTCCGGAATATTTTACCCAAGAGGATGCCATCATCATTTAACCATACAGTAAAGATGCATTAGACTTATTCCCCATTTTCTGTTTTAGAGGTGAAAGGAGACTGTTTATGTCTATTTTTGGGACATATTCAGTAACATCATGGAACCCCACATGATGCAAGGCTAATTACTCAGGGAGGTTACCTGGTATCCCCGAGGTTCCTTTAATGACAAAAGTTCCCATATGTCACACACCCCTGGCACAGGTTGCATCACACCTTGGGTTGAGTACGTAGGGAAATGGGGTAGGGCTATGGGATTGGATATGCGAGATATGCTGCTTTGTGGGACACACTTTGTCTGTTAAGAGCTGTCTAGCATGGGAGACCTTACAGGGTTGGGTTGTTTTGGGGAAGGAGACCAGACAGAGAGGTCAGTGGTCTCATCAGATTAGGGAAGGATGGGAAGGAAGTCAGCTGTGCCCTTTGAAATGATCCATCCCAGCATTTTCCTTGAGCGATTTAGGGAAATCACGGAAAACCTAAATCAGGATGGCCGGACGCGGCATTGAACTGTCGTCCTCCCGAAGACCTTACAGGTAGTGTGCTATTGCCAGCATAGCCCTCAGCTTCTTGTGAGCACGCAAGCCTCTCTGCTCGCATAGACTGTGCTTCTGCAAGGAGGTGTGCCCAGGAGAGGAATCTCACAGCATTACCACAGTTAGTACCTATCTCCTACCTGTGAGAGTGAGGTGCAAGTCATGCCTGCATAGTTTGCAATAGTCAAAGGTTACAGATTAGAGTCCTGGTCTACACACAGTTTTAATCTGCCATGAAGTTTTGAATCAGCCCAACGCTCGACTGCAGAGTGGAAAATCATTCTGACATTAGTTTGTAGTTCAACTACAACACCTACACTTTTAAGCATATTTTATTTATGCTGGAAATGTCTATGCAATTAGTAATGTTTTTATAGTTATACAGTCAGTTCCAATGTATAAATATATTTATAGAGCAAATACAGGTATTGTGGCCTCATAATGTGCAAGATTTTACTCTTTCGATTTAGTTTGTGCAAGGTGCCAGATTAAAGTATGAAAAACTGAGTTTCAGTTTGAGTATACCTGTAGTTACAGCATGGAGACTTAAAATCTAGGTAGCTCAGACAGATGTTCTGAGTCATGAAAACAGTCTCTGGGGAGCTCATGAGTGTGGGTTAGAGTGTGTGAGCAATGCTAAATATAGAACTCTTAAGATAATCAATTTTAAGCAGTGAGCTTGCAACCCAGCTTGGAAAACTTTGGTCGCAGTTCTGTTAGAAATATTGAAGGACAGGTTGTTTCTGTGTGTAAATGGGATTAAGGTATTTCTGGTTTCAAAAGTGAAAGGGGTGCTATTGTATTGAATGCATTCTGTTATGTCATGTAGTGTAGTTGTGATACTTAATGGCTGAAGCAGGTACATGGGCAGCTAAGGTGGGCCAGCCCATGGGGCTTAACAAGCAGACATTGACACACCATCACTGATACATATGAAACTTTTGCCACAAGCACATGAGGTGCAAATTCCCTCAAGTCATAATAATCATCTTGAGGTTGAAGCTCTTATGTCCGTGTTTGATTTTTACAATACATATGTTTTTGGAAGGGGTCTGCCTTTAGCAAAACACAATTTTCTTTTTTATCCCAAACATGTTTCACTGCAATTGCAGCATCATCAGTGGGCTTTTTTTATGGCTGTTAAGCATAAAGAATGTTCTTTATTGTTTGTAAACATGCAAATATTAGTTTTTAAAATCATAATTACAGATTTTTAAAGAAACACATAAAATTGTACACTCCTGGAAATTGAAATAAGAACAACGTGAATTCATTGACCCAGGAAGGTGAAACTTTATTGACACATTCCTGGGGTCAGATACATCACATGATCACACTGACAGAACCACAGGCACATAGACACAGGCAACAGAACATGCACAATGTCGGCACTAGTACAGTGTATATCCACCTTTCGCAGCAATGCAGGCTGCTATTCTCCCATGCAGACGATCGTAGAGATGCTGGATGTAGTCCTGTGGAACGGCTTGCCATGCCATTTCCACCTGGCGCCTCAGTTGGACCAGCGTTCGTGCTGGACGTGCAGACCGCGTGAGACGACGCTTCATCCAGTCCCAAACATGCTCAATGGGGGACAGATCCGGAGATCTTGCTGGCCAGGGTAGTTGACTTACACCTTCTAGAGCACGTTGGGTGGCACGGGATACATGTGGACGTGCATTGTCCTGTTGGAACAGCAAGTTCCCTTGCCGGTCTAGGAATGGTAGAATGATGGGTTCGATGACGGTTTGGATGTACCGTGCACTATTCAGTGTCCCCTCGACGATCTCCAGTGGTGTACGGCCAGTGTAGAAGATCGCTCCCCACACCATGATGCCGGGTGTTGGCCCTGTGTGCCTCGGTCATATGCAGTCCTGATTGTGGCGCTCACCTGCACGGCGCCAAACACGCATACGACCATCATTGGCACCAAGGCAGAAGCGACTCTCATCGCTGAAGACGACACGTCTCCATTCGTCCCTCCATTCACGCCTGTCGCGACACCACTGGAGGCGGGCTGCACGATGTTGGGGCGTGAGCGGAAGACGGCCTAACGGTGTGCGGGACCGTAGCCCAGCTTCATGGAGACGGTTGCGAATGGTCCTCGCCGATACCCCAGGAGCAACAGTGTCCCTAATTTGCTGGGAAGTGGCGGTGCGGTCCCCTACGGCACTGCGTAGGATCCTACTGTCTTGGCGTGCATCCGTGCGTCGCTGCGGTCCGGTCCCAGGTCGACGGGCACGTGCACCTTCCGCCGACCACTGGCGACAACATCGATGTACAGTGGAGACCTCACGCCCCACGTGTTGAGCAATTCGGCGGTACGTCCACCCGGCCTCCCGCATGCCCACTATACGCCCTCGCTCAAAGTCCGTCAACTGCACATACGGTTCACGTCCACGCTGTCGCGGCATGCTACCAGTGTTAAAGACTGCGATGGAGCTCCGTATGCCACGGCAAACTGGCTGACACTGACGGCGGCGGTGCACAAATGCTGCGCAGCTAGCGCCATTCGACGGCCAACACCGCGGTTCCTGGTGTGTCCACTGTGCCGTGCGTGTGATCATTGCTTGTACAGCCCTCTCGCAGTGTCCGGAGCAAGTATGGTGGGTCTGACACACCGGTGTCAATGTGTTCTTTTTTCCATTTCCAGGAGTGTAAATTCATACCTCTTTACCACACGATGTGGTTTTCCTGATGTATTATGTTTTTATAGTGACTATTTTCTTTCACAGTTTGTCATCTGCAACCATATACAACGTAATGTAGACAAATTATTTAAGCAAAATTTATGATTTGGAAACTGTTATGGCTATGCCTGAAATTAGTTAATTCTGTGTGGAAGGTTGTGTTTGTATATGTGTGTCTATTTACATTACCTTTCACTTATGTTTTCTTTTTTCCTCATCTTCTTCACTGTGAAGTTCTATATACTGTGCTGCCACTGTGACAGCGACAGCTCAGCATACAGAACTTCACAGTAAAGAAGATGAGGAAAAAAGAAAACATAAATGAAACATAATGTAAATTGTCAGTGTTATTGTTTCACAGCTGGTAAACTCTTTGCCCCTACTTGAATCTCTTACTTCAAATAGAACCAAATTCATAGGAACCCTGAGAAATGACTGCTTGGAGAAGACATCCATGCCAGATATAAAGAAGGCACCATGAGGTACTGCTCATGTGTTACGTGATACAGGGAGTTCTATCACACTTGTAAGATGGGACGACAACATTCAAGTGACTCTGGGTACAAATGTACTGGATGAAGGTGTATTAGGTGAAAGTACATGCTTGAGGTGGAATACAGACTCAAGAAAGAAGGTTTCCACATCACAGCCTTCCCTTGTACAGGAATATAATCACCACAAAGGAGGGGTAGATATTTTTGACAATCTACAAAGTCTATACTACATTCGAATCAGATCAAAGAAATGGTACTGGCCAATGATAAGGTTCTGCCTAAATGGTGCTGTTGTTAATGTGTGGATCCTATATCAGCAGTTAAATAACGATGTAAGATTACTGGAATTTACCAGATGTACTGTACTTTCAATTCTGACTTCGTCCAACATTGAAAAGCCAAGAGATGTGAGGCCAAGATTTCTGTCACAGGTGCAAGAAGACATAAGATTTGATAATACTGGACAGATGATTGATGAGCAAAGCATGCAAAGAAGACGTGGAAAGTGTGGTAAATGCACAAAATTTCGCTGTTTAAAATGCAATGTGAAGCTCCATCCAAATTGATGTTTCATTTTGTATCACTGGTGCTAAGAGACTAGGTTGACTAATAAACTATTATTTTTGTCATTTGTCCTTTATTGTTGCAATGTCTTACTTTATTCATGCAATGCAGTAAAGTTATTTTGTTGGTTCTACTATATGAATTTGCCATATATACTTAATGTATAAATAAATAATGGAACCTTAAAATATAAATAAAACAAACAATGAAATACTTGGAAATTATTATTGTACCTTTTCTTCATTTATTCAACGAATGATATCATGAAAAATCCAACATATTACTTGTGATAAAATTGTTTAAGGAATTCTACCCCTAACTGCCCATCTTATGATATATCATACCTCAATAATTTTACCCCTTACTGCTCACCATGTGATATATCATATGTTAAAAAAAATAAATAAATAAAAAAAATAAAAAATAAAAAAATAAATAATATTATGAATTGAAGGTAACCATCATAAATTAATAATGTGATTATTAACTCATGCAGGTAGGGTCTGAAATTTCATCAAAATCTAAAAAAAAATTAATTCTGTGATATAATGGGTTAATCAGTGTTTTAGTATTTGTCCAAAAGTTGTATTAAACTGCAGGGTCATCGGGCGGGTCATCAGGGAACTGTGTGGGTAGATGTCATGAAGGAAGGTTCGGCCATCGAACCTGCAAGTTGTTGAAGTGAGCCGTGCGTCGTACTGGGCGTGCAGGTCGTGCAGCAACAGGTAGGCCAGTGGTTTGCGGGTGGAACGAAGTGACAGTAATGATGTCTCCAGTGGGCATGGCGAACACACAAAGCATGTCCAGGTTGACGTTGGGCGGGAGGGGAACACATTTCACCAGGTGGCAGGGAATGGCGGAGGTGGTGTCATGAGCACTGGATGAAGAGAAACACATGACGAACAGTGTATAATCGCACAGTATTATTGAGATGTCGTGTATTATGTCCAGGGGCACAGGCACAAACACCTTGAGCGAGGGCACGTTCAAGATGGGGGCCTGAGAATCCTCGACAGGACGAGGCAGGCGATGGTGGAGAGGTCGAAGGGACCGGTGAAGGGCCCGGCAGCGAGGGCATGATCGTAGGTAAGCTCAACGTGGGGAGCATGTGGTCACTTGATGGAGTGCGTGAGACCGGACTAGAGGGTGAGGTCGGAGGAGAGCTTGACGATTGGAGCTGGAAGTCACTTGACGGAGTGTGTAAGTCTGACGTGGAGGGAGTAGTCGGAGCGTCGTGAGCCACGATAAAGAGTGGCATGGTCGTGGCCTGAAGGGGGGTAGAAGAAGGCTTGACATGAGCAAGCTTAAGTCTGTTGAGAGAGACTGTAACAGCTGAATGTTTCATCTGGATGTCATAGGTGTTGGCTGAGCACTGGAGAACTCGGTACGGGCCGGTATATGGATGTTGGAGGGGAGAACGGACAGTGTCATCTCGGAGCATGACGTACTCGCAATTGTCCAGAGATTTCGGGACGTGAACCTTAGGGTGGGAATGGCTGGCGGGCAGAGGGATATGGAGGTTGATGAAGTGGAATCTGACGCGGTCCACAAAGGAAGGTAAGTCAGACTGAGGGAGAGAAACGGAAGGGCTCATAAGTTCGCCAGGGAGAACAATGTTCTGGCCGTATATGACCTCAGCTATTGTGCCTTTGAGGTCTTCCTTATAGATTGCACAAATGCCGAGTAGCACAAGGGGAAGGGCCTCCATCCATAGAGAGTAGTGGCATCGAAGAGCCGCCTTCAAAGTACGTTGCCAGTGCTCGACTAGCCCGTTACTTTGCTGGTGATATGCTGTGGTATGGATGCGCCGGATGCCACAAATGTTACAAATCCCGTTGAACAGGGCCGACTCAAATTGTCTGCCGTAGTCAGACGTGACAATAGCTGGACATCTGAAACACGATACCCATGACTCGATGAAAGCTCGAGCAACAGTTTCTGCCGTAATATTGGGGAGCGGGACATCCTCGACCCAGCGAGTCGTTCGGTTGATAGATGAAAGAACATAACGAAAGCTGTTAGAGGGGGAGATAGAGCTGACAATGTCAATATGAATATGCTGGAAACGCTCAGGAGGGATCGAAAAGGCGCCGAGGGGGTGTGTGAAGTGTGCTTGTGGACTTTGCAGTGTTGGCACGCGACGCAGGAGTGTGCCCCTTACTGGCAGTCCTTGTTGACATTTCTCCAAACAAAGCGCTCTGCTACGAGGTGGGCAGATGCATGAGCACCGAAGTGGGCTAAATTATGTAATGCGTTGAAGACAGCTCGACAGAGTGTGGTTTGGATGAGGGGGCGTAATGTGCCAGTACTGTCGTAACACCAGATCTCACCAGAAATGCCAGGGAAGGTGGTGCGGGCGAAGTGTACTGAAGAAGTGGAGTCTGAAATCAGGTTTTGTGTTTCCTTGTCAGCGGGTTGGAGGTTAGGCAGTTCAGAGAGGTCTAACAGCGAATGGACAGTGTCGACTCGTGAAAGGAAAAGTGCAACTATATTGTCACGACCCTTTATGTGTCTGACATCTGTGGTGAACTGAGATATGACGTCCATGTATCTGAAACTGCGAGGAGGCAGGTCAGCTGGTGGGTTTGAAATGGCCACAGCCAGGGGATTGTGGTCTGTTAAAACATAGAAAGGGCATCCCTCAATGTCAGTCTTAAAATGCTTTATCGCTTTGTAGACCGTGAGCAACTCCCTGTCAAACGCAGAATATTTCCGTTGTGCATTGGTGAGCTTGTGCGAGAAGAACTGCGGAGGCGAAGTTTGGCCGTCGATTGTCTGGCTAAGGACAGCGCCGATGGCAGTATCACTTGCGTCTGTGGTGATGAAAAGCTGCGCATTGGGATGAGGATGCACGATGGTGCAGGCCTGGGCAAGATGATTTTTGAGGGCAGTGAAAGAGTCAGTCGTAGCAGGTGTCCAAAGAACGGGCCGAGATCCAGAAGTGTTGGTGCCTGCCAAGGCGTCCATCAGTGGAGCCTGAATCACCGCAGCCCGAGGTAGATGTCGGCGATAATAATTAACCATCCCCAGAAAGTGCCGGAGCTCTTTGAATGGCGAAGGTCTGGGTAGGTTTAGTATTGTTTGTACTTTCTCAGAGGGCGGTGAAATGCCGTTGGCAGAGACCCGAAAACCAAGAAAAGTGACAGCGGGTTGATGTAGCTGCAATTTGTCCTGGTTGGTCTCGATGCCTGCTGCTGGGAGATTGTTCATAACAGTTTGCACATGTCGAATGTTGTCCTTGACTGAGCAGCTGAACACATGAATGTCATCAAGATATGCAAAGCAGAACTTTAGGTCGAATAGCACTTCATTGATGAAGCGTTGCCAGGTTTGGGTTGCGTTTTTCAGACCAAAGGGCATGAATAGGAACTGAAATATCCCGATCGGGGTGGTAATTGCTGTCTTCTCGAAGTCTTCAGATGCCATGGGGATGTGGTGGTAGGCCCATTTGCAATCAATGACAGAGAACGTGGTCGCACCTGCAAGGGAACTGGTAAAGTCGGTAATGTTGGGTATAGGGTAGGTGTCCATAATTGATCGTGCGTTTAGTTGGTGGCAAAGTGTCCCAGGAGTCAATGGGACAAGATGGCCGCCAGCCCGAAGCAGTGGCACCGTGGTCGATGAGCTCGGTAGAGCTCGTGAGCCGTTAGTGAGTCCATTGTCTGAGGGTGTGGCCTGTGGCGGTACAGTCGCGGGTGAAACGCTTAGCACGAGTGTATTGTTTATTTTGTCAGTGGCGGTCGCATGGCGGCACGCAGGAGCCAAAGTTGCGTAGTTTGAGGTGCTGTCCGCGAGGGGTGGGGTAGGAGGTGTCAGTTTGGGAACATGTGACGCTCGTCGCGCATGCCCACTTGTGTCCGGCCGAGTGTCAAACGCTGCCATGTTAGAAGGGCGTGGTACTGCGGAACTGTCAGTACACTTTATGGCAGTCTTGATAGCACAGGTGCGAGGGGTAGTGGCAGGTAAACACATGGAGGCTCGATTGCTGGGATTGCAAGCAGATTCGGCGCACTTACTGACGTTGCCTTGTCCTTGCTGTAGTGTCTGTAATTCCTTTGCTGCATCGGAGAGTAGGAGCTGTGTTTCGTGGACCTGGAGGGAGAGCTCGAAGTCTCCTTACGTAGGCGAGCGACGTGTTGAAGGTCGACAAGGCACTTGTGCATGGTTTCTTGTAACGTCGTCAACAGAGACGAGCATGTACAGATGAGATGAGCCCAGACTGATGTGTCGACAGAGCACAGGGGAAGTGAGTCTTGGATGGATGATGAAACACGGTGTTTCGCACTAGGTCCGGTGAAAGTTTGTGGTGTGGCAAGAAGTCAATACCTAGTATAGGTTCGGCAATTTCGCACACTAAAAAAGTCCACTCGAGTTTGCAGTTTGCGGAGAGTGAGACGACGTGTGAAGTTGAACCCAAGCATTGTAATTTAGTTGAATTCACGGGCAGATGTTTGACAATGCTAAGGACGTAGGCAGCAGCGAAACATCGGCGCCTGTGTCCACTAGGAAAAGGTATCCTGACGAAATGTCTTTAATGTAAAGTCGTCCACAATTGTCTGTTCGTTCCTGGACAGAATGGAGCACTGGTGGTGCCTGTCATGTTGTGCGCAGGAGGCGGCACCCGGACCTACCTGCGATTGGCATTTGGGAAGTAGCAGGGTGATCTGCAGTTCCGTGCCGCCTCACCAAACCGTGTGTGGAAATAACAGTATGGGTAGTGCGATTGCATTTCCTGCAGAAAGTTTGTTACCAGTGGCAGTGGCCGAGGTTTGGTGGCTGCAGCAGGTTCAGTTGCAGGAGAGGGTGTGACTGTGGGCAGAGCCGGTGATGTCCCAGTCACTTGTTTACTGCTTCCCAGAGCGAGCAGAACGGTCGGCATAGTACGGTCCCGGCCGCGTCCGGCCGCAGGGCGATGAGCCTGAACCTGAGTCAGGTAGGCAGTGGCTGGCGAATAAGAGCAGTGATGCCTCGTGTGGCTTGTCAGAGAATAGATTGGCACTGACCAGGGCTGGGAAGGTTTGTTGTTGCCTAGTTGTTCGACCTGGAGCACTTTCCATATTGCTGCCTCAGTTGAGCGTGCAAGCCGACGTAGAACTGTCTTTTTGGCTAGAGTGTACCGGGTAGATGAGTCCGTGGCGTCGACCAGGTCAGCAATTAAGTCCTCCTGGTCGTGCAGGTGGGTGATGAGGCACAGAAACCTGGTTGACTTGTTGAGTTTGTAATGGTCAAACACTTCGTCCACGATTTTGAACCAGGTTGTTGCCCTGTCAGGATTAAATGGCGGCAGTGTCGGTAAGCATTGTAGCATGTTTGGAAGAACAGGTTGAGTTGAGTCGTTGGGGCACTTCCTGAATCGAGCTGTTGTTGCTGTAGTATTCCAGGAGTGTGTGCCTCCAGGGGATGTGGCAATGATGGCTGTTCTGATGGCAGCGTGAAGTTGTCACGACGCGGAAGGCCGACATGGGTGATACACCCTAATGTGTCGATTGCGGTTGCGGAAGCTCAGCACATTGCGAGTGTGTTTGAATTGACGTATCGCAGAAGAGCGACGCGGATGAGGCACCGAGATGTGCCGAGAACGGTAGTGGAAGCTTGACTGGAACTGGCGTGGGGGCGACAGGTGAGGAAAAGTTCAAAGTTCGAGAAGTCGTGTTAGTCTGCGGAAAACTCGACGTATGATCAGAGCCGGGGCCACCTGTGTTGCAGGGAGGCTGTGGAGGTGCGGGCTGTCCAGAGGCACAGTGTGGGAAATGATGTCGAACATGGGACGGAATGTGTGAATGTTCACTGTTCATAGTCACTCTACTCAAAGTGGTGTGCGGATAAGGTGAATGTCGTGGCACAAAGCACTGAGGCATAGCAGTGGGATGGAGGTGGAGGTCAGGCACAGATAACAAATTATTGTTCATGTTGCAGGCTGAGGTATCAAAGTAGGAAGGCATGTGCTGATGCTGAACTGAGGCAGGTGCAGGCGTGGTTGGATCTGAGGAGGTAGACCTGTGAACGAAGCAGTTCTGGTCATGTGGCAGGTATCCGCGTGGTACTGCACGGATTGCGGCGTGGCCAATTGTTGTCCTGGCGGTAGTAGGTTGTCCGACGAAGCATTTGCAGAAATCGGCATTGCTCCCGCACTGCACGGAGATCCCTAAGAGGTAACTGCACAGTCGATGGGGGAGGGCACATGTGGCGGGAACAAAGGTATTTGATAGCCGGAGTCATGCGCACTCCTAACCTCACTTATTTTTGCAGGCTCGAAAACGTCCAGCTAAATCATCGAGTGAGAGGCATCGTGTTGCAGTCCTGGCGGGTGTACATCGCCCACAACATGATGTATGTCGATCACATAATCTGGCATTAGGCGCTGGGCTGAAGTCATTGTTCGAATGCTGTGTCAATGTAATAAAGGCAAAAATAACCGATGCGGAGGTCGCAGACACAATAAAACGGTGAAAACGGAAGACGTTACAATTCGGGGTCACCAGTGAGGAGGATTACCAGGTTGGTTGCACCAATAATCACACCCATTTAGCAATAGTTCATTTATTAATCTTAACACATACAAGGGTCACAAAGAACTGAACTGAACATGGCAGAACAACCAAAGATAATGCTCAGAGTTCAAAGATGAATGCATAGCGATGTTGGTGTCAATTTCGTCGGCGCCACAAGATGATAGCATCCAATAGGAAGCAAGCTAAAATATCTAGTGCAGGTAATGCATAGTAGGCTAGGCTCAGGTGCAGACACTTGGACATACCTTGTTTTTAGATTACAAGGGTGAGGAGCTCATGTGAGTTTGTTTGATTTGATTTCTGGGATGTAATAGGCTCAATACTACAATTGTTGGGACTCGGATTATTTTGTGAGTCCAGTTCACATCATGACTTAGAATATTCCCATGAGTGAGACCATAGAGGAACTTTAATGTAATCACAGGGAAATCTGTAGATTCACATTGTGGAATTAACATTTTAAGCAATTGTTTGTGAATTGTAAGGGACACTTTCAGTTTGCTTTTTGCGAATTTGCTTGCCTGCTTGAATTGATGAGATATTTAGAGCTGCTACAAAAGAGTTTTAATGAATGAACTATTGAATTTCAAAGGTATTCCTTGTGTTGCCTAAATTATTTGATATAATCAGCTGCAGCTATATTCATTTACTTATATTGCAGTTAACAAGTCTGAAAAGAACTCACATACTTATATTCTTAAAAAAGTAACTGTTTTACAGTAGCATGCAACTGGTCTCTAAACTACACCATAAGGGCAAAAATCAATTCACTTAAATCTGTTCATACAGTTATGTTCCATCCCAAATGGTGGTAGCTAGCAAAAGGGTTGCAGCTGACATGAAAAAACTGCTATCTGTTGACTTAGTCACCGAGTTTGCTAAGTGTCACTTGTGTGGGAAAAAGTTATTTGATTTTCAGTTGGTGTTGGTTCTCAGCTTCATGTGTTATGTCTTCAGGCAGCTTATTAGTGGTTGGTAAAACACCTCACTCTAAGTCCCTGTAACTATCGTAGTTACAGTTGCAGTTCTGGATTTTATCTTTTTTAGACTTGGGTGTTTTTAAAGAACACATGCCTCAGCTGTTGCATGCTAAGGCTTTTCCAGACCTTCTTTAGGATATTACACTTTCAATTATGTTAAATAATTTTACTCTTCAATGACTTTACTTATTCTTTTCATAGAATAAATACTGTACTCAATAAGCTTCAGATGCTATGCACCTTAAGGTTGCCTCACATTATAGAATGACAAGTGAGGTGGTATTTTTGAAAATACACACACACATTCTTGCTAGTCATTGATAACTACAGCAACAGTTATGACTAGCTCTGAAGGACAGTATCTACTGAGGTGTTCACGGTAGCTCCTGATACAATATATGGTACCCAAAGAGTAAAATGTTGTATGTCATCATGCTGTTTTCTGCAACACTATTTTAAGAAATACCACCAAAACAATGCATTTTTGATAACTCTTCAATTCATTGGCCACTAGAAACAGCACTTTTTCATTGCATCAAAGTTATAAAACAAAAACCAACCACATGTAACATTTTTTCCTCATTTCCCAATGGTAAGGGTGTATTGTAGACACTTTATACATAATAGAATTCAGTAACAAAAGCAACAAGTAATGAATACATTAAATAGGCAAATGTCTTGAAAATAACAAATATATAAGGCAGAATATTTACATGTTGCTTCTACTGTTCTAATTTTCCACAAGTGGAAATTGCTAACCTGGTGTTTCATGTTTCAAAATCATGTCTCCCAAAAGAAATCTGATAATTTCCAAAGCTCTGGCAGTTTGTACAGGCATGGTGACTGCACAGCAAGTGAGGCAGCCATTGCACACTACTATCTATTTATTCCCATTTGTCAAACTGCAAAAACCTCCCAAGAGATCAATTCCAATCAGATGAAATGAAACGGCAGACCAATATCCCTACCTTCTATTTGCTGCCGAATCCTTGAACATATTCTCAGTTTGAATATAATAAACTTTCTTGAGACTGAGAAGCTTATGTCCACGAGTCAGCATGGCTTTAGAAAGCATCGCTTGTATGAAACTCAGCTTGCCCTTTTCTCGCATGATATACTGCAAACTATGGATGGGGGGCAACACAGATTGCATATTTCTAGATTTCTGGCAAGAATTTGATATGGAGCCCCATTGCAGGCTGTTAACAAAGGTACGAGCATATGGAATAAGTTTATAGATTTGTGAGTGGCTCAAAGACTTCTCAAATAGTAGACCCAGTATGTTGTCCTCAATGGCGAGTGTTCATCAGAGACAAGGGTATTGTCAGGAGCGCCCCGTGGAAGTGTGATAGGACCATTGTTGTTCTCTATATACATAAGCAATTTGACTGACAGGGTGAGCTGAAATCTGCAGTAGTTTGCTGATGATGCCATGGGGTATGGTAAGGTGTCAAAGATGAGTGACTGTAGGGAGTTACAAGATGACTTAGACAAAATTTCCGTTTGGTATGATGAATGGCAGCTAGCCCTAAATGTGGAAAAATGTAAGTTAATGCAGATGAGTACAAAGATCGAACCTGTAATTTTCAGATACAGTATTAGTAGTGCCCTGCTTGACACCATCAAGTTGTTTAAATATCTGGGTGTAACATTGCAAAGTGATACGAGATGGAACATGCATGTGAGATCTATGGTAGGGAAGGCAAATGGTCGACTTTGATTTGATGGGAGAATTTTAGGAAAGAGTGGTTCACCTGTAAAGGAAACCGCATATAGGATACTGATGCGACCTATCTTGAGTACTGTTCAAGTGTTTGGGGTCTGTAGCAGGTCAGATTGAAGGAAGACATTGAAGCAATTCAGAGTTGGGCTGCTAGATTTGTTACTACTAGGTTTGAACAACACGTAAGTGTTATGGAGATCTTCATGAACTCAAATGGGAATCCCTGGAGGGAAGGTGGCATTCTTTTCGAGAAACACTTTTGAGAAAATTTAGAGAACTGGCATTTGAAGCTGAGTGCCAGACAATTCTATACCGCCAACATACATTGTGCAAAAGAACCACAAAGATAAGATATGAGAGATTAGGGCCCATACGGAGGCATACAGATAGTCGTTTTTCCCTCACTCTATTTGAGAGTGGAACAAGAAAGGAAATGACAAGTAGTGGTACAGTGGCTTGTGGAGTATCTATGGAGATGTAGATGTAGATGTAGATGTAGATGTAGATGTAAATGTAACTGTGGGAGGAGTTGGCTATAGATGTTCTGCGGCTAGTTGAGACACATGCTTCACTCATTAGCATTCCTTACACTGGCTATGTAAATCGCAGATTGGTAGGGACCTGGTCAATGTTGGGCCTTCACAAATCCCAGACAAACTGATGCAGATTTATGAAAAATACTTCAGTATGGCAAGGATGAGAAACAATCATTTCTGTCCCTTTGGGTCATCATTCCTTTTATTCAGTGTTCCATCTTTTAATCTGAAGCCTCCTTTGACCACTTCTTCCATCTCTAAAACCTCCTTGGTCTTCAGATATGTTAGATCTTACCTATGTTCATTTGCAATGATCATCAGTGCAGCGATGATGCTCATCACCATAGAAATGTGCCTCCAATGGATTCTGTGAAAGGCAATTGGTGTCCTCTTGTTTGCATCCATTTTTGTATACTATTATGAAATGTTCCTGAAGCTTCAGGGCCCATTGTGCCAGTAATTATGATGGATTCTATAGGATTATCAGCCAGCATCAAGAATGATGGTCAACCACAACTTTAAATGGTTTGCCATATAAATAGGGCAAGAACTTAATTATTGCCCAAACAACTCTTTTTCATCTGCAGTGAAACTCTCATCAGACTTGGAGAGAACTCTGGAGGCATAAGCAATCACTCTTTCAATACTTTCCTGGATTCAGAAGAACTGCATCTATCCTGTAGCTGCTAGAACCAGTGTGTAGTTCCATCTTGGAATTCTCGTCAAAAAGTTTCAGGACTGGTGAAGATTTCAGTCATGGATGCATCAAGGATACAGAAACATATTTCTTCCTCTCCACTCCAAGAAAATATGACGTCACCATACAGAAATTTTTTATGGCAACCGTGCCTTGCAGCTGACATCTTTTGTGAAGCATCTGCTGTAGGAATGCATTCCATGGAAGCCAAATAGCTGGAAAATCTGATTATGTCTCTAACTTTTTCTTGGCCAGTACAGACCCCATTTTCGTTAACCAGGTGCCCCAAGATTTTTATCAATTTCTTGGATTCAGGTGAAAGTCTGCATTGTAGGCACACTTCAGTAGAGTTGTCAAGTGTCTTAGATGCTCTTAAAATGTGTTCAAGAAAATAACAATGCCATCTAGGTAATGGAGACCCTTCATATACTTAAGATGTGAGAAGCTGACACATGAGACGAGATGGATACTAGTCTGCAATGACAATGTAACCACAATTGTGCTGACTGCTGAAGCTCCAGAAATTACAAAGTTCCTTGTAGAATACATCATTCTGAAGCCCAGAGTACCCCTTGTGATGATCTCTGATTGTGGAAAAGTTTTTGAGGCAAGACTAGTATCACAGGTAATTTCAGCTACTACACCAGCCACAGGATGACAACTGACCACCACCCATAGATGAAGGGCCTCACAGAATGCTTTAATAATATGTTGGCAGATATCCTCTCTATGAACATTGCTCAACATCAGGAAGATTGGGATACAATATTGCCCGTTACGAAATTTGTATGTAACACAACGAAGTAAATTACTACAGGCTTCATACCATTGTTTCTGCTCCACAGTTGCATGGCCAAAACAGCAATGGATACGATGTTCCCATTTCAATCGTATGATACTCAGGACGACTATGTGAATAACACCTCATCACCAGGACCAATCAGACAAGACCGCTGACTTGCATAAAGTCCCTGGACACCCAGCAGAAGGACTGAGAGCACTGTAACGCCAAGCTCCAGCAAGTGAGATATAGCATGGGAGACTTAGTATGGATTTTTACACCTGTGCACTAAGTGGGACTATTGGAAAAGTTACTAAAATGGTACTGTATCACTTCTTTTATACACTGCTGACCACCGTAAATGCAACACCAAGAAAGACAAGAGGTAGCACAACAAAATTTATTTTGTAGATAACATGTTGACCAAGTATCAAATGATTACGTTTACAGACGTCTGTGACATGTGGTTCCTGCCAGAATCAGTAGCCAGAGTAGCCGCCATTGTTGGAGATCACCGCTGCCACACATCTCGGCATTGAGTCAAAGAGACATTGGATGTGTTCCTGGGGTACAGCAGCCCAAGCAGCTTCCACACGTTGCCAAAGATCATCTGGTGTGGCAGCTAGGGATGCAATCTGGGTCACTCGTTGAGCAACCATGGACCACATGTTTTCTATCGGCGAAAGATCCGGAGAGCGAGCCGTTCCAGGGAAGCAATTCAATCTGGTTATTGACGAAGAACCTTTGGACAATGCGTGCCACGTGTGGTCGCGCATTATCCTGTTGAAATATGGCTGTGGCCGAGCCCTGAAGGTAAGGAAGGACAACTGGCTCCAGCACCTCGGATATGTAGCGCGTTACAGACGCAATGTCCTGTGCTATGGTTCGGGATGTCACTGAGTGATCCGTCACTGCCATGCGCACAATTTGCCTATCAGCACGTGCAGTGGTGCACCGAGGTGAATGCGATCGACCACGTCGGTCCGTCGTACCCTCCTGCATCCAACGGTCACATATCCGCATTACAGTTGTTTGGTTTCATCCAACACGACTAGCGATTTCTTTGTATGATAATCCACAATCTCGGTAAGCCACTATCCTTCCTCTGTTGAACTCGGATACTTGATCAAACGATGTTCGCTGTTGTCTACGAGGCATAACTGATCGTCTTGTGAAACAACCACAAGGTAAACACACGTGCCGAATGTACACTCGGCGAAATCGCCAAGCCTTAAATGGCGCTATGAGGTGGCGCCACAGGCGCGCGTGATGTGTGTCTGCGCTGAAATTCTAATCAGTTGCATATCTCATCGCTGCAAACCCATGGTGTAAATTTCACTTGATTCGGATGCTTCCTTCAGGGTGATGCATTTACGGTGGCCAGCAGTGTAACTTTTCAGACATCACATATAAAGTCAAGACTAATGACCCTTCATCAAGAATGCAAAACCATAGAGATATTATCAATGTTCTCCATACAGAGCTCTGCTATAGTGCTGAGGCACAGATAGATAGTAGGGGCTTCTTGTTCAAGGAAAGGCCCACTTGACGATTGCGAAGCTTCGATGGAAGGGTCTCCCTTCAATGCTCATCATAGTTAAGAGGATGTTATATGTCCTGATCATGAGAATCCTTCCATGCTGCCATACAGAGGATCACGGGCAAGATCTAGATTTCTAGTCACCTCCTGTGAGACTTTCTGAAGCAGTGGGTCACTGTTTCTCCAGGACAGGAAGCAACACTATGAGCTGTGCTGTACGCAATGCCAAGTAGTGGTTAGCGTCACTTGCGGACATGCCATGAGCTGGTAGTTCAAGTCCAGTCACCAGAAGATGTTTGCTGTTTAGCATTTACCATTTCTTGTAGATACCCTTCTTTAGGTTAGGATCAGGATTCAGGCACCCTGTTTTCAAGTAAGTCAAAATAACAGAAGAACCCCACAAAATATTTAAGAATGCACAGAAAAGTAAGGTTAGCTTATTCAACCAAAATACTGAGTAGCGATAGGCAAAAAAAAGAAAAGAAAAAAAAATTCACACAATTTAAGCTTTCGGGCATTAAGCATTAAAGCCTTTGTCAGCAGTAGACACACACATATACACACGCATGTGTGCGCGTACGCGCACACGTACACACACACACACACACACACACACACACACACACACACACACACACACACGCGCGCGCGCACACACACACACACACACACACACACACACACACACACACACACACAAGCTGAAACCACACTGCGAACAGCAGCACCAGCGCATGATGGGAGTGGCGACTGGGTGGGAGTGAGGAGGAGGCTGGGACGGGCAGGGGGAGGGATAGTATGGTGGGAGTGGTGGACAGTTAAGTGTTGCAGTTTAGACAGAGGGCAGGAGAGAAGGTGTGGAGGGGGGAGGGGGTAAGTAGTGGAAAGGAGAAAAATAAAAAGAAATTAAAAGACTGGGTGTGGCGGTGAAATGATGGCTGTGTAATGCTGGAATGGGAACAGGGAGGGGGCTGGATGGGTGAGGACAGTCATTAAGGTCTGTGGTGACTTCAATGAAGGATTTCTAAGGGATTTTGACAGGAAAAATGATCTTGAAACCTTATTTGGAACCTACAATTTGATCTCAGTAATTAACTTTCCAATGTGGGTGGATAAAGATAGTAGGACCCAAACTGTTGTTTTTTGGTGAAGCTCATAGTGAGAAAATAACTGTTTAGCCAGTAACGAAACAATGCTCTGATCAGGATGCATAGTTAGTTAGGATAAATAAGATACTGCCTTGCAGTACCAGTATGGATACTCCTCAGTAGAAATCAATCAGGATAATTAATGACTCCAGGGCAAAGGTTTTTAAGAATAGTTTACAAGAGGTGACCTGGGATGAAATTCATAAAATTCAATCTGTTCCATCTAAAATTCATACCATTATCTGAAAACAGCTTTCTGCATAAGCTAATCACAAATGACATTAAACACCCATGTAATAAATCTTGGATCACTCGAAGGATTAAAGTATCTTGTGAAAGGAAAAGGAAAATGAATCTGTTTGCAAGAATAAGTGGAGATCTTGCAGTAATGCCACACTAAAAAAACTACTCAAAATTACTAGGAAAAGTTATTAAAAATTCAAGGAACATGCACGTTATCTCAGAAATCAGTAATTATGACAACAGACAGAAGGCTGTATGGAATATGGTCAAAAGAGAGACAGGACAACCACCTACAGAAGAGGATAACATCATTATTGAACTTAATGGAGGGGCTATGAATGATGAGTCACAGATTGCAAATATATTTAATAATCATTATTAAATATAGTAGAAAGTATAGGGACAAACAATTCAAGAGAACAATTGAAGCAGTATGTTGAAAAAGCAACAAAATTCAGCCACACAAATGTATCACCAACTTCTCCTTCTGAAATTAAGAAAATTATATATTCTCTCAGGAATAAAAGCTCATCTGGATTTGATGGTGTTTCCAACATAACACTAAAGATTTGTCCACATAATAAGCTCTGTATTATCTGAAATATGTAATGCATTACTAACTGAAGGCATTTTTCCAGAGAGACTGAAATATACTGTTATTAAACCCCTCTTTAACGCAGGTGATAAGAGAGATGTGAAGACCTGCTGACATGTTTCACTGCTGACATCACTTTTCACAATTTTTGAGAAGGCGGTTATCTCAAATGAGGAAAAATAATATCCTCAGCAAACCATGGTTTGGATTTCAGAAAAACTGCACTACTGAGAGTGCCATTTACATGTTCACTCAGCAAAATTTTAGAAGCATCAAAAAACAAAATAGCTCCAGCTGGTATTTTCTGCAGCCTATCGAAGGTATTTGACTGTGTGAATCACAATATTCTCCTCAACAAACTGAACTTTTATGGGGTTGATGGTATAGCCAACCAATGGAAACTGTCATACTAACCAAAACAATGCAGAAGTTTGTACCTGGTTATTTAAACCTGCAGTAATTCCACACTACAAAAACTACTCAAAATTACTAAGAAAAGTTATTAAAAAATCAAATAACATGCACATTATGTCAGAAATCAGATGTCAATACCTTATTTTGAGTGGGGAGAAACCATATATGGGGTTTTCCAAGGTTCAGTCTACGTCCACTATTATTCCTCATTTATGCAAACAATCTTCAGTCTCATATAATAAGCAGAATTAATTCTTTTTGCAGATTACACTAGTACTGTAATCATTTCAAGAATACATACAGCAACATAAGATATGGTAAACAAGATTCCTTAAAGCATCATTGTCTGGTGTTCTGGTTATGGTCTCAGCCTCAATTTTGTTCTGCACATCTAGTGATACTACAACAATGATAAGCATATAAACACATTGTGAGGAAATAATAAATAGGGTGGATATCTAAAAATACTGTGGTACCCATATTGATGAGTATCTAAACTGGAAAAGCCATTTTGGAACTCCTAAAACGACTTAGATCAGCCACATTTGCAGTTAGAACCTTGGGGAAACACAAATCAATAAATTCAACATACTGCAAGAATAATGTCATGCTTACCCACACTCATCTTGCAGACATATGTTTAAGGAGTTGGGCATCCTGACTACTGTTTCATTGTATTTATGCCCTCATGAAGTTTGTTGCAAATAATCCACTGCAGTTCATAAGATGTTCATAATTATAACAGCAGAAGAAAAAATAATTCATTACTCCACATCAAAGTTGACTTTAGCACAAAAAGGGGTGCACAGTGCTATAGCTAAAATTTCTGATAACTTACGCAGTGATATAAAGTGTCCAACAGTGAGCAAAGTAAAATTTGAGAAAAACTGAAAAAGCTTCCAGTGACAAATCCTATTATGTAGAAGAATTTCTGTTACCGTAATGTGTAAAAGGTGGTGAGTAGGAATAACTAACTCACATCTGCATATTTAATAATTAATATTTTTCAAAAAGACAAAAGTCTTATGAATGTTCAGCATATAACAATATTTAGAAATTAATTTGCAATTTGCATATAAAATGACTCATTCCACAGCATTAAACTTTATCGTGCAAATGATCCATGGCACACGAAACTAACTCTTACGTTTGTAATGTCTGCATATTCTGGAATATTCCATGTCCTTCTTTATCCTGGAAGCAGTTCTGTCCTATCTGTACATTGGTATCTATAATAAACACGGTATCAGTGCTAAGCGTTGTACTTCATTGATAACCTTGCGTTTGGATTTGATTGTTGTTACGATGTGACAATATGCTAACAGTTATTATTATTATAATTATTATTATTTATTTTATGGCCTTCATTGGACCACTCTAGTCAAAAATACAAAGTTGTAAACGAGTTGTTACACAGGGATACAATTTGGCTAAACAATAACTTAATATGATATTTAGGTAATATAATTATTAGAGTCTTATTCTTATATGAAAGGTGTTTTGCTCTTCTGTCTGCCCAATATTTCTTCATTCTTTCAGACATTTTCTTTCTTTCTTCATCTGAGACCACTCTTCCTGTACTCCTTTTATTGATTTTCATTTGTAGTCTGGTTTGCGGGTCTTGCAGTATTCTGGTTTTCTCTGTCTTGTTTTTTGGGTCATCTACTGTAATTTGGAGTTCTTTTATATCTTCCTTAATTTCTGTGATCCATTTAATGTTGCACTTGCTATTCCACAATTTTTGTATTATTTTTTTGCTAATTCTGTTTTCTGGAGTTCTCATCAGATGTCCAAAGAATTAGATGCGTTTCTTCCTGATCGTGCTCATGACTGGTTCTATTTTCTTCTGTAAAGTTTGGAAGGTAGGAGACGAGATACTGGCAGAAGTAAAGCTGTGAGTACCGGGCCTGAGTCGTGCTTCGGTAGCTCAGATGGTAGAGCACTTGCCCGCGAAAGGCAAAGGTCCCGAGTTCGAGTCTCGGTCGGGCACACAGTTTTAATCTGCCAGGAAGTATCATATCAGCGCACACTCCGCTGCAGAATGAAAATCTCATTCTGGAATCTTTATAGTAGTCAAAATTTCTGGTACTTGCATCTGTCTGTATTTCTACATTGCATTCCTGCGTTATTTTGTTATTTTTGGACCAAATCCCATGGGAATTGATCCACTTTATTAGTTGCTCTGTTAAAGAACACCCAGCATAGTAACAGATTTTGATAATGAGATGCATTTCCTTGTGAGCTTGCTTACATCAGAAGCTAGTACTTTTTTTATTTTTATTTTTTGCAACATCTGTTGAGAAGCATACTACATCATCTGACATTGCTAATGTCTAACAACTTAAAATTTGCAAATTTTGCACAACACTTTTCAGTTTCTAATTATTTAGTCTTATTTCTTTGTTAATGCATGGACGGCGTGGTAAGTCATCCAGTCCAGTGTCTCAACTAGCAGACAATCTTGCTTAGCATGCCCCTCTGTTGTGTAACTTGTAATTATTGCTTTTCTTGTAAATAAAACCCTGTGAAATTTATTACTAAGATGTATGAAACTCACATATTTGAAGGGGCCTCATAAATTTTGTAACTCACAATGCTACTGATAAAGACCCTCACAAATGGTGTCTGCAGTATATAAAAATGGCAAGAGTCCTGCAGTTTATAATCACATGGTACATGATCTGTGCTTAACTGTTCTTGAGATCTCACCATAAATATGAATAACTATTGAAAGTGGTCACAATAATGTTGTGGAGAGGTGTCAGTGGGGCAAGGCTCGTACTTCCTCAGTGAGTCAATGAAGGCCAGGAAGACATCTGTCAGCAACTGTTGTGTCACATTGAGGAAGAAGCAGCATTTTCTAGAAAAACGGTGACTTGTGGCACAATATGGGGCCACCATTATACACACGAGAAAAAGACATAAGGGGTGGGAGAGAAAATGGAAGGGGTTGCTGACAATACCAGAACTGGCTTGAGAAAAGGGAAAGTTGTCATGACTATGTTCTGAGACTCAAAAGGTGTTGATTTTTCCAAAAGCCTTCAGTGGCAAGCCCTCTCTTTGCTTTGAGAGAATGAGCCATCAATCAGACTATGTTGCATGTACTGTATCATCAATCTAAAGACTGAACATATGAGGCATTTACAATACACAAGAAATGCTCAGTATTTAAATGTTAAATTTTGGAATAATTATTGTTGTGTTTAAGATTTAATTATTTCTTGGCCTTATCACTGAACCTATGACACAGTTACACAGACAGGGATCTTAAATCTATTTCATTTATGAATTCTGTTTTGTCAAAAAAAGACTGTAGGATTACTGGAAGTAATGCACAACTCATCCAAGTTAATGTCTCAAAACTCAGTTGCAGCATAATAATACTGACTGGTGTCAAAGTAATACCAGTTATTTGAGTGGGACAAGTAATCAATTGATTGTCACTTGGGGCAATCATGTGTGTGTACAAACAATGCCAAGTTGCACTGTGGTTCAGAGTCCACAATTAATAGTAGGTCCCCCTTAAAGGAAGGTGAGGGGGTGTCATCTCCAAAAGGACCGTGGTACTCACAAACTAACTTTCAGATCAGGAACAACATTTCCTTATCTCACCCAAGTAGGGGAAAAACATTGGATTTTAACTGGATGAAGGATGTAGCTTGTTGTAGGCATGGTTACAGCACAATGAACCATTTGCAATTGCAAATGAAACTAAGAATAGAGAAGTGGATTACACCTTTGCTCATGGTTAATACATCTTGAGAAAGCTCGTGACTCAGCTCCAACATGAAACTGATTTAGCCAATGATAGTATACTTGAATATTTTACCCATGCATGTCCAGTTCTCACTGTATCATATTTACTTCAAGTATTTTACACCATCACTGACATCACTGTGACTGGACCTCACCTTTGAATTTGCTTGTGCTGGGACATTCTTTGGATCATTTGTCTACATTACCGATACTGACAGCTGTCCAGAAATTTAGATTTCGACATAATGGTCACCATCTATCCTCTCTTGAGAGTGCTCCAATAGCTATGTTTAATGTGGCTATCAAAACTAGATTCCACAGATAATTTTGAAATTCATGTCATTCTTAAAGAAAAATCCATTCCACATTTTCCCTGGGCGCACCTCATCCCGTTCATTTTAATGACCTGTAGTCAAAGATGAAATGGAGAGATCGCAATCTCAAGGAGTAATAATGCCAGTTTCCTCAAGTGGGGTTCCAAGTCTATTATTAACACATAGCTGCTCGTCAATACTTACCCAAATCCATGTCAGATACAATTACTCACCAAATAGTAGGGTTGTGAACTTCCCTGGAAATCGATGTTTCTGATGCATAGCAGCAAACATCTTTAGACGAGGCATTTGACATTCCTCATAATTAACACTTAGTTTCATTCTGTACTGTTACAAATGGTTAGCTAAGTCATCTATATCACTCCTTATATTTTCCAGCATTTCCTTCAACAGCTATGTAAGTACAATTCCTCATGTGTTAATTATGTTATACGACCATTACAGAAGCATTACACTGAGGCCATCTCTAAAATTTTTGCACCCTCGTAAGAGCATTACAAACTGCGGGCCTTCAGTGACATTGTGGGCCATGCAATTGCAAATGAATAATTTAGGTAATATTTGTGGTGGAATTCAATCCACATCATACATGTAGAATAAACTGACTGCCTAAATGAGCTGACAATTGTTTCTAAGGAAAGTGATGAGTTACACAAAATTATTCCCATGAGCAACCCATAATGCGTACCCTATGAAATGATTGAAAAAAAAAAAAAGTGGTCCAAGTTCATTTGGTTGATGGAATGAGGGATCACAGGTTTTGAACTCAAATATAAACTATAAATAACTTTGCCAGACCACCTCTACACTCAGAAAGTAATGAGTACTGCACAGATCTTGCTCATATAAACCTGCCAATACTGAGCAACTGACAGTTTTAGAGTCTAATGCATGCTCTTCTGCTCAAAGGAATTGTTCCCAAACTGGAAAACATATTCTTGTAATAGCTTACACAGCATAGAAATTTTACATTTATCCTTTTGATTCAAAATTTCACTTAACCACTAGCCACAAACCTCTCCTTGCATTCATTGTTACCAGCTCCCATATACCAGATGAAACAGCACTGGGGTTCCAATATTTGCTCTGACTTATTCCTACCACTATATGATTCACCATAAATCCACCCAGCAGAATGCCAATGCTAATATCCTTTCAAAGAGGCCAATGGGACCAAGAACATGTCTGTTTTAAACTTGAAAATCCACTGCAATCTGTTCAGAATTTCCAGTTGTGCTATAATGTGCCACCTAGTCAATGAGTGATGACAAAATCCTGCAAACAGTGGTCTGTTATGAGCACAGATGGTCTGATCATTTACTCACCCAGACCTCTGCACATTCTTCAGTACACATAATCGATTTCCCATGGTGAACAGTCATATAGCATGGCAATGATGTTTCACCAGGAACAGAATCTTGCACCTCTTCAATCCAATGTTACTCTTGAAATCAAATACTATTGCTGAAAATGTGGTCCACATTTTCAAATGAAGAAAACACTTGATGAGGCTTCTTCTAAGGCCACATTCATACCCTTTCTCACCCTGTGTTGATCCATATATGCCAGTGGGAAAAATATGTAGTAGATCCTCTATGGACAGTCATTAGCTTCAGCTATCACTATGAGTTACCAACTATCAATATCCTGACACCATCAGTAACCACATCAAGACCTACAAACTTGGATACAGCCAGAGATGAAACTCCATATTGCTCATCACAAAAAAATGTTGGCTCACCTTGAGTGGTGGGCACACATGTCAACCACTGGGTGATGACTCCCATCTGCCAAACAGCCTTGCCTACCATCAGGCGGCAGTTTGCTGGTACCAATGTCAACAATGAAACTGGGGCTATGTAGCAGCTAACATATGCAAGTTGCCATCGACCTTTACTGCCAATGTTGTCATTCATCATCAGCCCCACTGAATTCTTTTGCATCAGTCATCTCCTCTTGTGATGTTCACCTGCTTTACTTCTTCATTGATAATCCTCAGTGTCAACGCACTGCATTGTTATACTGGCTGAAAAATGGGGGAGTGGAAGTTCAACACTGACTACTGTAAATGATGCAGCTGACAGTTGCACAATTGCATTTCACAGTGCTTTAATTTCACTATTCACAACCCCTCAATATTACACAATTATATGGCCAGTTCATTATTGGTAAATGTTGATAAGCCTCATTAACAGGTTGCAGGCAAACATTAGCATACTGCTACAATAGTTTGCTGTTTAACATCTATGAGCAGTAAAAACCTAACCGCACAGTTCATAGTTCTTGCAGAATAATGCGATACGTGTGACACTATTTCTCAAATAAACTGAACAGGCATTATCATTAATTGTTTTAACACATGGTCTATTTGTGTTACACTAATTCCACTGTTAAGTTGATGCGTTATTGTTACTTTAACCAATACATGGAAGAGTCAGTTTTGAAAAATTTTAGTCAGATTAAGTTTCATCTAACAACCTCTTGTGAAATAACAAAAATTATTAAATCTTTGAAAAATAAATGTCTGTTGGAGTAGATGACATCTCTAATAAGATATTAAAGCAATGTGGAGCAATTACAGCTGATGTTTTGAGTCACATATGTAATGCATCATTGACTCAGAGTATTTTTCCAGACAGGTTAAAATATGCCATTGTCAGGCCCCTCTACAAAAAGGGGGAAACCAAAAATGTCAATAATTACCGGCCAGTATCCTTGCTTACAGCATTTTCAAAAATCTTTGAGAAAGTAATGTACTCAAGAGTGGTTAGCCATCTCAACAGTAATGGGATACTTAGTGAATCACAGTTCGGATTTCAGAAATGTTGTTCCACTGAGACAGCAATATACACTTTCACTGTCCACATAATAGAGTCTTTAAATAGTATGTCACCAACAGGAATATTCTGTGACTTATCCAAAGCATCTGATTGTGTGAACCATGACATTATGTTAGAGAAATTACAATTCTATGGTATAAATGGAACAGCATATGAGTGGTTTAAGTCATATCTACAGAACAGGAAGCAAAAAGTCGCTTTATATGCTTCAAGTGATTCAAAGGAGTTTGCCACTTCATCTAACTGGGGCAAAATTGCATTAGGTGTTCCACAAGGTTCGATCATGGGTCCCCCACCTGTTCTTGATATATAGGAATGACCTCCCTTCTTATGTGAAACAAGATGCTGAACTGGCACTGTTTGTTGATGATACAAGCATAATTATTAATCCAGTAAAAGAAAGTCTGATAGAAAATGGTACAAATAAGGTCTTTGGAAAAGTCATTAATTGGTTTTCTGCGAATGGGCTTGCTCTGAACTTTGAAAAAACACGGTACATCCAATGTTCTACTGCAAAAAGTATAATTCCTTCAATAAACATAACACATCAAAAGAAGTCAGTAGCCAGGGTAGAGCATACTAAGTTTTTGGGTGTACATATAGATGAGAATCTTAATTGGAAAAGTCATATTTTGGATCTCCTAAAGCAACTAGGTTCAGCAACTTTTGCAATCAGAATAATTGCCAATTTTGAGGATGTAGAAATTAGTAAGCTAACATACTTTGCATACTTCCACTCTCTGATGTCATACAGAATAATATTCTGGGGCAACTCAACACTTAGGCAAAAGGTATTCACTGCTCAAAAGAAAGTACCGTAGTTAGAATAATGTGTGGGGTTCATAGTTGCACATCTTGTATGCATCTGTTTAAAAGGTTAGGAATTCTTACAATTGCTTCACAGTACATTTACTCAGTAATGAATTTTTTTCTCAACAACATGGACCAGTTTAAAATCAACAGCGACATTCATGATTACAATACCAGAAAAAAGAAAGACCTACACTATTCTTTACTTAACCTATCTTTGGCACGGAAAGGGGTAAAATATGCTGCTATAAGCTCCTTCTATACCATAGATGAATTCTTGAATATGAGTAAATAAATCTGGAGATATAATATATGCATTTTGTACCATTTAAGGGAATGGAATAGATAATAGAAACATTTAGGTATAACAGCACAATGTAAAAAAAAATAAAAATAAAAACAAATTAAAAAATAAATTAAAAAAAAAACTTGTTTCCTGTGCGCATTTGACACATACCACACCATAACAGTTTTTCTGTGCTATTGATCAATGGAACACGTAACTAACTCCCCGTCTGAAAATCGGCTGTGGACTGACTGTCTCGGGACCAAAAATCGGTCCTTTATATACACTCACAATAATAGGCACTGAAACTACACACTGTTTAAGTTACAGAAATTACAATTAAAACATAACTTATTCAATTAACTGAATACATGAAAAATTCCTTCTTTTTAACATTTTCTTCTACCACAAAGTTTAGGTTGAATTATGTGTTTAAATAATGAAATTAACAGATATGGTCATACAAACAATAATTTTGACAAACCTGGTAATTATTTTGGAGTTAATTATGGGTTGGTTTTGCTAATATGTTCTTGAATAGAGCCAAATAAATACTCTGAGAATCCTAGTAGTCCTTCATCCAAATTTTTATAATTAGTAAACAATTTCTATTTGTTTATAAGTCAATAATAGAATCTCAGACACAAAATAATTACTGATTTCACCCTATAACAAAACATATTAACTAGAAATGATCAAAATAAATTAGGAAATTAATTACATACACAAAACTAAGCACAAAATTACACCTGGTGCTTTACTCCTTAACACTCAGGACCAACCTTTCTATTTTATAGAAATGCAGATTATACTCATGTATGTTAATGGTAATTAGGCAAAAATGAAAAAAAATGAATTTAAGGTGGCAGATGGCAAAACAAGAGCAGAAGTAAAGATATATCAGCTTGCTTCATCACACTCTGTCTATTGATTTGGAGGTACCTCTAAAACAGAAGAGTGACTAGTAGCTGTTGACTGTCCCTAGATTGATGATCACAGCAAAATTCTGGTTGATTTTGAATATACGTGCCAGCCACAAGAGGAATGGACCTCTTGTCACCCAACAATGATTAGGATAGTTTGCCAGTGAGTATGAAAAGTTGCTTCCTCCAAGTGGCACCATAAAATCTGATACTCAGTGGCTACATGGCATTACATCTGAGGAAAAACCCCCTAGCAGAACACCATCTAGAGGAATCATGTCATATAAGCCTACTTTGTAAAATACTGGACCACTAACAACAAATGACACATTTGTTGGTTACTTCACAGGCTGTGATTTTTAATCTCAATAATGCATAGATTTATAGAATTCTAAAATGAGTACTTTGAGATAAGGAACCAATCACCACAAATGCATATTTCAGGCAGTACAAAGTCTTGAATGTGCAGTGCATGTGAACTATTTATTTTTCTGCATCAGCGGTGCTACCCTGAAAAACAATACACAATCTTCTGTAATGTGTTAATGATCAACCTTTTCTCCCTATGATGTTACATGTGTACTGGCTCTGACTCTTGACAGCTGTGAAAGCAGCTCAGCAACGAAACAAGACCACAGTGCAATACCCTGCCAGCTCAGCAATGCCAACAGAGTCATGACTTCTACAGTCAGCACTTCCACAAGTCAACCAGAAGGATGTCATGTTGGCTGCTGCCACATGACTGACCAACACACTGATTATGCCACACCTGTTCATCGACCCTGCTCCACACATTTCATCACAGTCTCAATAAATGGGCCTTCCACAACTGTCAGTACATGGAATCGGGGATTTAAACCACCAGGACCTGCCTGTCATGGTGTCATCACAGCTGGACCGTCTGATGACACACAGCCTATGCCAGTCTTCACCGCACCTATGACACTGTCTCCACCAGGATGCAAACCAGTGACCACTGCTGGAGTGTCCAACCTGAGCACATGGGCATTGGCTCAGTGCCACACAACCCTCCAGCAGTCATCCGCCATAATGCCGTGGTAGTCAAGCCTCTGTTTTCATCCATGGAGAATGCCTGCATCAGTGCATCTGTGCTGGGGATAACCTCCTGTCATTTGCAGTCTCTCTGTTTCTGATGTGCTGAGCCATGGCTGTTCATGTCTATCAATAAAATTCCCTAACAACTGGTTGGCTGCATTCACTGCCTGCACCTCTGCTGACCTCCAGCTGAGAACCACTCATCCACACCTCCCCTTACAGTACACCTGTTACACACGAATGTTTTTTGGTGTGTGAAATCCCAGTGTAACTAGAACAGGAACTGAGTGGTAGGGTCCTTGCTCCCTGTTTCATTGTATAACAAATAAAAGTGATCTCTGAGCATCAACATTTTATGCACTGTTGGACAGCATGCCCTGAGACAAGCTCAGAGCAAATTTTACTGTAAGGTGTAAGTTGTTTATGTCAATAAAAAGCTAATTAGTGCTTTATGGCCATTCTATACATGTATGAGCAAGTGAAATGGCAAAGTAGTAATGCACTGAAATCGCATTAGGGGGAAAAGTTGTTTGAATTTCGATCTGAGCTTGTTCTCCATCTCTAATAATCCTACTGTCAATGGGACATTAAATCCTTTTCCTTCCTCTCCCATATGTGTGTTGGAGACTAGTCCCATTTGTTTTGTTATCTGTTCTGTGGTGTTTGCCCATGAGAAATAACATCGGGAATAACAGGCAGAGAACTCTGCAGCAGGATACGTCCCAGCAGGAGTCTTAATCAGCAGGATGTTCCTCTGGGAGGTGTAATGGGCCATGATCCTAGAACAAATTGTGACCCAAGTTTCAGATCTTGTTGCTAATGCATGCATCCATAAAGGGAACTACTGTATACTGTATAATTTGTAAGCATATGATGGTGAAATTCCCAATACTGAGGAGTTTTTTCTCTCATGATGATGTCACAAATAAAATACATGAGTGTTACCTCTATATATAAGTTAGAAATAGAAAAGATGTCAGTAATTATTGATTTGTATCATCATCATCATCATCTCTACATCTTCAAACATACTCTGCAAACCACTGAGAAGTGCATGGCATAGAGTACTTACTTGTTATAGTTTATTCTCATTTCCTCTTTATTTCTGCACACCATTTTATATGGGCACTAACCAACTGTCCACCAGAATGAATGGCAACTGCCACATTGTGGTCAAGAACGGAGTTGACCAACCAGTGGCAGAACAAGCTACTTAGCACAACTTGCTCAATTTCAATGGCTGTTCCACAACCCATGCCAACTGGATCCTTCTCTCCACCTCCAGCTTTCCTGAACTTGGTATATGGAAGTTATCCTAGCAACACATCCTTTGCTCCTGTAATCCCCCTGGTCTGTCCCCACTAACCCTCGGGACATACGCCTACCATGTAACAGTTTCCCTTCTACTGTCCTGTCATCCTTCCATGTTGTCATCATCATCATCATCATCATCATCATGATGTGCTGAAAAAACTCATCAGATTTGGTGCTCATGTGTTGCTTTCCATACCTGTGCACATGCTGCCTTTCCCTCCAGCATTCCTGTCCCTTAAACGTGTCACCACTATTCAAACCGCAAGCTATCAGTTGCCAATCCATCGTTCCACTTCTCACCTCTTTCTCTCGCTCCCCCATATCACCCAACACAACCACTCACCCCAGCCAAACTACTGTGTGTGTGTGTGTGGGGGGGGGGGGGGGGGGGGGGCATGTGTGTGTGAATATACAGAATACTTTACCCATATTTTACTTGTGTTAATTCCAATGCATAAACACAAAGTACTCAGATCCTAGCCCCTTACATTAAACTGTAATGCAAACAAAAAGGGCAAGACTAAGTTTATCTCATGTTTATTGTAAATAACCTGTGTTAATTCCAGTATGTAAACAGAACATATTCAAATACTATTCCCTTACATAAGACTGATATGCAAGTAAACAGGGCCAGACTAAGTTTTCCCTGTGCTTACAATAAATAAATTCAAAATGAAGCATGCAATTTCTCTTTTTATTAATTTTTCACTTTTAATGAGTAATATGACTATGAGATTTATGTGTTATGAGTTGAAAGGATACTAATACACTTAATTAGTATGTAATACAGATAAATTAATTGTTAAAATCTGAATACTAATTCAATTTTATGATATCACAAAATGACAGCATCTCATCTGCAACCGGTGATATTAGAATAATATGTGTGAAACAAGATCCTAATAATAAATAAAAATGGTTTATTTCAATAAATTTTAGAACAGACATAATGATGAATTAGATGAGGACTTTTGTGTGGCTCATAATGCTGTAAATGTGTGAAATGTGGAAAAGTATAGGAGCAGAGAACAAACTAATTGGACATTTCAAAATGTAGTGTTACCAAGCAATGTTATGGACATAACAGGTGGTTGAACAACCAATGAAAATGTACTACCTTGAGTGAAAGTAGAAACTGGTCAAGAGAATGTCTGAACTATGAGGAGATAAAAATGAATTGAGCACCTACTGACAGATGACTCTCTGATTATGACAATTTTAGAAGACAGAGTGAACAGAATGAATAATAAGTGATGACCTTGTTTCAAAACATTTTGACCATCTGATAAAGGACAAAAGATGCAGCAAATACAATGCGTTGCAGAGACTAGATGTGGGCAGAGTAGACTGGATGATAGCTACTTTAAAACAAATATGTTGGATGATCACAAAAAGCAATGAAAGGCTGCAAAATCTGAGATGGATGTTGCCAAGTTTGTATTCCCTATACTATTGTAGTGTCAAAAGAAAATTCACTTGAGAAAATAACAAAATTACACAGAGAATGGGCAGCCAATACTAACCTTCAAAAGGCAAAATTTCAGTACCACTAATACGCACATTTGTAAGTGAAGAAATATTCCTAGCTTTTGGAACTATTAGTTCTTCCCTTAGGAAGAAAATGGGGACACATTGTGGAAGGTTAGACAGAAGAAACAGGTCACACAGACCTCATGATGGGTTCATCCCATTCTTGAGCCCTGTTGCTCTTTCCTCCTTGAAGAGGTAATCAATAATTCAGAAACATGGGAAAAGTTTTTATCACTTTGAAATATGTCTGTTGGCAGTAATGGAATTTTTCCTCATGTATATATTATATGCTGTCTCGTCACATTAATGTGACCACCTGTCAAAAGCTACAAGATGGGTAGAAAGAGAGTCAATAGGGTTCTGGAAGGTACCCGGCCAGATGTGCTATGTTTCTCAGGAGAGAATCCATGGCATGTAAGTTCGATTGTGATGGTCTCTCAGACGGGTTTAAATCTGATGAGTCTGGCGGCCAGGGGAGTATGGTAAACTCATCCTGGTGTTCTTTGAACCACACGTGTACACTGCAAGCTCTGTGACTCATTACGCTGTCCTGCTGGTAGGTGCCATCGTACCAAGGAAGAACAAACTTCTTGTGCGGGTGTAAATGGTCCTCAAGGATGGATGCACACTTGGTTGGTCCATTGTGGTTTCCAGAATGCTGAAATAACTCACAGAATGACACAAAAACATTCCCCAGACCACAGCACCCTCTCCTCCGGCTTTTGTGTTTGCTTCCAAGTGTTTCACGCCTTACACACCAACGGCCATCTGTCCGATGGAGCATAAAACGTGATTCATCTGAAATGGCCACCTGTTGCCACTCAGGGGAAGTCTGGTTGTGGTACTGGCAAGTAAATTCCAGTCTTTGTCACTGATGTACAGCAATCAGCATGAACTAGGCATCTGCTGTGGAGGCTCATACGCAGCAATGTACACTCAAAGGTCATTGATGAGACACTAGCCCCTTGGTTCATCTGGGCTGTCAGTTGCTCCACCTTTGTCATCTATGACCCACAGTTCACAACAGTTGCCCCTGTGCAGAATTTGGATAGCACCATTTCACCATGCGAGGTATACTTTAACCACAGCAGGACATAAACAGTTTACAAACTTAGCCATTTTGGGAATGCCTCCACCCTTGGCCCAAAAGACAAAGATCATGCCCTTTCGGACATCAGATAAATCGCTCCATTTCTACATTATGACAACAACTGTACTGTTGTCCACCTTTTATATACCTTACACTGACATCATTGCCACCTGGTGTCTGTCAGTGGCTACTGATTGCATACTGTCATCAAACATGGGCGCTGATCACATTAATGTTACTGAACCACGTACTTCTGTACTTTACCATAACAGAGACTTCCTGAAGTTGTAATAAATTCAGACTTATCTTTCAGGACTTTTTTCTTAGTAAATTACATCAAGGGAAAGCAGATATATTATGATGCTATCCAGAAACTGCACTTTCATTGCTTCACATATGATACTCCAAAAATTCTCAGAACTTTTCTTAGTAAGGAATAATCTGTAACAGTGTTAACAAAATTTTATAATTAACCTCAGACCAATAGCTGATGATTTTCTCTCTCTGGAACGTGAGACAATCATATCCACCTGTTTATCAAAATACGAGTGTTAGAACTTAAATAGTCGCAACTATTTATTCATAACCGATACAAAAGAGTTACATGTTCGCACCAGTTGCTGTCCTTCAAAGTAGTCACCAGCGTTGTGTAGAACCCGTTGCCAGTGAAGTGGAAGGCATAGTATACTGTTAACAGAGCCTGTTTTGTTGTTGGTGCGAATGGAGCGGTCTACTGCCTGTCGAATCTCTGGAACAGTTCTGAAGTGAATGCCACGAAGTGGTTCCTTCATCTTCAGAATCAAATCAAAGTCACAAGGACTTAAGTCTGGGGAGTATGGTGGATGGTACAGTAGTCTGCAGTCCCATCAACCAAACAGAGCAGCCACAGCTTGCGCTGTATGCGCCCGCGCATTGTCGTGCAAAATGATGGGTGGGTTGTGCAGAAAGTGTCGCCGCTTCTTTCGCAAAGCTGGTCACAGGTGATGACACTATCGTGCTGTATGACCTCTGGCATATTCAGTCTTGATCCAATTCTGTGTTCCTGTCTCGAAAACATAGTGACACCATTATGTTAGACCGATCGCTCACAAGTGACTGTTTTTCCCTTGATTGTGCGCATGCTGGTGACGTGGGACAGGCAAGTCCGTTTACTTGGAGGTACGGTAAGTATGTCAACAATGTGTGCTTTCAGTGACAACAGTAGATTCCATTGGATAGTGTCTCCACAGCAGTGTTGCCACCACTTAAGTTCCAACCTATGTAATTGTGAGGTGGGAAGCAAAAGTTCAACATAAAACTGCTATAAGAAATATTTACATTTGAGCTGTGAGGCCAAAAGTCTCCAGAGAAGTCAATTAATACATTATATTATTCATCAAAGGATCTGAAAGCATATACACAATCTGCTATCTTCATACATGTGTTTTTCTGTCAGACTTAATCAACGGAGAGAAGAAAGGGAGCTCAAATGGGACATAATTTAGACTACCTCTTCGGAAATTTCACCAGTGAAATTTCATCAGAGGTACATGAGCTCTGGTTTATCATCAGTAATGTAATGTGACCAACCATCATTCTGGCAGGTCTAAGATATCAACAAAATGTGACATTTGTTAAAGCTCATGTACAGAGGCCTATAACACAACAATACTTTGGGAGGAAATACGGCTTCATTGTCAAGGTCTTATTGCCATCCACAAGGCACTATTAACAAGAACAAAAGCACAATGACACTTAAGAGTAGTGAAAACAATAGTGAGATAACAGGATTCAAATAAGTGAGTGTGGGCCTGACAGATGCCTAGTTACTATAGTGTGTTGTTAAAGCATTAAAATTTGATGGAGGTGGTCTGAATGGTTGCGATTATTTCTTCTGATTTGGCTTCAGATTATTAATTTTGGTTGATGGCAGAATGAAAGTATCTATCAGTGTACACAGGTTTCTCAAGCGGTGGTTACAGTTTATCATCAGACTTGTCCTGTTTCATCATGACAGTGCTGTTTCCCACAAAGTTCAGGAAGTCCAAACTAGAATAGTGGGAATGGCTAGACGAGAAATTTAAGGCCTAGAAACATGCATGACTATGGGAAAGATAGATGCTGTATAAAATGAAAAAGTCACCTTTGGAGAAAAGAGAATCAGCTGTACGAATACTAAAGAGCTCACAATTGTGGACATTAGCTTTGCTTATCTTCCACATTCTTGTGCTATTAAATAGGCTGCTTTGTATAGTAACTCAGTGGTTATGCTCTATTTGTGTACAGGTGATCTTTTTTTGTGTGTGATGATCATGGGCAATGCCCCGCAAGAATTCCGTAAACAGACTAATAGCAATGGCAGCAAGCACAGTGCCACCGAACCCAGCATCAACACAGAAAGGAGCGCATGTTTCTATGCCACCATTCTGTGCATTTTATTCTCAACAAGGGAAATGGTTTGAGTACCTTGCACAGCCCAACTTGCACTTACAGGTGCATCACATTGATGGTAGGTGCAGGCAGTCAGATTTTCTTGTAACAGCTGATATTTCTGTATACCAATCAGCCTGCAAACTTCTTCCCACCACCTGCCCTGAAAGTGTTGCTTAAGATGAACTAATTGCTACGCTAGGCAAGTACTACAGTGAAGAGCCAAAGAAACTGGTACCCCTACCTAATATCATGTAGCGCCCCGTAAGCTGCAATACGATGTGGAATGGACTCTACTAATGTTTGAAGTAGTGCTAGAGGCAATTGACACCTTGAATACTGCAAGGCTGTCCATAAATCCGTAAGAGTACGAGGGGGTGGACAACTCTTCTGAACAGCACATTGCAAGGCATCCCAGATATGCTCAATAAAGTTCATGTCTGGGGAGTTTGGTGGCCAGCTGAAGTGTTTAAACTCAGAAGTGTGTACCAGGAGCCACTCTGTAGCAATTCTGGATGTGTGGGGGTGTGGTATGGTCCTGCTGGAAAATCCGAAGCCCATCAGAATGCACAATGGACATGAATGGATGCAGGTGACAGGATGCTTACATATGTGTCACCTGTCAGCGTCGTATCTAGAGGTGTCAGGGGTACCATATCATTCTAACTCCACACCTCCAACACCATTACAGAGCCTCCACCAGTTTGGTCAGTCCCCTGCTGACATGCAGGGTCCATGGATTCATGAGGCTGTCTCCATACCCATACACATCCATCTGCTCAACACAACTTGAAAAGACACGCCAGACCAGGCAACTTGTTTCCAATCATCAACAGTCCATTGTCAGTGTTGATGGACCCAGGTGAGGCATAAAGCTTTGTGTCATGCAGTCGTCAGCTCCAAAATCCCACATTGAAGATGGTTCATTGAATGATTCACACGCTGACACTTGTTGATTGCCCAACAATGAAATCTGCAGCAATTTGTTACACTCAATGATTCTCTTCAGTTGTCACTGGTCCCTTTCTTGGAGGATATTTTTTCAGCCGCAGCAACATCAGAGATTTGATGTTTTACTGGATTCCTGATACTCATGGTACACTCGTGAAATGGTCATACGCGATAATTCCCACTCCCTTGCTACCTCAGATATTGTGTCTCGATAATAACACCACTTTCAAACTCACTTAAATGTTGATAATCGATCATTATAGCAGCAGTAACCGATCTAACAACTGCACCAGATAATTGTTGTCTTATATAGGCATTGCTGACTGCAGCACTGTATTCTGCCTGTTTACATACCTCTGTATTTCAATATGCATGCCCGTACCAGTTTCTTGGTGCTTCAGTGTATGAACAGATTAATGTGGCATTTGCATATTTTAAATTCTTTTGTTTGCATAGGCAACCCAATTGGACACAATCAGAAGATGGCTGATTTATTTGGACTTACACGGCTTTGAAATTTCAAGTGAGAGTTACAATGTTACCTTAGTGATGCTGTAATTAGGGATGCTGTTACTAAAAATTTGTCCAATCCTCGCATCTGTGAACAGGTTCTGAAGTATTCTGATCCTAGGTTGAAACGAGTTTTGGAATTAGTGGAGCATGACAGTGCAGTCCTGGACTTTGACTCTGTTGCTATTTGTGTACCTCATGGTAACGGTAAACAGGATTTGCCCTTCGTTTGCGTGCCACGGGACATGAAGTCCTCAACCTGGGCAGCATTGTAAATAACACCAGAATGCTAGGCAGCAGGCTAGCAGGGTTAAATCCTGCTCTCTGTGTTTTACGGCACACAAGCAACAAGCATGCCCCAGTCATGATGCTAAGTGCTACCACTGTGGCAAGTACTGACATGTTCTTTCTCTCTATTTGCAGAAATGCAAGTCCAACAAGCACTCTGCACATTTTTCAGTACATCAGTCAATGGCTGTAAACAAAATATTTCCAAAGACACATATTGATTCGAGTATCGCTAAGTGGAAGTCAAGAGCAACAGTGAGGAAGACGTAGAATTCTTTCATCCAGTGTCATGCTAAGACATTATTTGTCACTTTACAGATTGCCAAACACAATATCCATATGAAATTGGACAATGGTGCACCTATGACTCTTGAATAGAAGCACATATGAACTGTTAGACATATGTCACAGCCAGTCATTGGGGGATTGTCAAGAACTCATCAGTTAAATTATGCTATGTGCAGATTTTAAGGCAATGGTAAATCCACAGATTATGAATGACTCTCTTTCTTTGCCATGGCCTGAGGAACTCGTGGACAAGCTTGGCGAGGCCACTCCTTTATTGATCTTCGTGACACTTATTTACAGCTCACCTTGGATGCATAGTCCCAATGAGTTTTTGTGATCAACACCCAGATGGGATTATTTAACTTTTTGTGGTTGCCCTTTGCTAGTGTATCAGTACCTGTAATTTTTAACGTTACTTAGAACAGTTGACTGCTATAGTTCCCTCCTGTAAAAATTATTTGGACCACATTGTAGTTTATGGTCTTTCTCCCGAAGAACAGTTTCCAATATCAGGAAATTGTTTCCAGTACTCTGAGGTGCTGAGTTAAAGTGTAACAAGGCCAAATCTTTCTTCTTCTAGATGGAGATTAAATATTTTGGACATGTTACCAACAGTCAGGGTATCCAGCCTTCACAGTCACAATTAACTGCCATCTGAGACCTTCCAGCTCCTCAGAATATACGTGACCTCCACGCTGTGCTGGGTCAACTCATTTATTACAACAGGTTCATTCCACATGTTGCACAGACTAAAGGTCCCCCGTATCATCTTCGACAAAAAAATGTTCTGTTTGAGTGGACTAGGGCATATCAAGTTGCATTTCAGAAACTAAAGGATGCTTTATTGAGGGATTTCTGTTTGGTGCATTTCAATCCTGCTGAGCCAGTCATGCTGGTAACTGATGCATCCTCTTCTGGGATCAGCGCAGTCCACAGAGTTGGATCATTGGATAGGCCAACTGCCTTCACATCCAAACTCTTAACCAAAGCTCAGTGCTCAACTACCCACTGAGAAGGAAGCTCTTGCTATCATGTATACCGTGACCAAATTCCTACAGTATTTGTATGGCAGGAAGTTCTACTAAGTGATGGACCATATGCCTTCATCCAATTTTCGGCCTTACAAAGCCAGTCCCTGCACGTGTAGCACAAAAGCTGCGGTGTTGGTTTCTCCTCCTCTCCAATCATCAACATCAAATTGTGTACAGGCCAACGGCTAAGCAGTCTATCGCGGGCTGTATTTCTTGCCTTCCAGTTTGCACTGATTTGGCATTCGACACCTCAGAAGATTCTTGCTTTCATATTGATGTCCAGGACAATGAAAGACTTGATGGTTTTCCCACCAACCACTGATGGACTGCTAAGGCAATAGTTGCAGAACCCACACTCTAGAGTCTGTTGCAGTATCACCACACTGGTTGGCCACATACGATCAGGGTGATTAGTGATGTGGTCATGTCCAGCAGGGTGTCATCCTCTTACAGACAATGATCAGTCCTATATCATCATGCCATGGTTGTTTCCAAAGGGTGTTCTCTGTCTTCTCCATCCGGGTCATTAGGGCATTGTAGGAACTAAGCAACTTGCCCCACGCCATTGTGTATTAGTCGGCATAGATGATACAACAGAACAATTAACCCCACAATGACTGACACTGCAACACCTGTTGGCTTCTTCTTATGGGTGCCTGTAACAAGTTTCCGTCCCTGGAGCTCATGCACTCTACTATGACAGCAAGCAGTATGAAGACTCTGTTGAAACTTTTCGCACTGAAGATTTACCAGAAGTGCTGGTTTTGAACAATGGACCACAGTTCACATCGGCAGAATTTCATCAGTTTTACGACATCAATGGCATCAAGCATGTTATGACCGCATCATTACACCCTCCATGCAATGGTGAAGCGGAATGCTTTGACAGAACTTTCAGTAAACAGATGAACAAGTTACACACCTCCCATATGGGGCAGGGCAGGGGGTGGGGGGTGAGGCCCAACTTCAGTGCTCTCTCTCTCTCTTGTCCTACCATTACCGGCCACACAGCCAGCCAGCATGTGGAGCTCTTGAACACACGTGGATACAGGGCACTGCTTCAGCAGCTGCATCCTCCACAGCCGTTGGCCCTTCCTTCACAGTACTAGTAATAGTACAATACAATAAGTTTAGTGTGCGTGATTTGGTCTTTTTCAAAGATTTTAGCAGACACAGGTGCTGGGAACGGAGTATCACCAGAGTACTGGGCCATTCACTGTACATTGTACAGGAACCCACTGGGCTGCAAAAGGGCCATCAAAATCATCTTTGTTCTTGTGGGCTATGTGACCCTGTCGGAGGGTTTCTCATTTTGAGAGTCAGTGCCCCTGAGAACCTTGCAGCCTCCTCCACCTTCACCTCCCTTTGGTCCTGCACCACAAACACTGGGCGTGGAGCTCATGGACTTTGATGCAGTGCCATTGCCATCACCACAGTTCTGGCAGCCCCAGCCACAGGAGGTTGGTTCCCCTGATGGACTGCTGTGAACCCCCCAGTCACCACTGTACTTCCACCAATGGGAGATGATACCCTGTCCCTCAGTGTGTGTGGGCATCCTATGGGTGTCAGGGTGAGGGCAGGAGCTTATCATCTGTTGGAGTTGCGGCTGCTGTCTCTCCAATGTGGAGAGCTGCATCAGGTCAGTCTTTTGATTGAAAACCACAACCACAGCAACAACAAGGATGCACAGAAACCAATACAGCATTTTGTGTACCAGAACTTAAATAAAAACCTTTTCTATGGGTTAAATATTTTACAATTTCAAAATGACGTTCTATTTGCTGTAACTTGCTTGGCTAGCATCTTTAGAACAAACCCTAATGGTTCAATTATTTTCTGCTTATTGCAATGGGTGTTCAGTGACTTTAGGCCACATAGGGTATGTCTAACAAAGTTGCAAATTAAGCTTGCCAGATAGTCTCCACTACCGAATATCAGTAACTTGTTACTTCCTGTAGCGTGTTTGAGACAAATAATCCATCAGTTAGGGAAAAACTTATGAAGCAGTAACTGATGCACTGAAACCCTCTTTCATACAGCCTCTTCACAAATAATCAAAAATAACCTCAAAAAAGAAAAAGTAACAATGTTACAGCACATATTTTTCTAAGACAGGTAGGGAATACCAACACAGTCATGAATTTGTAATTATATTAATTATGTATTTATTCACAAATAAATTTTACACACAGCCTCTACACAGATTAGTAAACGTGGCACTTCTGGGAGTTCATACATAAATTGGCACTGTATCACGAGATACAAGGCAATTAGGACACATTATGTGAAGTCCATGTGCGACTAACAGGTGGGAAGTATACACTTATTTGAATCATTAATTCCTCCTGTTTTAAAACTGCTGCTAAAGCCATCTGAGAGCAAAGTGTACCATGCTGGCTCTGTTGCCCATAACAACAACAGATCAGTCACAACTGAGATGTAAAATGCTTCTATATGTTTCCTTCAGCACTGTAATCAGACTAACTGAATGACTGTTAAATGCTTAAGTTACAGGAATGATTGACAGGTAGCTGTGCTAGGTACCACATACCACATATGGGGATCAAGAGTTGTACTTCCAACACTGTACCACATATGGATATCACGAGTTGTAATTTCAATGCAACTACTTCCCATGTACAAAATGCAGAATTTCTAAAGGCAATAGAGGCAAATTCATTTGCAGTTGTATCAGGCTTGTGGGACAGAGAAATAGGGAAGAATATGGATCCTTCGTGTGTGTGTGTGTGTGTGTGTGTGTGTGTGTGTGTGTGTGTGTGTGTGCGTGTGTGTGTGCGTGTGTGTGTGTGTGTGTGTGAGGGGGTCAGGGGAGCACACGAGTGGATACAAATCAAGTGGTGTGGTGTGGTAGGAAATCTGATACACAGGAATGCATTTAGAAAAAAACTCAGGTTAGATAGTCACTACCAAACATGTTATGTAGTCACATCAAATATACATAAAATAGATACTGATTTTTAAAATTACTAAAATCAGAGATGCGAATTTTCTTCTCCTTACATTTAGAGGATAACATAGTTCAAACTTCATTTTATTGGAAGTAAGTTCACATACAAAATTTTAGTTAACAATCTTTATAAATATTATATGTTAAAAATCATTAAACAAAGAAAAGTATTAATAAACTTCACATCACATGAAATTGTATATTAAATAACAAAATATTTATTTCATTAAATCTAATGAAAATTAAATGAACACAGTTTATATATCTGAAGAAACAACAACAAAATTGTATTCACTATTACTAACAAAAAAAATTTTTAGTATTACTCAATGCAGTGTGAAGAAAGGACCAACAATTCAGGCACAAGAGTATAATATTTCTGCTTAAGCAGAATAATCCTTTTCTATTATCTCTCAATATCCCAAACTACATGATGTCAACATTACCACTACTTTACATGGACAAAGAGAGAAATTGAACTTCTGAAGAAAATGACAACATTTGTGCCGAAAAACCAAAGAACAAGTTACGTAAAGAACCCCTTCATGCTTACACAGTGCAGTGTGGTGATCATCCATCTGTCCGATGGAGCATAAAATGTGATTCATTTGAAATTGACACCTGAAATTAGAATGCTATTGTCATCATAGCTGGAGGCAATGAGAACTTTCGTTGCTTATGATTTAAAATTCTTAGATGGTTAAAATTCCGTTTTTAAATCACCACCTATGACAATAAAATGAACTGAAATATATAACAGCAGTGGTGAAAAATGCTACCTGTATCAACACATCCATTTTATTACTATGTATTTTTTCTTTTATTTATTGAGCGTTTAATGTAATTTTCCATGTTGCATGGCAATGGTTCTTCTACTGCACTAATTGTGGATGCACTTCTGACCAAACTGTTTCAAGCACCCATCTCCTACTCCTCTCTCACTGAGGTACTATCTTCTGGCCTTTGCAAAGCTGTTATCCATTCATCTACTTTCTTATACGGTACTAAGTAAACAAGAGGAGCAAGTCACAGAGTAAATGCAAATATTTCACCAAAAATAGCATTTACACTAGATATTACATGTCACAAAAAGAACAATGTGTTGACTGGTCACAAATGAACGATGTATTTTGATTAAGGGTTTCCAGAAATAGCTGTAACCAGTTGCTTTTTGTGATTTTTCAATTTTTATCTACCATGACCAGTGTCAAATCACACAGTAATGGAAATAATGATTTATTTACTTTTCGTAACGCATGTGGGAGTTGCTAACTATAGTAAAGTTTGTTTAGTTCAATAAATTAATATTACCAGAAAACAAACATTACATTTTCCAGAACAGTGTATGCACCAGAAATAAACCATTGGATGCTAATAATCCTACACAACATCCACAATGCTCCAAACAATCAATAAACGTGAAGCATTTGATGAATCACTAGGCAATTCAAAACTGGTCATGGTAAATAAAAATTAAAGAATCACAAAAGGGGACTGGTTGCAGTTATTTCTGGAAACCTTTATTCAACACAGTCACAGTGTTCCACATCCACAATGAATAAAAGTGTTTTGATTGGTCAAAAGTTGCCAATGAAATGAATTATCATTTGACAATTATACTACACAGTTCTACAGATTTAATCAGTTTAAGCACTGATAGGTTTATGCCTGTCATATAACTTTAGTATGGTTACAATGAAGCATACAGGCACATTTTGGCAGCACCAAAGTAAGTTTTTTTGTTTTGATGAGAGGAAAGTGTTTGGACATACATTTATCTTTATTAATTTAGTTAGTACACATTTATGAAGCTAATCTGAATAGTACGTTTACAATGCAACATTATCTTTGCAATTCTGCCATAAAACTACAGATCACTATGAGAAAATTTTGAGACAGCAACTGTCCCTATAGTTTTCACCAACTGTTGAGGCTTAACTAATCAAGTAATGACAACAGATATCAAGAGGACGGAAGGATGTACAGGGGTTCTGAAACAGACTCTTGCACAAGGAACTTGGCAATTTTATCAGGAAAATACGTTCTGGGAAAGGCAGAACTGGAATGCAAGTGAATAACAGAATGTGTGTGTTCACTGTCACAGCAGATCCTTAGTATCACTACTGCATTATTAGTGAAGTGAGCTCAAAACTACAATGCCATGTAGTGAATACAGTGAACATCCATGAAAGTTCAAATAAGACATTATCATGAATTACAACTTTTCGTGTATATTTTCTTGCTCTGATGTGCTCATTTATTACTATGAAAGTTCAAAATATTAAGAGAAGAATTGCTGGCAAAATTCTGGACAGAAAAAGTAAAGTGATACTGGCAGCTGACATCATGCAGTAGGACAGAAGGAGTGGTTCATTTTTCTAACTCATGTTACTGTCACTGAAATTTCATGAATTACTGGTCCTTATCATTCATACATCTCACTGTATAGCCTCCTTACAGATTCATGTACCACTTACAGTAGTCAGCACTTTTATCGTATACTGCAACAGAATAGAACTCCTTTAGCACAAAATATTTGTTAACAGTTTTAAAACATTATCAAAATAATAATTTAGAGAGCTCAAATACGTCTCAGTTATATGAGCAATGGCGAACGAGTTAGTCTAGTTCACATAAGAAATAATAATTCTGATTAGAGGCATCATTAGCCTTTCAAATATGCAACAAAGAGTCAAAGTCAGGCAATGAGGTATGAGGTTGTAGCAATTGGGATAAAAATTAACATAAATAAATAGTCTAATTGCAGGCATTACATTCTAATACTTAACACACAATTTGTGGTGCAGCAGTACACAACTGGGGAACAACTAATTAACATGTTTTCTCAATTACAATTGCACTGACTAAACTATAACTGCTATAATGCAAATTTAAACAGAAAACTTCTCTCTCCCCTAGCTTGTTTCTTGTTATACTTTGGCTCGACTATGTATTCTTATGAATGATAGATCAGATACAGACCACAGCACAGGTATCATCTGCCCACCTGTAGCCGAGCAATTCACAAATACCTTGAGACAGCGGCAAAAATTGACACTACACAGCTTCCCTCAAGGAACTAAATCTCATTTCCTAGAAAAAAAATTGCTGAGTTATATTGACATTGAAAATTTATATGTTTGCAGGTGAGATCCACACTGCTTCCACAGATTTAATTGTTGGGAACAACAGATGTACAATAAAAAGGGAGAGGGGCTGGGTGGCAGGACAGCAGTCCTCTCATCACGAAATTGTGAATTAACTATTGACTTCTTCAGAATAATCATAGTATTTCAAGAAATACAGCTATTAAAGGATCTTATTAACTGGTTAGAAACGAATACAAGACTGTGTTAAGTAGACCTGTATCAAAAACACTGTACAGCGTTTTATGCCACAGTGCTACTTTAATTCAGTTGTTAGAATTAGTAGTCGGCCAATTCAACCAATAGCTTTTCTTTTCTGCCTATGAACAAAATAGGAGAGATTACATTTACTGCGGATTATATCATGTGTACTAACTGAATATAGCATAACTGGACAAAGAATTTTGAAGCAAGAGGAGAGAATAAACAAACTGTTTACACATTTCATGTTTAGCCTAAATTACACATTATTAAATTCGTTGTTGGTTTTTCTTTTATTGTGTGTAACAGTAATCTGAAATGGCTTATTTGGAAATTCACATTTTCGAATAATTACATGGTAACAGCTTAAAATCAATCAAAAGGATATATACATACTTTGTCTGAAAACGAAGCAATTTCTGTGTCTCTCTCCTACTCAGAACATCTGCTATTGGGTGAGTAATAGTCTATGAAGTTAAATCATTATTTAGCAAATACAGGATGTGCTGAGCAGCAGACAGACATACAGAAATTACTTAGTTTTCAGGTGAACATATTTTTATCTACTTATCCATAGTTTGGTGGCTCTTATTTAGTGAGTAGTGTTCTATGCTCATATACACATATTCCCTCCTGGACTTTCTAATGACATATACTGCCTTCTGAAAGTAGAACGTTTTTCCCTCATTGTTTTTCTTCGTTGGTGCCTCAACTGGACTGCACACTTGATTACACAACATTCAATTCGAACCCACAAACAAGGTAAATACCAAAGCAGTTAATGGAGGAATGTCAAGCAGAATAGTTTCCAACAGAATGAGAACATCACTCTCCAGCTGAACTAAACACTGGCAAAAATACTGTATTTGAAGACTGCTTGAAAACATCTACATAAAAGGAAGTCTGGAAAGAATGGTTCTAGACAAACTCCAAGAGTCATAAAGCTATTTCGACTGTAGAATGGTTGCATGGTAAGATACATTTTTAAACAAAAGTTACCAACTACAACATAAAATTGATGATACAGTTTTGCAACATTTTACAGTTTCTTGGCACCACTTTTTTGTACATAAGTATGTTCATCAACAGAGAACTGCACTGAAGTTACAGCATCCACAGCGAAATCAGTTTCCTACAGAAAGACAAGTGAAACAGAAATGATAAACTTGGGTTAAAAATGTCTGGCTTATAATTTTAGTTTATCCTTTATTTTACTGTACACCATGACGGCTCTCAAAACATTCAACAGTTGATTAATAATTCATCCTGTACATGTAGAGTAGCCCAATGATCATGAGCAAAGTGCTCAAAAGTGGCAATGGAAAGAAAGAATAAGATGTTTTAGAAATAGCTCTCCAATTTAGTGTGGTTGATAGCTGTTTCCTAAAAACTCATCAAGCCGAGAGAAAACTCATTGTGAAAGACCACCAGGCTTGTTAAAAATCATATAGTCTCTTGTTGAAAACAATAACAAAAGATACATTTTATTACTTTGTTTTCAAAAGTGTCAGTGTTTCCAGCCACTCTAAAAAGCAAGTAGAATATATTCAATGATGAAAAGCTACCACTGTAGTACCTTAGTAAGACAAACAGTAAATCACCAATGAAATGAGTCAAAGTACGAGAGAGAGACAGTGAGAGAGAGAGAGAGAGAGAGAGAGAGAGAGAGAGAAATTGAACTTCTGAAGAAAATGACATCATCTGTGCACAGCAATCCTAACAGGGAGCAACCAAAGAACAAGTTAAGTAAAGAAACCCTCCATGCTTACACAGTGCAGTGCGGTAGTCGTTCTTTGGTTTATTCCATAATTAAATAATGCAGCAGACAAACATATTCTCATTTTATTAAGACTGTTTAAAACTTTAGTATTTTAAATAATTGTAGATTATTTATATTTTACTTACTATGTTGATGTGTGTAATGTGTATATTTTTGTGTGTAAAGAAATGACCTTTTCCTGTTAAAATAAAATTAACTATTTCACTATTTCATTGTATTTACGATGTGACTGAGTTGTGATCTGCATTAAGTGACGTGATTTTAAGAACAGTTCATGACTGTGTGTTGCCACTGAGATCAAAACTGGCATAGTATCTCAGGGTGTAGTATCTTTAACAGATTTTTTTTTGGTTAATGTATTGTGTTACTTTAATGTACATTCTTTTTAGTGCCAATTCACATTTCTTATTCTGCATGCTTTTGAAGAATCCTAATAAAATTGGCTGTTTTGTACTCACTCCTGTCTGTAATGATGTTGGTAAGAACAGGATTTGTGAAAATGAGGCAACTCTTGTAATGGCGGACTTGTTTATATAACGTTTTGTCCATTTTAACAAACTGTATTGCAAAGTTTATGAATGTATAAAATGGAACAACAAAATTCTCTGTTTACAAAGGGGACTAAATTTATTTGCATGATTATAGACCATATTAATGGAGGATTTTCTGTTATGGAATATGTAATTTAATCATCATTTAAAAATTTAGTGCTAATACTGAAGTTGAAATAACATGGATAAAATACATGCATGCAAAAAGATACAGTTTGCTGTTTTGCTTTTTGAGTCACAAAATACACAATGGTGGTGTCATTTGAATTAGTCAAAATAAAATGAACAATAAAGATTCAAAACAAATAGGTAAATCAATGAATGTCACTCTCGGAATGATTTGTTTTGTCACACTGCAGAAACAAATGCAGAGATTAATGTGTGTACAGCTCAACTTTTCAGCACAGTTAATACTGCCAAACTGCTGAGTGCAGACTCTAACAGATACAATGTGGTTTGATTTAAAGGTACGGAAATTATTTGGCTCCTACACTTAAAAGATATTTATGGTGTTAGGTGTTTCAGGCATAAGCCCTATAAAAGCGTTAAACGATACCAGTTCAACTTTTAAGTAAAAAGAACAAAGCGTGTTTAATGTAAATGTGAGGGTTTCACAGACATATCTGAAGTGTACTTTCCATGAAGACCACAATGAACATAAAGTATGATTATAACTGTGAAAAGTGTGTAAATAAAATTAATACAATTTTCAATCATGTGAAATTTTTCCTGGAATACACACATTAACAGCAAGAATGGGGACAGTTTACGTGCCATAAATATAAACATTTCAGTCACATTATCCAGTTAGCATATTCCAGACAACTGTTACAGGCTAAAATAGTCGTAAGAGCAATAGATTTAGTTTATTACTAAACCACATAAGAAAGCAATGTACACAATGAAATGACTTTCATTAATACACAGCAAAACAGTTGATTCTTCCCTGATAGGAAGACAGATTCAGATAAATGCTATGTATATAACTGCATTTATCAAGCATAGGAAAATGGCTCATTTAGATAATTATATGAGTACACATGAGATATTTTAATGAACCAATAAAAATCTGCAATAGATGTGTATGTAAAATTGACTTTCTGTATTGAGTCAAATATGAAATAAGTACCATTAAATAAAATTAATATTTGCGGATAGCAACAGGCCACAGTACATGTCAGTCTTATTATAGGCACATAGCTACACTAGCTACTTTAACACTAGATTTCCTTTGAAGAATATACAGCATATGGCAATTCTATTTGCACCACCAGTTAGCATCAGACTCTTGATGGGACCACATGTTCCCATAAGTATACAGATACTATATCTAATATGTGCGTTGATAAATAGTTGTGCTGACTTTTCTATGTAAAACAGTATGGAACTCCCACAAGATTTTCAGACAGTGTGAATGAACACCTGTCTAATACAAAAATAAGCTTATAGTCACAGATCAATTGAGACAGGTAGCATAAAACAACACAGCAATTATTTTAAAATAGATTTGTGATTTAAGGCAATGAAATGTTTCCAACACTGGAACAACGTTCTTGCACCATTAAGCCATAGAAGCGTACATGATTATCAAATACAAGTGCACAACATTGTCTCTACACACCATATAATATTTCTTGCACCTTACAATTATCTTTATTATGTCTTCAAGGCACCTTATAGTTAACAGAAGATATGACGTGAGAACCTAACAAAATATTTTTAGTCAAAATTAACAGTTGATATTTTCAGGATAGACAATGGAGATGAAAACACATAATGAAACGAATGTTTATTTTGCACAACTATGAATCCGGAAACCAATAAAAATTATTTTCTTAGCTATAATGCAAAACTTAGAGTGTAAAACTGAGTGACTGAATTGCTGTTCTTCATCTCCTTAGTTTCCACTGAACCTACAGTTGCATGCTTACACTTTACAATTGGATCAGTTTTGAATTACAGACAACCAGCATTTGACATTTTTGTTTAGTTTTAAATGTAATAACTGTAAATACAGCACTATTTGTGTTTAAATGACAATTATCTGCATCAAGTTAATTGCTTTCTTCATTGCTATCAGCCATAATTCGGAAAGTACCCTGGTAACTCGTTTATTTACAGACATAAAACAAAATTCCTGTTCACATTTGATAATGTATCAAATGAAAGTATTAGTATAGAGAAGGAGAGGAGGTACAACAGCATCTGAAGAAATGCCGTATCCATTTAGTGCGCAAGAGACAAAAACATAACAACACGTATTCACATGCCAGCTCTGAACAGTGATGAATGTATATGGTACAATGATGACAAAACCAAAATCCATGACACACATCGATCAGTTTTAGTGTTGTGATTTTTCACACATTCAATCCACTAGCTACTGAAGACAATGTGTTCCGAAATTTCCACGAAAACTGTAATAAGATGGTAGCACTAGTTAAAGTTCCATTGGGAACATGGATTTGTGACCTACAGTCAAACATCAGTCCACTAGTGACAGAAAAATAATGACTCATTTTTGAAGTTCCTGAAGTAAAGTACCCAATAAATAAACATTATAAAGCTATAGTCACAAAAACACACAATAATTCAATGGCACAATTAACATATTAGATACTGTGTTACGACATGGCAAATACAATAAGTTTTGATATCCTATCAGATAAATAAATGAAAAAGATTTTTGATAGTTCCATACAGTTTCCTCTTTTTTTTTAAAAAAAAAAATGTTTGCTACAGTACTCCACACAAAATTCTGCTTATTTCCTCTTACACTAATTTTAATAATCACTTAATAAAGGTGCAAAAATTTTGATGTCTACAGAAACTTTATGCTGTCTGCTGTCAACCTACACAGCAAGTGCAGTCAATTTGCTTTGCATGTTAACAATATCGATGTTAAAGCTGAATACTTACGCAATTAGTCATCATGACTTTTAATTTCTACCTTTTTTTTCCCATAGTGCATGGAGGGATCTAATGTCTTACTTCAACAATAATGACAGATTAAAAATAAGATAGATGGACATTTGCTAGAACTAGTTGAGATTCTAAAAATATTTTCCTACATTTGCTTTGTATAGAGTAAATCTCATTCTGTGGAAAAGACCATTAAAAATTACCCCATTTTTCTAAACAATTATGAAAATAGGTATTCCTTTCTACATCAAAAGGAACATTCTAGTGATTAAGAGTATCACCTGGATGCAGCAACATCAACCGTTCAGGTCAACTAGTTTTTTGCAAATAACCTGAAACATAAATGAAAGTATACTATTAATAACATTTACCAATATTATTGTTATGAGGAAAAACTAAAGCACTTTCAGTGAAAAGTCATTTTTTGAACCACCTCAGTATACACACCCTATGTGAAGTAGTGTCTTTACATAGGAGGCACCTGTGAGTGGGTTGTGTGAGTAACTGTATCCAACCTTACAAATATATTACGTCCAAACACTGTATCCCTATTTTCATTAGAATTTGAGGCTCTGAACAGTTGTGTTTTACTGAAAACTTTGGCTCGGTGTACACTGTAGAATGTATACCATCAACTGAAAGAATATATTGTTAAATTTTGTTAAGATCTGCCATGACAGAATTGCATTCAGGAATTGTTGGCTACATATTGTAAGTTAAAGATATCTAACTGTTCACTGCACTGTGCTGACTGCAAAGAACTGTACATGGGAAGACCCAGTTGTAGGTAGCCGAGGTGAGGTGAGAAAATGTACAAAGAGTTCATACTGTGTTAATAATGCATGATGATAATACTGTGGACCACGAGCAACTTAAATCAATGGAAGAAACAACCTGTGCAAAAGAGCAAAGGTACTGCTAAAATATTCAGAGGCTGCAAGTTGTGTAGCTTTTAGTATGTTCATTATTTCTTAATGTCTTTCTAATTGTGAAATTCTGACAGTGTACAAGTGCAGAATCACAGGAACTACTTTGGAGATTCTAGCGTGAGCTCTTACTTTTCATTTCAAACAACGGGAGTACCAAAGTGTGTGTAAAATTATGTTGGAATTGCTGAGTGCTCATTAACCTAGAGGTTATCTCAACAGTAATCATACCCTAGTAATGGACCAAACTCTTTGTCTTTAAATATGTCTGCTTGTGTCTGTATGTGTGTGTGTGTGTGTGTGTGTGTGTGTGTGTGTGTGTGTGTGTGTGTGTGTGCACGAGTGTATACCCGTCCTTTTTTCCCCCTAAGGTAATTCTTTCCGCTCCCGGGATTGGAATGACTCCTTACCCTCTCCCTTAAAACCCACATCCTTTCGTCTTTCCCTCTCCTTCCCTCTTTCCTGATGAGGCAACAGTTTGTTGCGAAAGCTTGAATTTTGTGTGTATGTTTGTGTTTGTTTGTGTGTCTATCGACCTGCCAGCACTTTCGTTTGGTAAGTCACATCATCTTTGTTTTTAGATATATTTTTCCCACGTGGAATGTTTCCCTCTATTATATTGAAACATAGGACAAGTGCATATACTCCATTAGCTACACTGTTACCTCTTAAATAACTAATTATTTTCTTATCTGTTAACTGATTTGACTTATACATGTAGTGTGCATACTAGAGAACACAGCATTACAAGATTATTATTCATACAGTATTTTATGTAATCTTGTTATTCCATTATAATTTACATCTTTTAATTCCAATGGCATTGTTAGTTTTCTGTAAAATATTTTCCTTTAGTATAAGTTACTGAAATTTTTCCATTAATATGTTTTCATCAAAATGGTGTGAACTAATTACAAATTATTCAAAAATCCTACTCAATGGATAGCACTCATGTCACACTTTTCAGTAACTTTTGTATTGTTCTAAAAGTCATTAGGAAGTAATTATGCACATTTTGCTACACTCAAAAATACTTTAATAATTTGAACCCTTAAGCTTGTTTATTCCTAGTTTTGACATTATATTTTGGTTACCCTAATTTTTCTGAACTGGCTAGTGAATTTGATTATCAAAACAATACACTAATTAAGAAATAAATATTTATGAACCTGGAAATTTTATATGACAATAGGAAATCCACCACGTAGGTATACAGTGTATCAATTAAACACACTAATGTGGAAGACTTAAGGACAAAGTTAGCTTTCACATGATGTGTCACTGCCAAGCAACATAGTGCAATGAACACTGACCATATGTAGAACAAACAGCTACAGTATAATATAATACCGTATAGTATAGTATAGTATAGTATAGCAGGTACCTGAGAGAAGTGTACTGAGACAAACAAAAAAAGACATTTTTATTCAAAAACAATAATTAGACTGATGTGACCATGATTTATAATTGTCCCCTGAACTTCAAAAATGGTGGGATACGATTCTTAAAAGGATTTATGATCAGCATGGACAGCAATGCATGCTCTGCTACATGTTCCCATGCTGGCCACAAGGTTGGTAAGGAGTTCATGTGGTTGGGCATTACATTCTTACACCAGTACAGCTGACAACTTCTGGATGGTCATTGATGCATGAGGATGTGCTATGATATGTCTCCCCATTGCATACCACATGTGTTCGATGTGATTCAAGATGGAGAACGGGCAGGCTAGTCCATTCGCTAAATATCCTCTCTTACCTGTAGCTCATCCACCTGTGTTGTTTGATGTGGTCACACATTGTCAGCCATTAAAAATGAGGTCAGGGCCACAACACATCCCTGAAAATGTGCACATAGGGAAGGAGCACAGTGTCACAATAATGTTTACAGTGAGTGTACTATGTTCAAATATTTGGGGTCAGTATGCCCATACAACATTATACCTCCACACACCATAACACTTGGACCACAAACAAAATGATAGTGTTCAACAATGTTCCTGGGTGCATTACATGTTTCTATCTATCTCCATATGAGGGTACATCCAGAATCACTTCTCAGGCTAAACTTGATCTCATCCAAGAAGAACACATGACCTGACTCCTTGTTGGTCCAGCCCCTATGCTCTTGTCCCTATCGTAAACAGTGGTACCAGTGAACAGGTGTCAACTGAACACAACATACTGGTTTTCAGGCTAACATACCAGCACATGCAGCTGAGTATGAGACTGTGCACACATTGTTTGATTTGTGTCCCTTCTTGCTGTTGCACAATGTAGTGGTCATCTGATGCTGTAGCTGACCATCTTTGATTACCTCATCTTCTTTGGGCAGCAGTGCCTGTGGTTGAGAACTTTCCCCATGCATGTGAAACAATGTTGTGAGCAATATCAAACACCTGGCCTACAATCTTTCAGTTTCTGGATGATTCTTCCTTGTGTAAAGCCATCCAAATGTTGTCTCCAGGCCATGTTTTAATGCAGAGCACCACCACCACCACCACCACCACCACCACCACCACCACCACGCACCGTAACTGCTCTCTAACTGACACATACTGTGTTTTCCTGTTCCCTAAACTGTGTGTGTTGCGAAGCCAGCCCCATTTGGCACTATAGTCATGCTGACCTCATTCCACATGATGCCCAAATTTCTGCGCACAACTAAATGACCTCTAGCAATATGGTCCCAAACCCTCATCCATCAAGTATTTAATATGTTATCTTACTTTATCTATCTCATCCTTCAGTTTTGTAGAGTTGTGTAGAACATTAAATAATCATCTAACAAACAGTCAAGTCTGATTAATTATTGGTGAACAAAATAGGCTGAAACAACCACTAAATCTGACCCGTTTATTACTATAAATTAAAATACAATTAGTGAATTCACAAAATATTCATATGCCTGTCTTTATATACCCCCTCCAGACAATAAGCAGTCTGCATCTAGCCATCAACCAATCAACATCTTAATGTTAAAGTCCATGGGCATCACACAATACGAGCATATTGTGTAGTACCATGCATGAAAGTCCATGCTTTCAAATTGTCACGATAAAATCTGTGTGTAAGAAAGTTCACAGCTACAATCGACTCAATTAACATCTCTCTGTTGATGTGAATGTAAAACTCAATCCTAAGTTAAATGTGTTAACGATTCACTCTAAGAATTGTGCAGAACTGACTATTATCTCATGAACTGTGATCTGTGGAAGATTAATGTGCAAGCAGACAGTGCTGAGTTTATTACAGAACTACATATTTAATATGTTGCTCCTGAAAAGATCACAAAGTGTATGTCCTAACCTGTTACTGATGAAGAAAGAGAAGTGTAAGGTAAACTGGTCATCGCCCAAATATGGTTGAACTGGAATACATTTGTTAATAACTCAATCTTAAATTGAGGGTGTTTTGTCTGTTACTGGTTAACTTAGTTAAAAATTCAATACAGTTTTCAGCAAGAGACTATGAGTTTAAATGAGTTTAACGGGCTCCTGAGGCTAAACCATTTCCAATCAGGATAGTAACATTACATATCCTCTGCAAGCCTTTTCATTCCGCATAACTTCTGCAATCAACATCCATTTGAGCCTCCTTACTGTGGTTAAGCTTTAACATCCCTCTATAATTTTCACCCCTCTACTTTCCACTATTAGCAAACTGATGATACTCTGACGATTTTACGATTACTTTACCCAAGTTGTGATATACATTTCCTTTCTCACCAGTTTGATTCAGTATATCTTCTGTGGCACATTTCATATGTTTTTTTTCCTCCCCTTGTCTGAAATGTTCATTGTCAATATTTCACTTGTGTACAAGGCTACACTTCACTCACGTATCTTCAGAAAAGACTTCCTCATGGATATTTGATGTTAACAGATATATTATTGCCAGTCTGCATTCTATATTCTCTCTACGTTGGCCTTCATTAGTTATTTTACTGTCCAAATAGAAAAAAATCATCTACCACTTTTAAACTCTCATTTCCTAATCTAATTCCCTCAGTATTGCCTGATTTAATTTGTCTACATTCCACTGCCTTTTTTTTAAATTTTGTTGATACACAACTAATAACCTCTTTCCAACATGCTATTCATTCTATTCAACTGATTTTCAAGCCCTTCACTGTCTTCGACAGAATTACAATGCCAAAGGCTAACCTCAAAGTTTTTAATACTTCTCCCTGAACTTTTATTCATTTCCTAATTTCTTGTTGGTTTTCATTGCTGCTTGCTCGGAGTACAGATTGTGTAATATCAGGGATAGACTATGAACCTGTCTCACACCCTTCTCAACTACTGGTTCCCAATCATGTCATTTTTGACTCTAGCAACAGCAGTGAGTAGATAAACTTCTGGTTACAAATAACCTAAATTGGAATGATCACATAGATAATACGGTGGGTAGAGCAAACCAAAGACTGCGATTCACTGGCAGAACACTTAGAAGGTGCAACAGGTCTACTAAAGAGACTGCTTACACCACGCTTGTCCGTCCTATTCTAGAGTATTTGCTGTGCAGTGTGGGATCCGCATCAGGTGGGACTGACGGATGGCATCGAAAAAGTACAAAGAAGGGCAGCTCGTTTTGTATTATTGCGAAATAGGGGAGTAGTGTCACAGACAGGATATGTGAATTGGAGTGGCAATCATTAAAACAAAGGCATTTTTCGTTGCGATGGGATCTCCTCATGAAATTTCAATGACCAGTTTTCTCCTCTGATTGCGAAAACATTCTGTTGGCACCCACCTACATAGGGAGAAATGATCATCATGATAAAATAAGAGAAATCAGGGCTTGCACAGAAAAATTTAAGTGCTCATTTTCCCGCGTGCCGTTCGAGAGTGGAATGGTAGAGACAGCTTGAAGGTGGTTCACTGAACCCTCTGCCACGAACTTTATTGTAAACAGCAGAGTAATCACATAGATGTAGATGCTCTCTGCTATCTTCACAATTTCAAGGAGTGTATTCCAGTCAACATTGTCAAAAGCATTCTCTGAATCTATAAATGTTATAATCAAAGGTTTGACTTTCTTCAGTATATTTTTTAGAAGAAGTTGTGAAGTCAGTAGAGCATCATTCATTCCTACATTTCTCTGGAAGTCAAACTGATCTCCCCTGAGGTTTGCCTCTACCAGTATGGCCATTCTTTTGTAAATGATTTGTATTAGTATTTCCCAGTTACAACTTTTTTCAATGATGGTTCTGTAATATTCACAGCTATCAAAATCTGCCTTATCTGGAATTGGTAATTATTACAATCTTCTTGAAGTCTGAGGATATTTTGTCTGTCTCGCATATCTTGCACACCATGTGTAATACTTCTGTCATGGGATGGTTGCCCAAGGATCATAATACTAATTCTGAGGGAATGCCTTCTATGCTAGTTGCCTTGTTTCCAGTTAGGTCTTTCAGTGCCTGTCAAATTCTTCACACAGTACCATATCTCCAATCTCCTCTTCATCCATTTTTTCTCCCCTCTCCATAATATTGGGCTCAAGTTTATTTCCATAGTATAGCCCTTCTATGTTTTCATTTCACCTTATAGCCTTCCATTCTTTGCTAAGTACTGACTTGCCTTCTGTGCTCTTGATATTTGTACAGCTAGTTATCTTTTCTCGAAAGTTTTCTTTAATTGAGCTATAGGTGGCATCTATCATATCAGAAATCATATATGCCTCTACAGTGTAGCAAATCAGGATGGCTAGAGAAGAAATGCAGTTTCGTATGTACTGTAAGTATCTCTTTTTTTTCTTTTCTTTTTTGCCCATTTTATTCTAAGCTGCCTGCAATATACCATCTCTCAAAGGTGCCCATTCTTCTTCTATGAGGTTTCCTTTCTCCCATTTCTATTTATCGTTGCCTAATTTCCTAACTTACTGCAGTTTCTGTACTTTCAATCTGCAATTCACAATTAACATCTATCCCTGCAGTCTGAAGTCTGGTTTAGAAATCTCTGTCTTATCAATACACAAACTATTTGAAAATTTATGTTGTCTAAAGGTCTTTTCCACGTATACAGCCATCTTTCATGATTCTCAAACCAACTGTCAATATTGACTAAATTGTGATCTGTGTAAAATTCTATCAGGCAGCTTCCCCTCATTCCAAATCTTCAGTCCATGTTCCCTTATTATTTTACCTTGTTTCCTAATATTTAGTTCTAGTCCCCCAGCACAATTATATTTTCAACCAACTTAATAAACTGAATAATTTCTTTTATCTCATCATGTACAGTGTGTCTCAAAAGTAACAGATCACTTTCAGGAAAACATTAATATAATCAATTCTTTCCGGTCTTTGAGATGCTCGCTGTAAAAGAAAAAAAAATAGTCACTGCTTCATGAAAACTATGTGGTAAAACATTTTACATGAGCTGTGATGTCGAATTTATGAAAAAGTATCACCAAGAAGGACCAGTATCAGGCTTCTTGCAAACAAAATCACATGAAAAGGAAGTGTGCTTAATGATGAACATTCTGAATGACAATGTAATCCAGAGAATAGAGGCCACTGAACGGATAACTTCCTATGCTCAAATAAGGTCACATTTCACACATGCTGTTTTGAGAACCATCAAAACTGCAGGTTCAGGGGCGACGACAATTCTCGTGAGGTGCAAGAATGGAAGAGACACACCCCAAAACTGAAAGTATGGCTAGGGATGACCAAGATCAAGATTAAGATTAAGATTAAGATTTATGGACCATTCGTTTTTGCAGAGAAAATGATAACGGGTACCTTGACATGCCTGAATTTTTACAGGAAACACAATTCGTGTCTGATCAAATTCTTAATTCTGTTGTGTACAAGCAAGAGGGGCTCCTCACTATTTTGTTCTCATTGTTTTAGATTACTTCTAACCACACGTTCCCTGGATGGTAGATTTGGCAGAGGTTCACTGCATATAGGGCCTACAAGGTCAAATGACTTTACCCCCGGGACTACTTCATGTGGGGTTGCATCGAGACCCTCATCTACACAATTAAAATCAGCACTCTGTGTCAGCTGTATGATTGGATTGTAGAGGTGGTCAACAGTATCACAACTGATCATCTTAGGAAGGTGCTCTAGGATACAGTTGATAGATGTTTTCTTTGTGTTGACATGCAGGGCAGCAATGTTGAACTTTAATGATTTCTAATGTCTCATGTGTGCCCTTGTATTGATGCACAATTTCTGAATCAAGGTTGTTCAGTTCAGGTGACAGAAATCTGCCACATGTTTTCAAATCATGCATTTAAACATCTAATGTTCAACTTACAACCAATTATACGAGGACATGTTAATGCTGTGTTCACAGAAAAAATCTCCAGATGCAGATTAAAGTGCATTGACACACAGTTAGAAAGACAAAAGGCACTTGTGTACTGTTAAGTTGACTGCACATTTCCATCATGACCAGGTGTATTTTCTATTTGTTTCTGTTATTTCTCTTTGTTGGCTGTTGAAAAATGAGTGAGACCAAAGCAAGAATATTGACATCAAGCTAGTAACTGATAAAGTAGAAAAAAAGGAGAGTCTTATGGAACATTGTGTTGGAACTGTATAAAAATAAAATTCTGATACGGTGAGCTTGGAAAGAATTGGTTTCAATCTTATGTAAAGGAACTGAATCAAGATAAAAAGAAAAATATAGGTAAGAAAACTTTATTAAGAAGTACACTTTCAGTCATATCATACTATCTGCAAGTTCAAGTCTACCTTCATCAACAAAATAAGTGATAAATTTGGTCCATATGTTGATGAAATGGGTTGTCCATTGTGGGTAGCATTTATAGTTGTGAGATTTTCTTCTAAGATGTCTTCATATTTAAATCCATCCCTCATTAAAACATACTTGTGAAGTATTGTAAACACTTGTACAATGTTTCTGGCACAATTCCATGATGGCACAAAGTTAACCAATAGTTAAATACCTTTTTTCATAAGTCAGCTGCTTTCCACCCTAGGGTCTCATTAAATTTTCCATCAGCCCAAATGCTTCATCACCTAAAATCATATAAGGAAGTATAACAAGAGCAGGCATTGCCTGCAGGGGAAGCGACTGTTAAAACCAAGTTTTTGAAAACTGTCACAAGTCGCATTTCCTATTCTTAATTTACCTGTTTTGCTCCTTAAATGAAGAAGTGCATCAGCTGAATATGAACTGTAAAAGATACAAATTATGATAATAGAAAAAAAAAACATATGCTGACTTTACATAAAGTACATAGTCTACCTCCAGTGTGATGATTTAAATACAATCTGTAATGCTGTCAGTCAACTTAAAACATAAGTCACCATACTGGAAGTAGAATATGTGATTTATGTAACATAAATGTAAGTTTTCTGCATTATCTTAATTTGTATCTTTTACAGTGTATATTCTGATGATGCTCTTTTTCATTTGAAGAGTGAAACCAGTAAATAAAAAAATACAAAGTGTGACTTGTGGCTGTTTTTAAAAACTTACTGTAAAGAACTGCCATATTGTGGCTTTGTGTTAAAGGTCTCTGTGTTAGTGTATCCAAAGATTCTCCAGAGAGTTTTTCATATAGAATGGAACCTCCAAAAATTCCTGTCTTTTCTATAGGTGCAAATGTCTATGCAGATAAAGTGATAGACACACATGGCACCAACAGCTCAACAGAAGAGATATTTTTAAGTTAAGTATAAGAATGTTTTGGATTTTTTATTCTAAGACTTTTACTACTGAGAGCTCCACTGCAACGAGAAAACATTGAGTACAGCTCAAATCTTTGATATATTTCAATCAATTTTGTTTTTTTCATTTGGTGTTAGCTTCACAGTGTCTTTTAATTTCATTCGAGTAACTTTGGATTCATGATGAATTATCCCAGATACAGTCAATTTTCCAGTTTTATATGAATAGTGTAGTTCTTCCACCAAACACCCATTTACAAGATACCATATTTACTCGATTGTAAGACGAGGTTTTTTCCCCAAATCTGTCATTCGAAAAATACAGGGTCATCTTATATTCACAGATTAAGCTACTGCTGCTGAGGTTAACATTTTTATGTTGTTTAATATAGTATATAGGGATCATCTTACATTTACAGATGAAGCTTTGACTATTGAGGTCAGCACAGATTTATTTTGAAGAACTGGAAGGGCAGGGCTGGGTAAATGATACTAATATTTGAACAGGCTGAAGATTTCCCAATATGCCGAAGAACTCCATACAGTATTGACGCTGCTTGAACAACCACATGACATTTAACTCATGTGGCACTAGTGCAAGGGATACGCGAAAAACAATGAACTAGCTATTACAACAATCTTTTGCTCTGCTTAAAATGTGATAATTTTGTGAAACACAGCGGGGAAATAGCACTAAAAACTATCATCTTAATCTCTTGTCGTGTTTGAACAAGTTTGCAATAAAAGTTCTCATGCATGCATAGATACTGTGCACAAACATTAATTCTGCTTTTTAAGTAAAGGTAATATTCAAGAATGAAATGTTGTCCTTCATAAAACACTACTTGATTCTGAACCGAGATTAATATTTTATTTGGTTTTGAGAGACTGTAATCATTTGCTAAGTGGGCTGCAAATGAGAAATTCAGATGTTGTTCACTCATTAGAATAACGGGTAAAAACGTTACCAGCTTTTAATCAACTTAAGAACATAATGGTGGCATTCAGATCAAACAAGATGGAAAATTAATCCAGAATGAAATGTCAAACAAATAAATCATATTAAACTGACTAATTGTTGTCACGAGAATAAATTACAACATCAAGACCCATCAAGGAGTTGACAGCAGATGTCAGTAGATTGCAGGATGAGAGGAAGTGGGGATGATGATGTTGGGTTTGTGGGGCGCTCAACTGCGTGGTTATCAGCGCCCGTACAATGATCCAATCTGTGCTCAGTCCAATTTCGCCACTTTCCTGGATGATGATGAAATGATGAGGACAACACAAACACCCAGTCATCTCGAGGCAGGTGAAAATCCCTGACCCCGCCGGGAATCGAACCCGGGACCCCGTGCTCGGGAAGCGAGAACGCTACCGCAAGACCACGAGCGGCGGACAGGAGGATGAGAGGAAGTTTGAGAATTTGACTGAGTTGTGATTACTATCTTGTATTTACGTATTATTTGCTGCTGTTACAAATGACTTTCACCCTAGAAGATATTGCAGTCCATGATTCACAGTTGCTCAAGAACAGCACTACAGAAAGGTTCGAGGGAGAATAGTGATAGAGCTTGGCTGAGAACTAGCAGTGCGAGGAGAAGGGTAATAAGCAGACAGCGCACTACGTCATGTTGCCAACCGAGGGAATCTATATGGCGCACTTTGGCTTTTTAGGAAGATCTACTATGCTTAAACTAACTTTAAAACTAGACAAATTCTCAACAATAGTATTCATTTCTGCAGGTGACTATAAAAGTCTAGATAGCTTCCAGTGGTGTACTTACGCATTTCATGCTGGAATGTCATCGACGCTCACCGTGGTGTTTAAGAGGAACAAAAGGGGTTGTGTCAGCTGGTGGTTTTATACAGGTAATGAGAGAACAATAGGCAGACAATGTGTTTGGAAGCAAGTGATATATTGCAATATTCTCACGCTAGTATCGAAGCGAAATTCAATACGTATTCGGATAACAACAGCTGTGCTCTCAGGCCCCACAGCAACCACAACCTCAGAAATTGCAAAATATTCAGAAGAAACAGCCAAAGATTTGTTACAATGAAGATACAAATTTCATAGTTGTACTGTTAGGGTAGGCAACGGCCTTGCTGCAGTGGATGCACCGGTTCCCATCAGATCACTGAAGTTAAGCGCTGTCGGGCGTGGCCGGCACTTGGATGGGTGACCATCCGGGCCGCCATGCACTGTTGCCATTTTTTGGGGTGCACTCAGCCTCGTGATACCAATTGAGGAGCTACTCAACCGAATAATAGCGGCTCTGGTCAAAGAAAACCATCATAATGACCGGGAGAACGGTGTGCTGACCACACGACCCTCCTATCCGCATCCTCAGCTGAGGATGACACGGCAGTCGGATGGTCCCGATGGGCCACTTATGCCATAAGATGGAATGCCTTTACTGTTAGGGTGACAAAAATAGTGATACCACAGACGACATGGTTAGTAAGCCAAAAATGTAGAAAAGAAAATGGTCCGCAAATTAATGTAAACCATTTTTTTCCATTTATATTATTTCTCCTTGTATTAACAAAATGCAATCAATAAATGACAGAAATTTTGAATATGTATAATGCTAACATTTAGGCCGATACTTTATATCAATAAAACAATTTTTAAATCTGATTAGTCAGGATATGTTAAAAACAAATACTTCTCAAGAAGCCTATTGAAAATGGGGTGTCATATCATAAGGGTCATCTTATATATGGGTAAATGTGATACCTGAAACCAAAACAGACTGCAAGATAGTGAATGCACAATGGGGTGAGCATTCTACCAATCGCTCCATTCCTTGATTATGTAAATCTGCTCCTTGGTCATGGAGACGTTTGAGAACTGCAGTGTGAATGTCCCCATTGTTGAAAAACTTTCTGAAGTTTCTATGTACTACTGTCATAAGCACTGACTTTCTATTTTGGTTATGATAATGCATTCTGTATGCTATTTGCAGTAGCACCTTGGATTTGCATTTTTGTATTCATTATTAGATCAACTCCTGCATTATCCATATTCGATTTTATGTTCATAACCCTGTGCTCACTTGACCAGTAATCAGGTTTTTCCTCACACTGCCCCTCACTAAGTCCAACGACATGTAACTCAACCTATCTATTTCTCTTCTTAAATTATCGACCTTATCCACCCAATAAAGGGACCTAACATTCCAGGGCCCGATCTGAAGAATACCATGTTTCTTTTCCCCTGATGACAACATCCTCCTGAGCAGCCGATGCTTGAAGATGTGAATGAGGGACTATTTTACATCTGGGATATTTTACCCAAGAAGGTGCCATCAACACTAAACCATGTGAAAGAGCTGTATATTCCTGGGAAATATAATGGTTGTAGCTGCCTCTTGCTTTCAGCCATTCATGATAACAACATAGTACTGTCATACTGGCTAATGTTACCAAACCATATTAGTCGACCATCCAGAATGTTTTTCCTTAGAGTACTTGAGAGACTGTTGCCCCTCTTCAAGAGCTCTACAGATACCACTCCAATGTGGCTGCATTCACAGTACCGCTGTCTGTCATGTTTAGGCATACAAGGTCCATGATTAAAAAGTACCAATAATACTTTTGTGTGCATTGTAATGAAAGCCTACATAATGAACAACTGGATAACAATATGTATTTATCAAACATAATGCTCTTCAAGCAATGGTGATGAAAAGTGATTAACAGTGTCAATCATGTGATATTTGCTGAAGTGAAACCAATTTTCCAGACCTGTGTTAACTCAAAACTGTGTAAAAATAGCTTCTGTAAATTTACAAAACAATTTAGTTTGAATGAGCAAGTTAAGGATTTTGGCTGAAAGCTTAAATATTAAACATTCCACTATTAAATGCGCCTGTCTGCAGACCCATGGCTCCTCTACATCTTGGGGAGAAATGTATCCTAACACATATTACTGTTATTCTATCATGGTTTTTCCAAAGCAATCAGTTACTAATTACAAGTGCTGAATCTTAGGTTCTTAATTAAACTGCTGATGTTTTGTAATTCTGAACAGGGTACTCACTTCTTTTCATTAAATGATATTACATGATCTTGCATTAGAAAGCCACCTCACAGCATTAAATACTTTTTGAGGATTATTATTGTTGTGCTTGCATTATTATTTCTTGTCTTGTACCTTGCGCGCGCGCGTGTGTGTGTGTGTGTGTGTGTGTGTGTGTGTGTGTAATGACAGTGAACGATACACAACCTTTCCCTGTAATCAGGTCTGGTACTTCATTTAGTACAGTAGTAAACTCTTACCTCACACATGACGATTTCTGTATTATTTAGTTTGTACTGGTGACAAGTTCTGTTAATCTATTATGTCATCTAACACCACGGCAGCAATTCAAGTTGCCATATTCAAAATTAGGATATCAGCGAGTATGATGCTACAGTATGGGTGATGTTGGCAGTAGCAGTTTGTAATGAGAATAGTGGAAAGTAAGAAGTGTCGCCAGGCATGGATGACACAAAGACATACTGATAGTTCCATAACACATTATCTTAAAATTGTGTTGTTGAAATTGAAATTTTGACAGATTTTAAAATTTAGTATAAGAAAATGCAAAACAGAATACTGGACTACAAACATACAGATTTTAATGCAGATGATCAGGCAGTGATAGCTGAAGGCTTATAACAGCAAACCAACAAAAATAAAATACCAAATACGGTATTGAGCAAAAGGTTTTGAACGCTAGACATATTTTTTGATTTAACTAAGGCATTTGATCGTGTTAATCACAAAATATTGCTCCAGAAGTTGGACCATTCCAGAATATGGAGAGTAGCTCACAGTTGGTTCACCTCTTACTTTAGCAACGGACAACAAAAGGTCATTATTCACAGTGTTGAGAATAGCTGTGATGTGGAGTCTGAGTGGGGCACAGTCAAGTGGGGAGTGCCCCAGGGATCAGTGTTGGGGCCACTCCTGTTCCTTATTTATATAAATGATATGCCCTATAGTATTACGAGTAACTCAAAAATATTTCTGTTTGGTGATGACACTAGCTTGGTAGTAAGGGATGCTGAGTGCATCATTAGCTAGGTTTCAAATAGTGCAGTTCGAATGGTATCTGAAGTGAGTGATCGTTCGACACAAAAATTAGTCTACTTTGCTTATGTCACATGGTATTATATTTTGGGGTAACTCTGCCCATTCTGAAAGGATATTTTTGGTTCAGAAACGGTCGGTTTGGGCAATAAGTGGTATAAGTTCACGAACCTCTTGTCAATCCCTGTTAACGAGTCTGGGTATTTTGACATTAGCCTCTCAATATATATGTTCCTTACTGTCATTTCTTGTTAACAATATTAGCTTATTCCCAAGAATAAGCAGCTTTCACGATCATTTTATTTCACTCAGTTAATAAGCGGCAGAAATCAAACCTGCATTTGGATCGGATTTAGTTAACTCTTGTGCAGAATGGTGTGTAGTATACTGCTGCAGCCATTTTCAATAAGCCACCACTCAAATTCAAAAATCTTAGCAGTAATCCACGTGCTTTCAAATTGAAACTGAAGAGTTTCCTCGTGGGTCACTCCTTCTATTCTGTTGAGGAGATCCTTGAAAAATTAAGCTGATTCTTGTTCTATTGTTGATGGCGTTTACTTAAATTTATGGACTGACTTTTTTTGGGTTCATAAACATTTTCTTTTTATCTGTTATTACTTTTATGTTGTAATTTCATGTACTGACACGTTCCATGACCTTGGATATTTGCTCCTCAATTTGGTCCTATGGCACCTGACATGTAAATAAAATTTAAAAAAAATAGTCAATGACAGTACATCCACTTGCAATGATGACCCATCTGCATATAGCATATTCTCCAGATCTTCTCCAACTGCTGTTTAGCAGTTGCCCCAAAATGAAGAAAAATTTTGAAGAAGCAACAGCTGGTTTCACTAACACTTAGATAAAAAAGTGAAACTTCAAGTACACTGGACAGAAACACACAAAAATAATAAGCAGCAGCATATGGTAAATGGATGCTTTTATAGACCACCAGTGTCATGTGCAGTAATGGTGAAGCACTCAAGAGAGAACATGTAGTATTTTGTGAATAAGTTTCCTGATCATGCTATTGTAACAGAGGGTGAGTCCAACTTGCCTGGTATAGAATGGGAGAGTCAAGCGATCAAAACTGGTATCGGAGACAGATATTTGTGTGACATTATTCTGATATCAGGTCCAAAAGTTAACTCGAGCAGATAGTTAGAGAACCAACTGTGAAAGTAATGTCTTGACCTTCTAGCAACCAACAGACCTGAACTTTTTGAATCAGTCAACATACAGGAGGGTATCAGAGATCATAAGGCAGTTATAGCATCTATGATCACAAGTATTACAGGGAATGTTAAGAAGGGTAGGAAAATATTTTTGCTTAGTAAAAGTGACAGGATACAAATTACTGACTATCTGAGTAGTCAACATCAAATGCTGAGGATGAAGATGTAGAGAGAGAGAGAGAGGAAAAAAAAAAAAAAATGTTCAATATGCCATAGGCAAGCATGTCCTGAGCAAGGTATTAAGGGATGGGAAAGACCCACCATGGTTTAATAATGTTGTTAGAAAATGGCTTCATCCCAGAGTCATGAGAAGTCAAAAACTAACCCACAAACAAAACTTAAATGAAGATAAAATAAGCATAAGGAGAGGAATGAGGAAAGTGTTCAATGACTTTGAAAGTAAAATTCTTCCAATGGAGCTGACTCAAAACTCTAAGAGGTCTTTGTTTTAGTAAATGCAGTAAGCAAATCAAAATTATATATTCAGTCACTCAGGGACCCTACTAGAACTGAAACAGAGGATGATAAAGAGAAGTATGAAATACTGAATTCAGTGCAAAGGCTTCATCAGGAACAGATGAATCTACTCTATCTAGCAGAAATAATCTCCTGGCCTTCTTGATTGATTCATTTAGTAACCATTGTCACTATGATAACATCATGGACACTAATCCCTGTCTCTATACTGATGCTGTCAATAAGGTCAGGGCAGTTTGTAGCTACAAGGTCTAAAACATGTCTATTGTGAGTTGGCTGTCGACATAGATGCTCGAAACAGCTTTTGGAAAAGTTGTTTGAAAATATTTTGCAGGAATGTCTGTCTGTACCCCCTGTGGTGAATCCATAGACATCCTAGTCTACACTCAGTAGGTTAAAGTTGCCGCCAATAAATATGGCATGAAGTGGGTACTTCTGCACTACTGTCCATAGTAATTCAAAGAAAGACTCTAAAACTATCACTGTGGAATCAGATGGCTGGTAAAACATATAAAACATCCAACAATGAACTTGGTTTCACCTGCACCCATTACACGTGACCAAATAAGTTCACTATCACACTCAAATTTGACCCCAAGAGAGAGAATATTTTTGTCAAATGCAATGAACACTCTCATTCCTATGTCGTCTAATCTGTCATTTCAATATATGCTCCATAAATTGCTAAATATCTTGGAGCTTACTGCAAGGGCATGCTGAGAAGCCTCAGAATTACTTGTGTGGAAACTCTTAAAGCTTCTAAATAAAACAAATGTTATTAATATTATACATCTTTATTCTTCATGTCTACATATTTATTTCTCAACATAGTTACCCTGGCAATGAACACATTTCTCCCAATGAGAGACCAGTTTGATGACACCACCACTGTAAAATGTTTCGCTTTGTTGATGGAACCACAACCTCACCTCTGGTTGCATTGTTTCATCACTATGACGGCGTTCTTCAAGTTTTGCAAACAGATGAAAATTGGATGAGGTCAAGTCGGGACTGTATGGAGGACGACTGATGACAGTGAATCTCAGGTGTCCAATTGCTGCAGATGTCACAGTGCTCATGTGTGGTCTGGCATTATCATGATGAAGGGAGCTTGCTCCATGTGTGGACGAACTCTTTGAATTCGAAACTTGATTACAATGCACTGTTTCCCAGGCACTGATATAATTATGTCACACTACACCATGTTAAAGGATACGACTTGGAGTCCTTTATTCGCAGAGGCCTGCTAATACGTAGACATGAAGCATACAGATGTAGAATGTTAACAGCATTCATTTCTTTCAAAAACCTTAAAAGAGTTTTAAAATAAAACATTGGAGGTATTATTTTTCAGCATGCCCTCAAACTTCAGGTTACAACCAGCTCTTGGTTCCAAGAATAATTTGAGACTGGTAACTTTTCTGGAGGGCAGTAAATTGGGAAAGCTTGTTAATTGTACTTCAACAATTTACTGATAAAATTTTGACAGTCAAAATGTCTTTACTCAACCTCAGTCTGATGTCTCTTTCTGCATATCAACTGGTGAGTATTTATCAGAGCACATCAAACTACTGGCTAGCCTAAGAAACCATCATGTGCACTCCACAAGTATCCTGCTACCCAAGTAGCTGCTTCCCTTGTGCAGAGCACCCCTGACCTAAGAACAGTAGTCCTACAATTCGCCACCCTATAATGCAGATCTAGAAATCTGCAGGGAAGACTGTCACAGAGTTGACAAAGGTTTTGGTTGAGACCCCCCACTGAGCTCCAAACCAAAGCACCCCGTCACCTCTGGGAATAAGCTGCAAATTGCAACCTCTGCTTACACCATCACATGTGAGGTCAGCAGCCTTCACCACCTCCAGCAGCTGCCTTTATGAACTGAAAATTGCCTCAGAACCCAAGCAACAGGCGTCATTACTGACAATTTAAGTCACAACTTGCAGATGAGTGCCCTTTCATGCTCGATAGCCAAAGGCAAGAGTCTGCCCCACATTTTAGATGAGGCCTCCCTGGCAGACATACCAAGTGCACATTGGCTTTCTTACTGGTCCTGCAGGCTATTTCTCCCAAGGGGAAAACTCCCGATAAGCTGTCCTTGTGTGCCTGCTTGGAACCTGCTGACAGAATGGCCACCTGTCCACTCAGAGTGAATAAGCAAGGCCTCACAGCCAGTCTACACATTGGCTCTCCACCTCAAGTGACGCAAATGTGTTACCACTCACAAATCATCCTGCTGTGAGGACAGATCCACTGCATAGGGTAAACTAGGGCCTGTGGGAGAATCAAGTGACACCTGAGGTGTCCAATGCAGTGCACCACATTTTCTGCCACTACTACACTCCGAGGCAGCAGTCTTAATAGAACTGACCGTAGCCAAAAGAATATCCAGCTGTTTTGGAACTGTGACCAGCTCCACCTGCACCTGTACAAATCACGAACACGTCCTAACCATTCTACAAGGGTTGACTGAAAAGTAATGCCTCCACCTTCATAACTCTTCAACAGTTGGCAGCATTGGTATGCGGCAGGTACTGGCATGTTCCTTAGCCTCTTCTCTACAGCTCCTGTTGGCGGGAAGCCTTAGCATTGAATGGTTGTGTTGTTACAGTGTGAAGTATGGAACCCTGTGCAGATGGTCGGTCAATGCGATTTAAGCAACATGCAGTCATTGAATTCTTGACAGGAGGAGGTGTCACCCCAAAGGAGATTCATCACAGAACGAAAGCAGTTTATGATGATTGTGTTGATGTGAGTACTGTGCGTCAGTGGGTGAATAAGTTTAAAGATGCTGAGGCAGAAACATCTGACCTGCGCGACAAACAAAGAGTTGGAAGTCCTGTAACAGCAACCAATGAGTTTCACAAGCAAAATGTTGACAGATCGATTCAGAACAATCGTCTTATCAGTCAGAGAGAAACTGCAAGCACAATCGGCATTTCACAAGAACGTGTGGGTCACACTATTGCTTTGCTTGGCTATTGGAAGACCTGTGCACGGTTGGTACCCCAGATGCTGACTCTTGAAATGAAAGCATACAGACTTGAAATCTGCCAGGAAATCCTCTCACGTTACGAGAATGAAGGTAACGCCTTTCTCCATTAAACTGTGACAGGAGACGAAACGTGGGTACGGGTACACCATTACAACCCGGAGACGAAACATCAGTGTATGGAATATCAACACAAAGACTCGCCCCAGAAAAAGAAATTCAAGATGCACACCTCAGCTGAAAAAATCATGGCCACAGTGTTCTGGGACACACGGTGTTATCCATGTTGATTTCCTTGATCGTGGAACAACAATAAATTCAGAGTGTTACATTACAATGCTGCGAACTCTGAAACGATGGCTAACAAGGGTCTGAAATGAAAAGGAAAATGTTTTCCTGCAACATTACAATTTCAAACCACACACTTCACATGCCACCACAGCAGAACTTCAGAGATTGAATCTCACCACCATACAGCATCCTCCATACAGTCCAGATTTAGCACCGTATGACTTCCATCTGTTCCCCATAATGAAAGACAATCTGCAGGGACATCATTATGCTTCTGATGAAGACGTTGAGAGAACTGTGAGACTGTGGTTGCGGAAATAGTGTGTTGACTTCTTCCTTGATGGCTTCAGAAAATTTGTTCATTGTTGGCAGAAATGTATCCAATTGGCTGGTGATTATGTGGAAAAGTGAATATTGGTAATTAAAGATCACATTCTAAGGATTATTTCTGCGTTTGATATTTTAAAATATTCCCATGCAAACCCAATTAACAAAGGTGGAGGCATTATTTTTCATTCAACCCTCAGAGGATTACTAACTTAAGTACTGACCATAAAAGCGTAGACAGAAACCTAGATATGCGAACCGCTACCCTTCTGATGTGCCACTAATGGAGGCTGATGCCTTATGAGCTGTGCAGCTAGCTGTTCAGGGGAAATGACAGTCATGCACAGATTGCCTGATGCAGATGTGTAATAGGCAACAGTTGGGGCTGAAACGAATGGTCCCTGGCACTTTAAAACAAATCAAAGATGACTAGTGCTCTACAGACTGCCTGAATTTACACTTACAGTTACAAAATGCAAGCGTAAACCTCTTATATAGACAACTACACACAAAATTTCAGAAATCTGGTACTAATAAAACGCAGAAAAGCTAAATATGGACCTTGTCGCTATGCAGGTATGTACCGGGCAACAATTGGAGCCTAATTGATTACCGAATAACAGACGACATTTGGGACTGGATTCAAGACTTCTTTGCAGAGAGAACTCTACAAATCACTCGTAATGGAACAAAACTGGCATATGTAACGGTAATTTCAGGAGTACCCGAAAAAAGTGTAACAGGACTGTTATTTTTTGCAATAATTATATAAGTAGTAGTCAAATGAAAATGAGACAGATGGGGAAAAAAGTAAGTAAACTGTTTATTATTTCAAATGTAATCACCATAACCATTAATCCAGTTATCCCACTGTGACACAAGATGGTCATTACCTTGATAGAAAAATGTTTGCACTTGCACGATTGTATCCACACATGCACCTCTTCATTTGAAGCAAATCGATGGCCATGAATGTCTTTCTTTAGGGCTAAAAGAATATTGTACTTGCATGGAGAGAGATTGGGACTGTATGCAGGATATGAGAGTGGTTGCCAGCAAAACTTCTGAGGAGTACTTGGAACATCCTTGGCAAAATGTGAGCAGGTCATATTGCATCAGTATGTAACTCATCTTCAAACGTGGTGAACACAGTAGTATCAATGGACACAAACTGTATCTCTACAATGACTGCCTCCCCTAACAAACTGTTTATTGACTTGCATGCATTTAATAAACCAGTAAAAGTGTAAGTGGACAAAGGAGCTGCAGTGACTTTAGTAAACGCACAAACGTACGTGAACTTGGGCTCCTCTTCGCTCACACAGGTTTTACGGAAGTAATAAACAGCAGATTCCGATCTAGGTCAGTTTTCCAAGCCTGTCTCTTAAAAATCTGTTGCTCACTCTCTCACCTTCCTTGCTGGAGATCATTCCCACAGTGCAGACGTGTTCAGGTTAGATGTGTTTAACAGTCTTGATTTCTCCATTGCTGATGACAAAAATTTTGTCAGACCAAGTTCCATATCAGAAACTGGAGTTCCTCTGCACTGAGTTTTTGTCTCTGTTTTCCCTTGTGCTTGGTTGTGCTATCTGTTTTCAGGCCGACATTACCAATTAAAGTCTGCCCCTCTCTTTTTCGGGTACGGCAGGTGCTATTTCCTCCAATGAATGGGCTACGCCATTGGTCATCATTAAGAAGTTGACGGGTAAGCTTTGTATCTGTGGAGACTCCAGTGTCACAATTCATGCACATTCCATGATAGATACATACTCTTTGCCCTGTCCTGACAAGTTGCTTGCAAAATTAACAGGGGGCCACTACTTTTCCAAGTAGGTGCCTTCTTCTTGTCAATACAGCTATCATACTATACCAATATCAATGCTTCCCTTCTGGTATTGCTAGCATGCTTCAAATTTTTCAGCATTTCTTAGCACAGCTGACAGCATCTGTGGCTGGCTGCATCAATTATCCTTGACGATACTGTGGTTTCGGGTTCTCCCACCAAAGACTATCTTAGAAATCTTTCTGTTTTGCAGTCTGTGGGTGTCGAGTGCAATCTTAGCAAATCTAGATTCTCGCCACTTACACTTACTGTGTTCAGCACAGGTGGCCCAGCAAGTCTCTTTGTCCCCTAGCTGATGCAGCAGCATCCACTGGAGTGTCTACATGTCAATTTTGCTGGGCCATTCCTAAATCCGGATTGGCTCACTGTAGTGGATGCCTATTCCAAGTTTCCGTATGCGGCATATGCGGCCATGTCCATGGCGGCCACTATTTTGGGCCTGTTCGAGAGCTTTGCAATTGAGGGATTTCCATGTACCATAGTTACCAATAATGGCTCCTAGTTTGTTTCTCAGGAATTTGCATCGTTTTGTCTGGCTAGTGGTGTTCACCATCTTACAGCTCCCCCAATTTCATCCTCAATCTAAAGGTGAGTCTGAATGCAAGATTTAAAACTCAGATGTGGACATATGCTTCTGGCACATCCCCTAAAGCTGCTCTAGACCATTTTTTTGGGTTCATACCATTTCAGTTCAGTGGGGGGACAAGAGCCAGGTGGAGCTGCTTTGTGGACGCCGAACACAGACCATCCTTCACCTGATGCATCTGACACCATGTCCACTGCCATCACCAGCTCGGCGAAGGTTCTGGCCGGGTTCACCTCTCTGGTTTGTGGTTTTGGCTGCTGGTGTAACTGGGTTCCTACAGTCACCGAGCATCACCGGGGCCAGTGTCTGTGTGTCATCCACACTCATGACAGGCAGGTGTACTGTCACTTTGACCAGCTGCGACCATGCACAGCGGGGTCTGTTCTGGATGGTCTACCGCCTCCCCACCATTGCCACTACCGATGCCTGTTCATGTGACGCAAACGGTCAGCTTTGCACCGTGGGTCGCTGCGTGCCAGACTGCTGCCTCCGCCCCGCCGCCCTCTCCCCCTTCTTGACTGCTGTTGCTGCTGCAGCCCCACTGCACCTAACACCGCAGCCACCGTCGCTCTGTTGCTGGGTTCCATGAGGCCATCATCTCCAATGTCCCAGCTGATGCCCCCGGTGCCAACTGCTGAGCTTTATGAGGACTTCAGTATGGAGATGCTATCCCTGTTCTGCCCTACGGCCTACCAACCTGCCCCTCATCACTTCTGTCCCTACTTGTCAGTGACTGCCCACTATATGCTGCAGCCACTGTTGTCTTCGGCGATGAAATGGTCGTCAGTGCAATCATTGGTGTTTTCCGTGACTCATAATCTCAGTCTCTCTCTCTCTCTCTCTCTCTTTTTTTTAACAATATCTGTGCTTTTTTTCTGTACCAATGCTTTTCTTTGTGCCTAGCATTTTCATGTTTGTATGTGGTTTTCCCACCCCCTAGAAGAGAGGAGTGCTGTACCTTCACTCATGATGCATGTGATTTCAGAGGTTGCGTGTCCATACAGTGCACAGGACTGCTTATAGAGGCCACATGATCTGGGTCAGCCCCCTGGCATGCTCTGGTGGGCCGCCAAAGAAACAGTATTATTTAAACAATCACAAATGTGGGCTCAGCCTATTCTGTAGCCTGTATTACTGTTGTCTATACTTCGTTCATCATAAGAATAAATCTGATGCAAAAAAAACACAAACACAATGATTGATCAGCAACTGTAGCTCTCGTACATTGGTGCTGTTTCGCTCTTGGAAGTAGGTCTAGCTTATGAATTCGATATCTTATTACTAGGTCACTGTAAATGAGGCTTTAAGACATTCTGATGTATTAAGAGCCAACATTTTTTGTAATCATAGTTTAGCTGCGTAATTCTTATTTAAAAAATCATGTACAGTCACAGTCTCCGTATACGCTACTTGTGCTTTGATTGGGATGACACTGCTTCCTGCTTTGTAGTGAAACACATACGCGGAATGGCGAGAAACAAGTTTTTATTTATGTTTTTCATAAGATTACAGAGAAAAATCAGCTTTGATGTTTTACGAGAAACATCATGTAACAAAAATAAGGGAGAGTATTGTAATAATATGTGTTGCGAAATCGATAGCATCGTAGATTGGTAATCGTGTGCTTGCAGGCAACAGTTCACAACTCGTTTTGGCCTACAATTTTTTTGTTTTTATTTGATTTGAAGATTTAAATCATTTAAATAGGAAATTCATCAAATGTATGGAAATTAACTCACACTTAACCACCATTTTTCAAGAACACTGTATGTCTTCTAGTTATAATTACATATCGCACACCATTTTTCAAGAACACTGTATGTCTTCTAGTTATAATTACATATCACACACAAAATTCTGGTTTTCATTGCACATACACTTTCTTAGTATTGATATTTTATATATGATTGTTAAAGGTTTGTTGAAATTAAGAAAACATTACACAATTAAATTTCTTGGAGAAAAACAAATACTCTTTGTCTCAATATGCCCATCGCTTTGCAGGACAGATGTGGTCTCACACGAGCCACAGTGTTAAGCATCATAGAAACATGGAAAACAAACAATTTTCATGATGTCGAGTACACTGTACAAATGCTGCATTTTTACAGTTGTTACCTTAGCACTGCAATATGAACCCAACGGAAATGATCTGAAGCCAAGTTAAGGGTTTTGTTGTGAGAAATAACTAGACTTTTAAGTTGACAAATGTACTGGAACTAATGCACGAAGCTCCCTGTCACATCATTGCCAAACGATGGGGAAATGCAGAGCAGCATGTCATAAAAGACAAGGAGGAAATGTGGATTTTTTGGTGGCTCGGGATTCTGTTGCTGAGCGTCTCTTTATCAATGTAGCAGTACTGAAATGTTTTCCTTGGAGTCTGATATGGAAGGAGTTCAGAGATTACCAGATGACTGACTGTCATATCTTCAGTGGCTTCAATTTTAACTACATGGTGAAATCCCAGTAGTGTGCTTCTATGCCACATATAGCTCAGCAGAAAAATTACCCTTGTGAAAGTCAGGAATTTTCATCACTCTTGTTTTTAATTACTATAATATGTTAGTTAAGATCTAGAGTATGTTATGTTTTCCATCCTGTCACCTAAGAGGCATATCACCTGAGTTTTACCATATAGTATTTCCTTCTGTTTAAAAATTAAATGACATTCAAAGCTATATTGATCTCAGCTCATCTCTTTTTATGTCTTCACTGCAATTATTCCCATTACTGCAGGTCAGTTGGATCACTTGCCTGACTGGCCAGTGCTGACCAAGTCAAATGCGCTGGCCTCAAATTATCGCCAAGTCGATGTATGCATACAGCATAAGACATATTCTTACTACCATACTTGACTGTACTCAAGACAGCTTGGCTTCCACTCCACATGAAACAAAATCCAATGAAGTTCCAGCAAATGTGAAAGAATACATAGTGTAATGTTTACACGAGATTTATTCTTGTGATGAACAGAGTCAATGAGTTTAGTGCTATGCACAACCTGTACTTCATTGTGTCTTACGTTTTCCTCATACCATAAATTGTGTTTCTTCTTGCTGTAGCAAATATATTCTTTGATAGCTAGCTACACATTTTCAAAATTCACCCTATGATTCTCAAATTGGTATTTGACATTCTCTGTGAGATTCCAGTTTAGTTCAGCTGCAAACAACTCAGAAAGACAAGATCAGATATTTGACAAATGTTTCTTACAAGAGTAATTTTAGAAATAAGCACGAAGAAGCTGCCAATAATACATAATAGAAAGTGCAGTATTAGTTATTCCATAAGTAATATGTTTTCTGGTGTCAAGCAGAGTTCACAATTTCACTGTCTCGCTAGAATCCAGATAGTGAACACACAGGAGGCCACAGATTGTGGCACCTGAGGTATACAAGTAGGTCAGTAGTTGAAAAATTCTGAGCAAAAATGATATCACCAATTCTGATAGAAATCCAAAAACATACCATTAAACAGAAACTATATACAGTAATTCACATTTACGTCTGAACTAAGAATTAGCAGTTCGATGAGAAAAATGTGCATACAAATAATGTGACCTCTTAAATGAAATGTTGTACCTGTTACTGGAGAAGGAAATCTCAATACTGGTACCAGGGTTGCTTACGGACCCAGCGAAGCCTGATACCAGCATCTGTTCGTATCTTTATGGAAGCTGATTCAGCAGCACGTACAGTTTCCTTCACAGATTGCATAAGGTTTTGGGCATTTCCGACAAGCATATCTGTCGCTTCCTGATCCTCTTCAGTTCCTATGAAATGTGAATCAGTTTGTAAGTCCAACTTAATGTCATACATCTGGACTACTTTACGAATGTTTATCAGTCAAAATGCAGAAACAATTGGATGTAATTAATTTTCCATTGCCTAACTTGTGTGTAACTGCAAAGAATGGAAGTTCTGAATAAAATTGTTTGAAAATATGGTACAAAAGTTATGTAAAACTACCGTGATGCAAATACATTAAATATAATGGCATAATTACACAGGGCAAACACTGTTCAACATACAGGTGTATGCTGAAATGAAAGAATCAAAGTAGATGTAAGAAGAAAGCATTAAAATAAGTAAGACATTTCAAATCTGACAAGCTATTTCACAAACCTATGCCCCAAAATTGTCTTTTGTAATTATAGGACATTAAATGGATTTTGGCAAAAACAAACTACAGGTAACAGGCTTCTGGTGAGGTATCTCACAAATAATTTCCTGTGTACATTTGTTTCTCATACATATTACAGACAAAAGTAAAAGTACAAAATAAAAACCCCATTGTAATGCAAATCATGCAAGAAATACAATTTGAAAAGAAAATGCTAATAACGTCTGTAATGATCCCTGACATGCATTAAATTTCTATTACTTCCACAAATACACATTATAACAACACAGAAGTAAATACTTCCTTAACTGGAATATTAGGGCACTCGCTTTACAGATATTTATTGTAGAGATCAAACATGTCTCCCTCCCATCAAAAATAGTAGAGTACACCACAAGTAACTACTATATCTGCAGTCCATACATTTTCATTTCTCCAACATGCAAAAATGCCAGCAAATAACCAAAAGATATGCATTAAAATTACTAAAAATGCTCAAAACACATGCTTTTAAATAAAAATAGGGTTACCCCCTCGAATCTCTCCCATGTCCATCCGTGGAATAGTTTCTGTTAGGGCAAAAGCAAACAGCATTATTAAGCAAATATACATACTTAGCCTCACTGAAAATAGAAAAAAAAGCAAAATTAATTAAAAAAAAAAAAAAAAGAGAGAAACTGGTGAGATATAGTTAGCACTACTGGGCAATATGGATTTGTAAGATTAATTGTGAAAATTTAATGAACACTGAATGGACGATGTGATTATATCATTACACCTCAGCCTATGTCACTGTCTATGAACTGACAATGAGTAGTGGTGAAGCAAGTAAGCAAAGGTACAGGAACAATTGTGGAGCCTTTCTGGTATCCAAGGTTGTAGTCATTACACAATCGCCACACAGAAATGTAACATACAACAGAACTTTGTCACACCTAGCTTTTAAATACTGTGAAGCTGTGTATGTTATGGGTCATGTATGTATTAGAAAATATGATGTGTTCTGTTTCTTCTGATTTGACATTCAGTTTCTTTAGTAACAGAAAGTTTATGTATTACTGATTACAAATACATAGAAAACAAAGTGGCATACACTCTCCAGGACTGTACACGTGAAACACGACTTGTAATACTGTAGCTGTTATACCAAAGGTTCACCACATATACACATTCTGTGTCACTAAATTTACTTGTTGCAAGTACTGGAACTGTTTGCTAGGTATTATCTTTAGAATGCCAGATAATGACAGTTCATAATTTTATATATGTTTTCAGAGACTTCTAGACATCAGAAATATTAATAATTGTATTATTCTTGATAGGAAATGTTGGTTTTATACTACATAAAAAGACTTTTGATAGATATTTATGTATTCTGATAATTTTGTACATACTGAGTAATGTACCCTATTTTGTGTCATAATTTTGTTTGCTATTTTTCAATCTGCTAAATACTTTTTTAAAAATAATTATGTTTCTGCTCCCTGATTTGTTAAAAGACAGTGACTTCTATCTGCACATCCTCATTTGTTTGGGGTTAATGAACCATACAATCAACAAATAACAATAGTTGAGACTAGTGAAATAAAAATTCTTCAGATTACAAAAAAATGGAACACCAAAATGATAAGCTAGTGGCAAAACAGAACACTGACAGAAATATGCAAATTGCTGGTAACAGGAACAGAAGAGCAAGATAGATAGATGTTTGCACTAGATAACCAATCCCTTTCATTTACAGCTATTTAACATCACATTTAGGTTGTCTAAATTTACAGTACCCCATGGCTGAAACAGCTCTAAATTACATCACCCACTGGGTCATCTGTTTCTACTAATATCACCTGTATCATCTCATACAGCACCAATATCTACGGTCGTGAAAACTTATACCATGATACATACTCTTGCCATCCCCAAATCACTGTTGACCCATCAAGGCACAGTTAATATTAACTTTTCAGATACTTACTCCACAACTTTTCATACACACATCTCATCTCACCAACTTAGTCTAGCCTGTGCCCATACTCTCAAAAGTGCATATCATGCACCAGTCTCTTCTACTTCTTTTGGGATCTCTTCTTACCTTCACACATATTCCATCTACCCACTTCTAACTCAATCATCCCTCTTTTCTCTTACCTTCATATCTTGCTGTGCCTGACCATTATTTGAAACTGCTGCTGGTTGTATTGCCACTTACACACATTTGTTCTGACCCTCCACCAAGTCTTTGTTTATTATTAACTCCTCTATCTTACTTCATGCCCTTCAGTTTCCCCAGCCACTAAACACACTACATGTCTCTACTAACAAACTAAGAACTATGCTGTTTTCTCTGATTCTGTCCATTTCCTATTTTACGTAATATTTTGCTGTCTCCTCCTCCTCCTTGTTCTCCTTTTTTAATTACCCATAACAGGTCTGTCTTTTTCGTAAAATTTTATTCCATTACTAGTTCTGTTTATTTTCTATCACATGTAAGTATGCGTGATAGGACTTGGTTACAACATGATATTCAAATATCATATTCAAAGTGAGCTGATAGATTTCCTCAATAGGGGTATCCATTACCGAATTTTGTTTCTTTGAAAATACAAGGAGCGGCTAAATGTTCCAAATAAATATTCATTTTAGTAGGATAATATTGCAGGGAATAGGTGTTTGAGGGCAGTGAAGGAATGTCTGAATTTACGGAAAGAAAATTTTAATAACTGTAATATACTATTCTGCCAGTTGTAACTTCAGAAACTTTTTGGGAAAACTTGAAAATGTGTTAAGAATCTGATTTAGAGAAAAATATAAGTTAATGTAATTCAAAGGTTTAAATGCACTTTGTGGGGTATTTGGCTGAGAGGAAAGAAGCATAACTCCATCTTTTCTCATTCAGTTTTCTGCCCAATGAGAAATTTTTCAGCAAGAATAAAGGGAAGAAGATGAACAGGAATGGAAAATATTTTCAATGGTGTCTCATCCGCGGATCATTCACAAAGAAATGAGTCACTAATGGGTTATATCATCATCATCATCATCATCATCATCATCATCATCGTTATCACCATCAGGAATCAGGAATTGATCTCATAGTAAGAGGTTTTAAAACAGAGGTGCACGATACAATGTTACTGTAGAAAATTATAACAAGCCCGTCTAAAGATAAACATCCGTAAAACTTGTGGAAGAGCATTAATGCAAAGGAGTGCACTGTGCCCATACCAAAGACAATTGAATATTTTTTCCAAGAGATTATTATTTACTACGCAAGTATGCACATGAAAAATTCACCAGTCAGCAGTCTGACAGCTGTCCTCTGTCAAGACATGAAATTGAAGTCAGGACATGAAACTCTCCCTCGCCCCACAGCCTGCCTGTACTGCAAGTTGACCAGTGCGCATTTGGCTCTGTTCATGCTAACTGCCTAATGTTTTGTGCTTGGTGACATTTTAAATAATAGTTATACAAACACAGCGATCATTTTACTTTTGAAATTATTGTGTGTGTGTGTTTCTTACCATGGAGATAACAGCAAGTTCAAGTAAAGATGAAACTAATTTTAAGTAGGTTCATTACTAAATTTTTCATGTGAAAATACTTCACTGGCAAAAAGCAAGGACATTTATTTAATTTTGGAAAAGTTGTCGAAAGAAGAAATAGTAATTTTAGTTTGGCATTCTAATAAGCAGCACAGTGAAACAGATGATACTTGTTCCCATCATTTGTGTTATTTTTTAAAGTATTTTGAAAAAAAAACAAAAAAACAAACAAACTAAAAGTCTTGTTGCGATAGATTTAAGAAACATTCTGTACCTTTAACAAAGAAGAAAGATTTGAGGATAATTACTCTGGGAGAAACAAAATATGTTAAGGAAAATAAGAACATTATTTTAGTGCCAGGAAAGCTGTTGTGCTGTTGAATGAGGCAATGAAGCAAATGAGAGTGAAATAACCAATGCAAAAAGAGTAGTAGAAGGAGAAAAGTTGAATGAAACTCTTTTAGGGTTGGCTATGACACCACTTAAACTGCAGTCATTATCTACCCAATCGAAGAAACAATATGCTAAAAAAAGTTTATTAAGAGATATTTATTACATTTTATACACAAAACACAACTGCAAATGCAATGGGCAGTGTGGACCATTAAAGGCATAGGAGTACCGTATACCATACAGAATAAAATGGCAACTACAGCATGACCTGTGGGACTATCAAGAGCAATAAGCAGTATCTTGTTATAGACAATATTCTAAGATCAAAGGAAATTTTATTAGAGGGACTAACCACACGATGTATGTCAATAAAACATAACTTGCAGAAGAAAATCAAATTAATATGAAATAAAAGTTTATCTCAAGGTAGCAAAGGAAAGCATCTGATATCAAATTACTGAAATCAGTAAGCAAGGATGGCTGTGGAATTATAAGAACATGCAAACTGTCAATGATCATTCATTGTTAACTGCATGTAAAAATGAATTAGAATGTCTATTAAACAAACAGGTACATAGAGGAAATATTTATGTCCCAGACGCACACCCCGAAGATGATAGAATAGATCTTTTCCAGACAGACTTAAATCTTCACTAGAAATTGGAAGTAGATGAAGTTAACAATTAGAAAGTAATATAATTATTACAAGAGTTCTCAAAACTTTTTGAAAAGCAATGTATAGCATACAATAGGTGCTACTTATTTTAGTTATCATAATTGACTGTCACCCAGTTTGATTATAGGAAAGACTCATCCACAGATAATGCAGTTTAGTCCTGTTTGAAGGTCTGTTAAAAATTTGATCAAGTGTCCACTGGGTATCGTATGTGATTTTCCAACAGCTTACAAGCATTTTTAGACTATCCTCATGTACCAAATAATTTAGAGTCTTATGGAAAAAGGGGGAAAGTGTATAGTTCTTTTTTTCACTCAGATTTTTGTAAGAAGGAGGACAAAGTTAAGTTAACCAGTCAAGTAACAGAAAACGCAACCACATCTACTAAGAGCACTAACATGTGTTCAAATGTTTCCCTGGGTTCCAGTTTAGGATTACTTCACATTGAAGACTTACTACCAAGTGTACTAGATAACTGCAAAAATCTTATTTATTACAAACATTAATGTCATAGAGTCAGGTTAGGAATTGCATAATAAAGCAAAAGTAAACAATGGAAAGTCAAGGTTGAACTATAAACAATTGTGGGAAGGATAGATTACTACTCACTGTAAAGATGACATATTGAGTTGTGGAAAGGCACAATGAAAAAACTGTTAGATATTGAGCTTCCAACCAAAGCCTCCATCAGAAATGAAAAACATGCATGTATTCACACAAGCAAGCACACCTTGCACACAAATTACCACTAACTATGGCTGCTTAAGCCAGACAAACTGTAATGCATCAAATTGTAGCAAAAATCTTTAATAGCATGTGGATGGGGGAGGGATAGCAGGGTACAGGTGGGGGAAGATGAAACAGTGCTGCCTGGCAGAGCATGCAAAGATTAGAGGCAGCAGATAAGGCTACCTGGTACTGCAGCAGCAGACTGTGGGAGAGTGAGGTAAGGGGGAAGAAAAGGGATCAGAAAGGTGAGGAGCAGAGAAGTGGAAAAGGTCAGTGGGTGCACTGTAGGAGAGCAGTGCACAATGAGGGTGAGGGGACTTGAATTGGGAGAAGGTGATGGGCAGAGGGGACAGAAACTGTTGAGTGGAGCATGCGGGGACAATAGGTTACCATACATTGAGGCCGAAATGATTTCAGGAGTGAATAATGTGTTGTACGGATAGCTACCATCTGTGCAGTTCGGAAAAGCTGGTGGTGGAGCGGTGGATCCAGATGGCCTGGGTTGTCAGGGTGGTTCATTTTGCTCTTGGCCACAGTTTGGCAGTGGGGTCATTCCACGCCAAATCATCCAGCCAAAAGTAGATATAAGACCCAATGTTTCTGGATTTGTTCCAAAATTTGTGTGTGAAATGTATGCATAGAGATAATAAAATATTCCAGGTTTCATCCAATTCAAACAAGTCACCGTTTAAAGTTTTAGGCGTAACTAACTGGCGGGGTTCTGAGTTGGAACAATTTTATCTTATATTAAAGTCAAAACAAGTTTTATCTGTTCAAAATGTACAGAAAGGCTGTTTTAAGATTCAAAATGGTTATAGTAGAGGTTATATAGAAGTAAAAGGTTTTAAAAAACTATAACTTAGAAGATGAGCTACTTAAAATACTAATTTATTAGTACATTTTTTGTTATGTATTTTTAAATTGGGACAAAGATTTTACTGTAGTTGAAGCTTTTATGTTTTTTGTTTTATTTAGCTGAAGTTTAAGTCAAGAAACATACAACAGTTTTGGAGTAATGAGAAGTGTGTTGAAGTTCAGATACGGCAGTACTACTATGAAAGTATGTACATGAAAAATTCACCAGTCAGTGGTCTGACTGCTGTCTTCTGTCAAGACATGAAATTCAAGTCAGGATATGAAACTCTCCCTCCCCCCACAGATTGCCTGTACAGCAAGTCTATCAGTGTGCACTTGGCTCTGTTCAAGTTATCTGCCTAGTGTTATGTGCTTGGTGACGTTTTAAATAATTGTTATACAAACACAGTTATCATTTTACTTTTGAAACTAGTGTGTGTGTGTGTGTGTGTGTGTGTGTGTGTGTGTGTGTGTGTGTTTGTTTCTTACCATGGAGATATCAGCAAGTTCAAGTAAAGATGAAACTAATTTTAAGTGTACAGTAGGTTCATTACTAAATTTTTCATGTAAAAATACTTCACTGACAAAAAGCAAAGACATTTATTTAATTTTGGAAAAGTTGTCTAAAGCAGAAATAGAAATTTTAGTCTGGCATACTAATAAGCAGTACAGCGACAGTTGATATTTGTTCCCAACATTTGTGTTATTTTTCAAAGTATTTTGAAGAAGGAAAAAAAAACTAAAAATCCTGTTGTGATAGATTTAAGAAACATTCTGTACCTTTAACAACGAAGAAAGATTTGAGGATAATTACTCTGGAAAAGCAAAATATGTTAAGGAAAATAAGAACATTATTTTAGTGCCAGGAAAGCAGTTGTGCAGTACATGTACAAAACTGTTGAATGGGGCAACACCTAGTTTAGATTATGAAGATATTGCTCTACTTGAAAGTCATGAAGCAAATGAGAGTAAATCAACAAATGCAAAAAGAGTAGTAGAAAGAGAAAAGTTGAACGAAACACTTTTAGGATTGGATGTGACGCCACTTAAACTTCAGACTTTATGTACCCAATTGAAGAGAAAACATGCTAAAAAGAAGATTAAAAAGGCAAAAGACCAGGTTTAAAAAGAAGCTGTCATTTGTTTTGAAAGTACAAGAATCCAACAATTCAAGTGAATCTGACAATACAACTCAAGGTAACGAACTGAAGACAAAAAAATCTGAGGATCTTGATCAGGCGCGGCTCGTAATTAAAGGCTCTGAGGCGGAGCCGCCCCAAAATATATGTTAAAGTAAATTTCGCAAGAACATATTACAAAATTTAAATTATCAGGACGAATTTCGCACATTTCCCATTCCGATTAAAATAACGATGGTCAACGTTTTTGGAACTGTTTGCATCGATAGATGTTTTCCGAACTGTTAGTAGTGTTTAGGCTGCGCCTTGGAACATCCATAAGCTGCATGTAGTAGCGGTATGGGGGCGTGGCTTCTACATAGTACTGCTCTTTATGGGCAACCCGAAGGCTCAGAGCTTGCAGCCTAAGGGTGTCATACCAACCACCACACATTTTTCACGTTCCACTATCTATGTAATAAAGGAATGCAGAGTGGCCAAAACTTCGCTATCCAATCTCTGTGTCTGCACATCTCTACTACGCTTCGATGCATCATTAATCGACGTTTAGTATTATTGTTTTGATAATGTTTTACATAGTTGTTTTGTTTCTACCATTGGCTATTTTATCCACATTTACAATAAGTTTGCAAATATCCCGCCAGAGTGCACTAGACTACCGTAACTACAGGCTCTCTAACCGTAACAACAGTACTGCCATCTAGCGAGAGTTTCATAAGTGATTAGAGGACAAAGTGCGCGAAATTTGTCCCGTGACTTTACTTTCCTTGCTTGCTGATGCTGACTGCTTTTGTTGATATCGTGTGATATTAGCAAGTTTCTTTTTCGGAGTGTATTTTGCAATATTTTAGTGAGTTTTACTTGCTTGTGAATATCTGTGACATACCGCGAGTGTGAAACCAGCGCAATATGAATTCAGTGTGCAATTTAATAGGTAAAAACTTGGAACACGGCCATAGGATGCAAGTGAAAGAACTTGGTGCACCCAGACCCGATCTGATGATCAATCAAGAACAGAAACAGTGCAAATCTAGGCAAGTATACAAACGCAGTTTTAATAGAGCAATGTACGATGCAGCTGAGTGGTTGTGTGGTTGTGAAGTGAAAAATGCATTTTTCTGTTTCACCTGTCTTCGTACAAATAGTACTGATAGTGCCTGGACTGAAACTGGTATCACTGACTTAAAGAATTTTCACGCAAAGGTGAAAAAACATAATTCCAGCGAAAAACATTTAACTTCGAGCTTTGGAGGTAAACTACAATAAACGCCTTAAATTTAGAACTGAAAACACCAAAAATATTAAGCAGCCGCAAAGTTAACATTCATCACATTAAAGATCTCTCCGCAACGCGTCTTTTCATATTATTTGCAGCAAAGTGTCAAAAAATGTAATGATGACGTATAAAAACACTAACCAAAGATTTTAACTCAAAGTTAGCTTCTAATGATATTTAATAAATTAATACCTGATTATAGAAGACAAAGTTCGTAAAATTATGGGTAGAGAGTGGTCTGCCCACCCTCCTCCCCCTGAATTCTTAGTTGTTTATGTCAGACTAATCTGTAACGTAACCAGAGGTCTATATTGGCTCCGACTGATAAATGCCGCAGCCTTCCCCACTATAGAAACCACGAGCCGCGCCTGATCTTGATCATTTAGTGGATGTTATAAAAAAAAGAAACTCAAGACAAACTTAACCAAATGGGAGAAAATACAGATATTAACAATCACTCCAAAAGCAGCGGGAAAAAGTAATCTATCAGAATATTTAGTGCAAAAAGCCAGAACGCTTGCAAACGAGAAAGGTATTTTGGCTTTGACAGAACTCAAACATGCCAGAACCCTTCCCCCAAGAAACAACAGACACTGTCCAACTGTTTTATGAAGATGATGAATTTTCTTACATGTTGCCAGGTGCTAAAGACAAAGTTAGTATGGGAAAAAAACTTACAAGCAGAAAAGAATTCTTTTATGCAACTTAGAAGAACTATTTATTGAGTTTAAAGAATATTAAAATTGGATTTTCTAAATTTTGCTCCTTGAGACCAAAATAGTGTGTGCTTGCTGGTCCACCTGGAACTCTCAGTGTGTGTATGTGGTTGTACCACCAAAACGTTGAGCTTTCAGCAAACATTCTGAACCAGTATGATAAAGAATCAATACACACTATGATGGACAAATTGGTTAGCGATAGACAAAACAGGGACTGTATAATTAGATGATGTGATGTGTGCCCAAAAACAAGTGAATCACTGCAGCCACATCTAAGGGAAATACTAGAAGACTATGAAGAAGATGAAGACATTAAATTTTCGCAGTGGGTTTCAAGTGATGGCAGAATGACTTTACAAACAATGCTACTACCTTGCAAGGAGTTTACTGATTATACTATTAAAAAAATTGAGTCTGCGATACCTCATTCTTACATCACAGAAACTCAAAATTCTTACATGAAACAGAGAAAAGAAAATTTGGCATTTAATGAGGATTTAGTTCTTATAGATTTTGCAGAAGACTACAACTTCATTCTGCAAAATGAAGTGCAATCCTACCACTGGGCCACTTGAGATGCTCAGTTCATCCAGTAGTAATTTTTTTTCTAAAAATGAAGACTCCACCATAAAGAAACATCATTGTGTTTCATTTCAGATGATCTAAAGCATGATATACCATTTGTTTATTCATTACAAGGAAAAAAAAATTACAACCCATAGATTTCATAAAACAAAACTCTCCCGACATTGACCAAACAGAGTATTTCACAGATGGTTGCAGTGCTCAGTACAAAAACATGATAAATTTATGTTTTCATTATAAAGTTTTTAAATTAAATGGAAGCTGGCCATCTCACGCTACAAATCATGGTAAAACAACTTGCAAATGGATAGGGGGCACAGTCAAGAGCACTGTTTTATATATATAACAATAGAGGGAAACATTCCACGTGGGAAAAATATATCTAAAAACAAAGATGATGTAACTTACCAAACGAAAGCGTTGGTATGTTGATAGAGACACAAATAAACACAAACACACACATAAAATTCAAGCTTTCACAACCCACGGTTGCTTCATCAGGAAAGAGGGAAGGAGAGGGAAAGACGAAAGGATGTGGGCTCTAAGGGAGAGGGTAAGGAGTCATTCCAATCCCGGGAGCGGAAAGACTTACCTTAGGGGGAAAAAAGGACAGGTATACACTCACGCGCGCGCGCGCACACACACACACACACACACACACACACACACACACACACACACATCCAGCTGCACATATACAGACACAAGCAGAAAATGTCTGCTTGTGTCTGTATACATGCAGATGAATATGTGTGTGTGTGCGCGCGCGAGTGTATACCTGTCCTTTTTTCGTTTGGTAAGTTACTTCATCAGGAAAGAGGGAAGGAGAGGGAAAGACGAAAGGATGTGGGCTCTAAGGGAGAGGGTATATATGTGTGTATACACACACACACACACACACACACACACACACACACACACACAGAGAGCAGTAGGCAAAGTGAGTGGATAATAAACACTGAATAAATGTACAATTTTTGCAAAAGTTTCTTCTCAACAATATATTTTTTTCTTTTTAAAGGAAGAAGAAATTGAAACTGAAAGAACAATGCTTGAAACTGGATTTCAAATGGGTCAAACAATACCGGGTACAAGAAGTTTCCATTATTGTAAGCCAACTTCTTGTGAAGAAATCACAGCCAAATGAGTGAGTTCAGACTTGGAAATTTTCTTGAAACATAATATTTTTATGACTATCCCAACTATTAAACCTAACCTACATTCTTTTGTTGCAGACGTTTATGAGCAAAACTGGTGGATAGCAATGGTTCTGGGTTTCAATGAAGAAGAAGGGGACTATGACATTCTTTTTATGCACCCTCACGGACCAGCAGAAACTTTCTTTTGGCCTCAAAAAGAAGACAGATGTCCTGTTTCACCAGTCCATCTTCTATGTGTAATAGCTCCTCCAGAGGTAGCATCTTAGTTTGGCAGATCATATAAAATTGATGCTAATTCCCGAAAGCAAACCATCAAAACATGGAACAATTTCAATGCTTTATTGTAAAAAAACCTTAACAGACATTTAAATGTAATTATTGTACATACTGCTTCATATAAACTTAGTATAATCCTTCAACTGAATAATTATTAAACTTTAAAGTCATCAAAAACTCTTTGTACAAAGGATTTGTTTGAAAACGAATAATCACCAATTCATGTATTCAAATGTAAGTAAACCTATTTTGCAAAATTCTCAATGTATGTATCTTTTATTTTAAAATAATCGATACATAAACTTCAGTTCATCTGGTATTTTCACAGTTGTACTGACTTCAAATATTTAATTATTCTATCGAGTATGTATTTTACAAAGTAAATTACAAAATTTGACTTCAGTTTGTTATAAAATTGCTACAACTTAGAACATCACCAATTTTTTGCACCATTTGAAAGGTAAATTCATGCTGTTTTGGAAAATATATGGTTGTATTGGGTTATCTGGAGAGAGATTTTAACTATTCATTATTTTCTATGCCTACATCACAATTTTGAAATTAACAATATTTTGAGTTTCAGTACAGTTTTTCAATATGGATGAACATTATAAATTGGAATTTTGTAGATCTATCAGTTTCAGTGTTTAATCTAGAACAAAACAGTGAAATTTCCAAGGGAAACTTCAAAACTAACGATTTTGCTTCAAATTCTGTAAAAGCCAGCAGGCTTTAGTTACGTCTCAATCGCGTTTGGAAATACAATTAGCCTAAAACATTAAACAGTGACTTGTTAGAATTGGATGAAACTTGGAATAATTTACTTGTCTTAATATGTGTACAATTCAAACATACATTTTCATAAACATCTGTGACAAGTGGGTGTAGGACCCTGGATGACTTAGTATGGAGTGACCCAGTGGCTATTCATCCTGGTGGATAGCTAGTTGGTAGTCATACCAATGTAAAAAGCTGAGAAATGATTGCATCAGAGCTGGTACACGACATAGCTGCTTTCAATGTTGGCCCAGCCTCCAATAGTGTAGGACAAACCTGTCATAGGACAGGAGCAGGTAGTTGTGGGTGGGTCGATTGGGCAGGTCTTGGCCCTGGGTCTTCCACAGGGGCACGATTCCTGTGGCAAGGTGTTGGGATTGAGAGTGGTGTATGGATGGACTAGGATGTTGTGGAGGTTGGGTGGGCAACACAATACCACTTTAGGGGTGGTGGGAAGGATGCCGTCATATCGGGGCATGATGATAGATAATGAAGGCCCTGATGATGAGATGTGGTTCAGTTGTTGTGGTACTGGGTGATGATGGGGACACTCCTTTGTAGCTGGTATTTGGGGGTGGTGGGAGGATTTTGTGTGTGGGGGGATATGGCACAGGAAAGCTATTTGCAGACTAGGTCTGGTGGTAGTGCCTGTCTGTGAAGGCCTTTGTGAGACCCGCAGCTTACTGGACAAGGGAGCGGTCTCACTGCAGATATGCCATCCCCGTGTGGTTAGGCTGTATGGGTGGTATTTTTTTTTTTAATGTAGAAAGGGTGGCAACTGTTGAAATGCAGGTACTATTAGTGGTCTTAATGCAGACAGAGTTGTCAATGGAGCCCTCAGAGAGGCAATGGTCAATGTCCAGGGAGGTGGCATGCTGGGTTGAGAAGCACCAAACGAAGCGGATGGGAGAGACGGTGTTAAGCATTGAGGCTGTAAAGGAATGAGGACAGGGTGTCCTATCCCTGAGCTCACATCATGAATATATCATCAATGAACCTGAACCATATCAGGGGTTTGATGTTTTGGTAAGCTAGGAACGTTTGCTCTAGATGGTCCATTAACAGGTTGTCATAGGAGGGTGCCATGCAAGTGCCCAGTTGTATGTGCAAGATGGATAAATTTACTAACTATATTCTAAAACACAATTATCTCTCCTTTGAAGGGAAGGTATACAAACAAATCTATGGCACAGCCATAGGTTCACCCTCATGGCACTCTCCTCTCTCAGGGCTCCATCCACACCTCTCTCTAATTAAACCCACCAACCATCAACAGTACATGCACTTCGACAGTTGCAATCCCTTCCACACCAAAAATCCCTCCCATATAGCCTAGCCACCCAGGAATGGTGTATCTGCAGCAATGACAGTTTCCTTGCCCAGTATGCTGAAGGCCACACGAAGGCATTCACAGACAGGCACTAACCCACAGACTGGAACAACTGAACCACATCCTTCGTCAAGGCTTTTAATGTCTACCATCATGACCTGATGTGAGTGACATCCTATTCAAGATCCTTCCCACCCCTCCTAAAGTGGTATTCTGTCACCCAACCAACATCCACAACACCCTAATCCCATCACTATGCCACTCCCACTCCCAATCCCAATCCCTTGCGACAGGGATCATATCCCTGTGGAAGACCCACACAACACTTCCTACTCTAGTCCTGTCATATGTTTGTTCTACCCCATCAGAGGCTGGGCTGCATGTGAAGGCAGCCCTGTCATGTACCATCTCTCCTGCAATCATTGCTCAGGTTTTTATATTGGTAAGACTACCAACCAGTTGTCCACCAGGATGAATGGCCACTGCCAAACTGTGGCCATGAGCAAAGTACACCATCTTGTTACGTAACATGCTTGATTTCAATGGCTGCTTCAAAACCCTGGCCATCTGGATTCTATCCTCCAGCTTTACTGAACTGTGCAAATGGAATTTATCCTAACAACACATTCTCCACTCCCAAAATTATCACAGCCTCAACCTATGGTAACCTACTGTCCCCACACCCTCTACCCAACAATTTCAGCCTCCTTTGTCTTACCACCTCCTTCCAATTGAAGTCTCCTCACCCTCATTGTGCACTGCTCTCTGCCAATCTTTTCCCCTTCTCTACTCCTTTCCTTTCCACTCCCTTTTTTCCCCTTCCCTCCCTCCCCAGTCTCCCGATACTGCATCAGGTAGCCTTTCTTGTTTGACAACTCTAATCCCTGCACGCTCTGCCAGGCAGCACTGTTTCCTCTTTCCCCCTTGTACCCTGCTATCACTGTCCCTTCCCTGCTCCACTACAGATTGTTGCTCCCCTTCCACGTGTTTCAGTTCCAGTAGGGCCTGAGCATCCAGAGATAGCAGTCACGTAAGTGTGAGGCATGCTTGCCTGTATAAATGCATGTGTGTTTTTCTTTTCTGATGAAGGCTTTGGCAGGAAGCTTAATGCATAACAGTCTTTTCATTGTGCCCATCTGCAACTCAACGTGTCATCTTTATGGCGAGTAGCACTCCCCTTTCCGTAATTGTTGAATAACAAAGTAAATAATGTATACTTAAGCTGATTTTCTTTGCATAGATCCATTCCTTAACGGCCTACAGTTGGAAGTTTGGGGCAGTTCAGTTCAGGCACAAATTGTTTCTTGGCCAAAAGTATGTCATCTCGGCTATGCATGATATCAGTTCACAAAGTTATGTAGAACACTATTTAATATACTGGGGATTCTGAGAATAGCATTGTAATTCATCTGGTGTCTCATAATGTCTGTTGTTGACAAAATACACTCATTTGAAAGGAACCGCAGCAGCCACTTAGCATGCAAAACATGAATGTTATGGAAAAACAGCACTTCTTTCTTTGTCCAAGGGGGCTGTGTTTAATTCAATTTCTCATTGAAGAGGTAAAATATCTCAGACTATCGTCTAGTGACTATTTTTCTTTTTCCTAAGAAGTCTATGAGTATGATGCTCTTTGCATCCCAAAAATTACTTGCCATAACTTCTCACACTGGTGGTGCTGTCTTCACCTTCTTTGCAGCATATTCACTACCTACAAGCAACCCATTGTTTTGACTGATGTTCAGTTTCCACAGTATAATGGACAAATCTAGGTCTCATGAATGGTGACAATGTGACACAAGTCATTCTGATTATGCTTAAATTGTTATAACCACAGCTTCAACTTTGGAAGCTGCACCTACTTGTTGTGTACCATTAGTAATGGCAGCATTCATCAATCTGACGATTTTATCATTTAAAATATTAATTGCAATTCATGTCAGCACACTGGCTCTACTGGTCATGTACACTTGTTTGATGATCGTCTAGAATCATGCCATGCACCTTTCTAGAATCATGTCGTGCTCCTTTACTCTTTCTTCAGTAACCTTACCTACCAGGCATCCTGGATGTTTCTTATGAAAGTGATTAAAAAAAAAGATGTTTGACCACATTTTTTTAAAAACAAATATTTAACTGTTGTCAATGATGGTGTATAGTTCCCATGAGCAGTAGCCAATTTCAAGAAGTGAATCACTGAATGGATCTGCACTTTTTCCATACTGGTGAAAACTACCCAGTACAGTTTACTGGAATGGCTGCCAAGAATGGCAGCACATGATGGCGATACGATCTTTTGTTGGCAACTATATCTGTCTTCAAACACAGGTACTTCTTGAACTACTCTTGTAAATGATTGACACATATTTATAACTCCATTTCTGCAGGCCATAACAAGAGTATAAATATTGCACTGGTAAATTTGTATTCACGATGATACTATGGATATGATCAATTAGCAGTATCAGTTTTTAACATCACAGGAAAACAAATGTGGAAACCTCAAATATGAACACATCTTAAACCAAAAGTTTCCTTGTTTCCATTAATACATGACATCTCAAATGTGGTCCATTTATTTATAGTTGACACAAAACTCTCCCCAATGTATTACACTGGGTGTCCCAAACAGATTGCTGGGATTTTGAACAAGTGCTACTGAAAAACTGTTAAACTGGAGATCAAACAAGTGATTTTTGTTTATCGTATTGTATGGGGCCAAACATTGACCTTGACATGGGCAAAGGAGTTGAGCACTGGTGTGCCACCACAATGCTGACAATGAAACAGAAGACACAGCGTGTTCTTTGATACACTGAGTTTATTTAAACTATTAGTGTGGAGTGTCGCTTTTGTGAAACTTATTCAGGACAAAATGCACCCGATGACAAAGCTATCCATCAATAGTTCAACCAGTTTCGAGATACAGGGAGTGCGTTGAATGGATATTCATCATGCTGGCCGAGAATAACTGAAGACAAAGTTGAAGAAATCTGGCAATCTTGTACTAGAAGCCCGAAAACAACTCTTGCTTGATGAAGTACTCAGTTAAAGATACCTAAACAATACTCTTCAATGTCATGCATAAAAGGTTATGGTTGCATGCCTACAAAATTCAGATTAGACAAGAGAAAACTGACCGACTAGCCTAAGCATACAAACTTTGCTATTTTAACACTAATGAAATTGATGGTAATCCAAATTTTCTTAAAAAAAAGTGCTGTTTCCAGATAAAGCACCTTTCCATCAAATGGTTGCATTAATCATCACAATTGCCAGATATGGGGTTCAGAACAACCTAACGTGCACAAACACGTCCATGATTCACTAAACGTGAACGTGTGGTGTAGGTTACTTTATGACCAAGTTACACAGATGTCCTGATCTTACTACTTTGTACCCACTTTTCTTGGACTACGTAAAGAACAATGTCGATGCAGAAAAATTTTGAAAATGCAGAAGCAAATTTCGACAGCCATCATGACTAATGCCAGAGATGCTACAACACACATGATGTGAAATCAAGTATCATCTTGATCTCTGCAGAGCAACAAATGGAGCTTGCACTGACACATATTGAGGTATGAAAATTTTAATTTGACGCTTAAATCGTTTCATTATCTTGAGCAGTTTTTCTGTAGCATTTGTTCAAAATCCTGGCATTCTTTTTGGAACACACTGTATTACTTTCATTTCCAATCTTTTCAGCTCAGAATTAAAACCAAAATTTTTGCTGTATGAAATGACTTACAAGTATTTCATTTTGCTTGCACTTTCTTAACCATGTGATCTAAATTTTCCACTTGAATTTTAGTTATACAACAGACAGAGTCATACCTTGAGCTCCTAACATTGTTGCCTTCACTGTGGAAAGTATTTTCAGCTGTGTCCCAATTGTTGGAATACGTTCACACACCTGAAGGAGGTTCTGAAAACACAAAGGCTGACATTAGGAATAATTAATATATTTCAAGACTGTGATATAACTTACATGTGTTTCCCAAGAGAAAAGATCAACAAGACTCTCAAACTGAGGATTAATGATGTCTATGACTTGTGCCTCAAATTTCATTTTTTGTTTCATACTGTTTGACATCTATGTTTGTTTCTTTTTTTATTGCAGAAAAGTTGCGTACAAAAAAATTTTCACCCAGCAGTTTCTATGGTGCTCAAACCCACTTCATTTCAAAGACAAAATTTTTGTCTTCAATTGTTAGCTTCATTTCTAATTACCACAATTATAATATCAATCCCAGGCTCATTTTTGCATCATCATCATCATCATCATCTAGATTTTGTGGTTAATTACATGACTAAAAAAGTTAAAAAATATCATTTCACTTGATTACTAGGACTATAAAGATTTACTAAGCTTGATATAAACAAACCTTTCATAGAAAAGAAGTTACCAACTTTCAATAAATTTCATAACATGATGCAAACATTCAGTTGAAATAGTGAAATTAATTAGAGACTAAGTGGCTAATAAAAGAAACAACAGTATTTCAAACACAATTTTCAAACGAAATATCATTTCATTAATAACTCAAGAATGAAGAATTTTGGGACATGATTTATCTGAGGCTTTTTCTTGTTCTGGTGTGAGGAATGTGTGCCCACTCTCCTTCAAAATTTACAAAAGTCTACCTGATATACTACCGACACATTTGAGACTTACAAAAAGACACCTACATCAAAATGATTTCAACATAGAAGAGGCCAAAGAAAATATTTCTTTTCTTGGCTGAGTATATTAATAGACTGTGGATGAACTTATTTACATTGGGACAGAACATGTAGTCAGTCAATGCATGTGTTCTTGAGGCTCCACTCAGGGCATTGCTGATAAAAACCACAGAACGATGGGTTCCTTCTTCAGGGAGGAGGGAGAAATTGATTGGGAGAGGTCAGGCATTAGTGTCCTGCCATTTTATAAACACCTGCGCTGTAGAAGAAGGGAGGCAAAGATGAAGGCTGAGGCATCAGAACTGTAGGTAGTCAAAATATAATGCATTTGTATGTACTATGCCAGTTTCAGTTCAGAGATGACAAAGCATACAGACTGAGAAGTAAATGTAGATTTCATAATTCAATTAAAGAATAACAAATACAAATAAAGGGTAAGAGAGGAAGAGAGATGAACAAAAGCCTGGGATATGGAGACAGTGGGATTAAGTAAACGATTAATAAATATAAAATAATGTGCAATTATAATAAACATGAATAAAGGAAAGGAGTGAGATTGGGCTAATAGCAGGGGTCCTCAGATCTTCTCAGTCACGCTCAATGTATACGAATGGGACATCGATTTGCAGTCAGTCATCCTGTATACCATGCAAGAGAGTAACGCTCTCTCACAACCACCAACCACAAAACTGTCCTCAACTCCTTCCCCACTTCCTAGACGGCAAACCCAGTTTGGATTCTTGAACTAACTTCCCAACCCAAAGACATCTCCCACCCAAGCTTCACCAGATCTACAATCACACCTCAACTGCTCACTTCCTATGTGATTCCAAGCCTGTAATACAGATGCCCTTCTGGTTTAGAAAGAACTTCGTCAAAACACCCATCTGTCAATCCCATAAACAAATTTAACCAAACTAAAACTGTTTCCTGGACAGTCACTCAAACCTGGGACCTTTGCCTTTCGCTGCAGAGTAAAAAACTCGTCCTGAAAACATCCAACAGGATGTGGCTAAGCCATGTTTCCATAATACCCTTTCTCCCAGGAGTGTTAGTCCAACATGTTACACCAGGAAAAATTCATATGAAGTTTTGACAGTAGGAGTTGAAATACTGGTAGAAGCAAAGGTGTGAGGAAGGGTTGTAAGTCATGCTTGGGAAGCTCAGTTGGTAGAGCATTTGACTGCAAAAAGCAAAGGTTCCGGGTTTGAGTCCTGGACTGACACACAGTTTTAATCAGCCAGGAAGTTTGATATCTGTACACACATCACTGCAGAGTAAAAAATTCATTCTGCAAATTTAACCAGCCTGCCCTAGTTACAGATCTCTCTCACTTACTAGAGCCTGAATGAATAATTTGCTTCATCAGATCATTAAATCCCATGAAGCATTGAAATTTGCTCGAAACCATTCCGGCACCAATTCCAAAGGGATGATCCTCTTTCTTACCCCCAAAAGACATCTTCTCCAGGAACTCCTCACTTTCAACACAGTCACCCATTTCTTGTGGAAATTTTTCTCCAAACTCTCAAACCTTACTCCAGCTGAGATCCATGCCACTTGTAAACTGAAATCAGACTGATCTATTATCATTTTCCCTATGGAAAAAGGCTCCACTACTGAGATACTTGACTGTGGTGAATATACAGCAAACTGGCTGTGTCAGCTAGCTGACATTTTGATACAAAACACTGGTCCTCATGATCCCACTCCTTCCATTCAGACTGAGCTGCAGAAAATCCTTAAAACCCTAGGACCCTCACAACACTTCAAATCTGTTTCCATTTAACTTCTTACCCTTCCTCATACGTGCACATACATGCAACTGTACTTTCCATCTCAGAGCGGGGGGGGGGGGGGGGGGGGGGGGGGCACCACATTAGCATCCACACAGTTACGTACTTCAATCACCAACTGAACACATGTTATGAACACATCTTAGCTTTGGTAGACTAGCAGATTCCTACTAAACATGGCATTCCATTCACTATAAAATATAATTACCACTTTCAGGAGGATTACAAACTAATTTCCATCTTCCTTCCACCTGAAATCTCATTACCGTTGATGTAATAATTTCCTTACATCAACATGTCACATATACATACATATGGCCTTTCACTGCACTTGAATGTCTTTGAAAACTGAATTTCATTGTCACACTATCAAACTTCATCCTTACCCACAACTTCTTCACTTTTTAAGATCAGACCGAATCACAAATCAGGGTGATGGCTATCGGAACCAGCATGATCCCATCTGCCAAATAATATGGTATTCCCACATCTATACACCCACAACAAGCTTCCTACCCTTGCAACTTGCAACTGTTACCACTGTAAAGCATGGCCAATGCACCAACCAATTACCACCAAATCAAGCCTCACCACTGACAAATTTTACAACATTAGAGACAGGAAACTACTCTTCTTGCTTATCAGATTATACATATTTACTGTTCAGTTTTTGATATAGTGATGATGACCACAAAACTGTGAGAACAAATGAATGGGAACCAAAGGACAGCCAGCCTCGTATCCAGTTATTGAGTATTCACCACAGTATGACTCAAGAGACCTGCGTTCTTGTTACACCACACATAAAATGTGCATCCCCCCAAACAGCACCTGTTTCCCCTCAACTCCAGATATGGGAACGTCATCCCAAACATATATTCTCGCCTTTCACCCTTCCTTGACTTACTATTCAACAGTCTAACCCAATCATCCTCTTATATTGGTGTTTGAGGGAATTTTATTTCATTTTTATTCTTCATTTATACACCACCTGTATGTGGACTCCACCATACTTCTCCTGTCCCCTCTTTCTCATTTCTTTCTATTTATTGTTATTTCCACTTTTAAATTTACTTTTTACTTGGTCCTTTCTATTATATCAAAACAGTAAGCGGCACAGTGTGTGCTAACATACGATCATTTTCACCTATGTTGTTGTATGCCTTTTCATTCATCTTAACATCTGTTTCTTGTCAATAATGGTGGGTAGTTCCTCTTAGTCTGTGTTGATGAATAACCTGCACCCCCTCCCCCCCTTTCACCTTTTCCAATCCAACCTCACCAACACATTTCCTTTTGATACTTGAAAAAGGAAGCTATTATTCTGAAAACTAGGGGTGCCGTGAACTATTATGTCTTTCCATCACTAGTGACGGGAATTACATCCCCCGTCCCTTTAAGATAACTGACCAGACTTTGTCTCTTTTGTGATTTAAATTTTATGAACTGAATTTTCCATTTTATACAAAGGACAGATCTAGCATGTGTTAGGAGAGTTACATTTACAGGATAACAAAATATGATAAAAATAATAAAAAGAAAAATACTATCTTACAGTGCGCATTCGTTTGTCAGTGCATTCTCTGGCAAGCTCTTTGGCAAGGCGCGTGACTTCTTCACTGGCTTCAGCTATTGATTTGGCACAGGCTATAAGATCCCGCTTGCTGCCACTGCCACCTTCCCCACGCACCAGTTTACTAAGACGCCCCATCAATACTGCCATCTTCTTGGCAGCTGCAATAATGTCATTGTCTTTACTTGACCACTGACGGACTTCTTGATGTAGTCCATGAGCTGCTACCTGCGGGATTCAAAAGACAGAATGATTAAAAAAATTCTGTGAGGTTGTGAATAATTTTATTTAGGAAGAGTATCAAATATGTGCTATTTGATTTTCATTATTTAATTGTAACACTGAGTTTCATGGCCACAGACTTCTGGAGACCAGAAAGTCTTTATTACTGTGAACAAAACTAAACTATGGGATTAATCTAGGGAACACTGTGGCTACAGAATAATTTAACTTAATCTTTGGAAAATAATAATCACTTTCACAGCCCACTGCCCATTTGAAAAATGTTGTTTACTTTTTAAATAAACTATGTCTTTTTAAGTACAGAGTGTTATGTTCAAGATATGCAAGAATATTGGATTCATGATCTGAGATGTGGTAAACTCTTAATGTCCAAAAACTTGCAATAACAACATTTGCTAAGGAAAGTTCTGGCAGAATGTAAATAGTATAATCAGAAAATTAACCACTTCACGTACTCAAGACCGCAAAAAGAAAATGAAGAAGCTAGAATAAGAGATTACATCACTGAACAGTGTAAGATAATTTACACCCTAAGTCATGTGGCCACTGCACACTGAACATTAGGCTGTGGGTAGGTGATAGTTCACGTAAAGCTGAGGTATGGAATGACACAGTGGTAGAAGGCAGCCATGTTCGAAAAATAGTGACTGTCATATTACAAGGGAAGGTGATGCCATCTAGTGACTACTCACCGCTAGTTGGCTTCATGTTCCCTTGTAATATGATCGTCACTTATTTTTGTGTGTGGCTGTTTCCTATCTCAGCTTTACACATGGCTATCACCTGCCCGCAGCTTAGTGTTCACAGTGTGTGCCTCAAGGTATAAGTTATCTAACGCTGTTCGGCATGTGTTCTTAGTAATTCTCTCCGTTTTTCTTCCTTTGACTGTTCACATTCCTTAGGTTATTTACAGCTGTCTGGTGCAATACCTGTGTTTTCATTCTAACTAACCTGTATCAACCTAATATTTATAGTTGAATAATGAATCCCTTCTATTATTATAACATACAAGTGTTAAGTCTTATACAATAACTTATTATAGCTTCTTCATTTTTCCCTTTTGTATTCTTGTACACCTGAAGATGAGCTTATAACTGGCCAAAACCAGTAGTGACTGAACAAATAAAACTACTTAGAACTGAAGTGGTGAACTATCTGAGTCTACTTGAAGCTCAGTTAGAGACGTCCTTCTAATCAAATCTTAGAATATACATAATTTAGGAGTAAAGAAATCACTCACCTAACAATAGACATATGGAGTCGTAGACAGGCACACAAGAAAGTATGAAAACTTTGCTAGTTTACGGACAAGTCTTTTAATGAGCACGCGTGCATACACACACACACACACACACACACACACACACACACACACACACACACAAACACACACCTCTGCACAACTATATTCTGCTGGCTTAACATACAATGGCAAACTGCAGTTCAGCAGGTGGACTGGGATGAAGGGTAGTGTCGGGTGTGGTGAGAAGAGGGATATAGAGGTGGGAAGTGAGAGGAGCGATTGGTGAGGAGTAGCTGGTGCCCTGGAGGGAGGCAACAGGTGTTGGATAGGAATGCGGGAGGGAGACGCAGCAGGTACACGAGCTAGGAATGCGACACGTGGGCACTGGATCCATTGAATTTGTGCAGAACATGACGATGATGATGATGATGTGGAGAGAGTGACAGGCAGTGGTAGGGAAGACTGCTGGGTGGAGAGTGTGGGTGCAGTGGGATAGCGGGTGGAGAGTTTGGGTGCAATGGGATAGCAGAGACTGAGAACAGGAGGATTTTGGGAGGAAACCCAGTACCTCATTATTTATGTACCTTAACAATTACACAGTCGTACACAACTACCACTTCCCTTCAAAGGTGGCGGTCCAGATTGCTGTACACACTGGTACCTCTAATACCCAGTAGCATGTCCTCTTGCATTGATGCTTGCCTGTCTTCATCATGACATATTATCCACTCTTGCATTGATGCATGCCTGTCTTCATCATGACATACTATCCACAAGTTCATCAAGGCACTGTTGGTCCAGATTGTCCCACTCCTCAATGGCGATTCAGCATAGATCCCTCAGAGTGGTTGGTGGGTCACATCATCCATAAACAGCACTTTTCAACTATCCCAGGCATCTTCGGTAGGGTTCATGTCTGGAGAACATGCTGGCCACTCTAGTTGAGCAATGTCATTATCCTGAAGGAAGTCATTCACAAGATGTGCACGATGGGGGCGCGAATTGTCATCCACGAAGACGAATGCCTCGCCAATATGCTGCCGATATGGTTGCACTATCAGTTGGAGGATGGCATTTACGTATCATACAACCGTTACGGCGCCTTCCATGACCAACAGCATCATACGTCGGCCCCACATAATGCCACCCAAAACAGCGGGGAACCTCCACCTTGCTGCACTAGCTGGACAGTGTGCCCAAGGCGCTCAGCCTGACTTGGTTGCCTCTAAACACCTCTCTGACAATTTTCTGGTTGAAATCTTATGTGGCACTCATCGGTGATGCCAATCCTGAGCAGTCCATTCAGCATGTTGTTGGACCCACCTCTACTGCGCTGCATGGTGTCGTGGTTGGAAAGATGGACCTTGCCATGGATGCCAGGAGTGAAGTTGCACATCATGCAGCCCATTCCACACAAAGCATTATTCAACATGGTGACATTGCTGTCAGGGTTCCTCTGAGCCATAATTCGTCGGTAGTGGTCATTCATTGCAGTAGTAGCCCTTGGGAGGCCTGAGCAAGGCATGTCATCGACAGTTCCTGTATCTCTGTATGTATCTCCTCCACGTCTGAATAACATCGCTTTGGTTCACTCCGAGACACCTGGTCACTTCCCTTGTTGAGAGCCCTTCCTGGTACAAAGTGACAATGCAGACATGATCGAACCATGGTATTGACCGTCTAGGCATGGTTGAACTACAGACAACACAAGCCATGTATCTTTTCTTGGTGGAATGACTGGAACTGATCGGCTGTCGCCCCTGCCACAACCTGAAATGTTCTTTGATCTTCCAGTCATTCTGACATAAAATTTTCCACATGTGCATGGTAAGCAGTATATTCCCGACATTGCAAGTGGGTCCCTTTTATCCTTTGCCAATCTAAAACAGTCTTTGATCTTCCTTGTCGGTTTGAAAATTGTCTTTACGCCGTGTTTGTGCAAAATACGGCCGATTCTGCCCTTCACTCTGGGAATGTATGGCAGAAAGGCCGTACCCAACATTGGCTCTGTTACACTTCTAATATAATTTGTGGAGTACCCATTACTCCTCAACACTACCATAACCACTTGTTTAGAGAAGCTATAGAAATACACAAACGCGGGAACAGCTTCAACAAGAAAGAGGAAAGCCTTAAGGTAAATGGATCCTGGCTTCCCATACTGCACCAAATGATCATCGTAGGTAGCAAGAGGAGAACTGCACCGGAAATGACCATGGAGAAGCCCTCGGATGTTGGTGTGCCAGGTACATATAGTTTGCGGCCGCGAGCTCGGCTCCAGTTCACCACCGGCAGTGGAGGGTGAAGCTTTGACAATGACAGCCACTCGTGCTAGCGAAACGTCAGTAAAATCATCAGACGAACATCGCCCGAAGAACCCGAGACAAAAGCAAATAGACAGTTTGCCAACAAGTGGCCACAAAAGCCTTAAGAATTTTGTCATATTCAATGGTACCTCAAACTGTAACAGCTAATGTTTGTTTGCTAAATCACTCAACAACGTAGTCTGTCACTTTGAAGTTTGTGGGACTCGTCCAGAAACTGAGCATTCCAGAGAGGCACCACCTGAATTCCCATTTATGGTTTATGTTCAGTGGAGCAGACACATTAAACGTGCAAAAGATAGCATAGTGGCAATACAAAGTCATATGGTCCTGCAGACAATCCCACATCATAGACATATTGTGCGATTGAGTGCCCACTCATCACACTGTATGAGCTTCAATTATTCACTTGTTTCACATATGCATTACATATTGTAATAAGATTCTCTGCTCAGGCCGACACGTCACGACATCACAAACCCGTTCCTGGAGACCCAACGTAATTCCCAGTTTACACTCAACTCACACACTGATTTAATTCTCTCTGATGCCATTAAGATATACTGACACTTACTTTCTGCAGGTTATTTACTGACTCAGTTTTGTATGACCATTCAAGAGAGGGCATATCCCATCTTAATAGTCTATTGCTTATACACTAAACCATACAACCTCAGAGTTTGTATTCATTTGATTCACTCTGGGAGCTGCAATTTTCAAAGATATCAGTGCATGTAACACATGCATGAAAGAGTTTTCACATTTAACTGAATATAACATTGATAATTTATGTCAGTGAAGGTATGAGTGTGACAACACCATAGCCATACTTACCATAATAGGTTGATTAGGTAGAGGAGCATGTGAAAACATATCATCTTCATCATCTGTCTCAGGTGGAGGCGGTCTTGGTGGTGGAACTTCCCCACCAGGCAACGGTGGTCGTGGTGGAGCGTAATCTGCTTTAACATAACAACTACTAGTGACACATGTAATAAAAAATCACCACATTTGATACTTATGTGATACAATTAAGAATCAGTGACATTTAATTGATGGAAGCAAGTTTTCCTGCATCAAATCTCATAGGCAAAAGCTCATAGTAACTATCTGAGAAGATGGGGAGAGGGGGAGGGGGGGGGGTGTTATGTATCTCGTTCAGTCTACTTTTAGCAACATTCTGCATAGTTAAAGGTGAAATATGATAAACTGATATTACAGTCCACGAATCCAACTGAAAATATCATTCTTCATGGGCTGAGAAACGACTTAGGCTGTGAACTTTATCGTATGCAGTACATTTCTGCACTATGCTGTGCAATAGTGTTACAGAAGACAAGATGTTCTATCAGTTTGATCAGTTAACTTTTTGCTTTTTCAAATCATTCTCTGACTAGTACACTTAGGATTAAATCATTCAAATTGTATTAATAATCATTCCTTTCCTCTTACAGCAAATTTATCTACCATGTTGAAACATCCATTTTCAGATATACTCTTCATATATTGTCTGTATCTGCTTGGCTGTTCGTGCCAAAAGCATTAGGATGTTTAAATGCCCTTACACTAAAGATATTAAAAATGTTTAAACTTCCCCATCTATGCAAATAATTTGTAATGCTGATAGATAAAATCAGTTCATATGGACTAGGCAGTTGGAATGACCAAATGATCTTTGTAAGAAGGTTGAAAAATTGTTTCGAATGATCCACTAACGTTTTTATTGTGAATATTATTTCTTCTATAGGGTTCCATGTATTTAAATGAAAAAAAAAATGCTGAAAAATAAGATATTTAAGAATAATAAATATTAATGCAATAGGAACAGTTGATAGTGAACTTTTAGTGATGTTAGGTGATGAGTGTACCAGTGTCGACTGTTGAGAATTTTTTGGTTGCATGGCTGCACCACAGCAGGAATGGATTTCCCTTGACTTGCAAGACCGTCTGGCAGAAGTAAGTTAGGAGGATGGTGTGTGCACTTTCCTGATCCAATTGTGTTGATGTATCTGAAGCTTTTCAGTTGCCACAGTTACTATTACCACACAGTTACTCACTCACTTTTGATTATTTTTCTGTTTGCTATTGTGGTTTTTTAGTACTTTGCTTTCATATTTTGGATTCCTTTTGGCTTGTCATTTTGGATTCACGTATGCTTTTTGCTGTCATTCACTCGGTCCTCTTGGACACTATCCATTTTCTCAGAAACTCTCACAATTGTGTAGTATGTTACTCAAAGGGCATTTGTTATACAGAAATACTGACTTCAGACATCTGATTATGAAAGTTATGAACAACAGCAAAGTAGTTTGCAGCCCAACTAATCATTATTGTAATGTTTTTGACATAGGAAATATGCAGCTTACTCACTGGTAAATGAAATACAAGTCAACAAGAAAAAACAATAATGAAAAGTGACATTAGAAACTTCAGGTATACCAACAGTTGCCAGTCATTTATGAGGGGTAATCATAAAGTCTTAATTATCACCTTGAAAAATAAAGTTATGTAATAAATTGTTTGCTTGTTTGCAGATATATTCCTGCAGTTCTGGTATACACTGAAATTCCCATGCCACAGTACCACAGTGCACTGTTAGAGGAGCTAAATCAAAATGGTGCAGCCCATTGATAAAGTGGAGTATAGCAGATAACTCTTTTTCTTCATTTGAAGGACAACAAAGTTGCAACAACCAATGCCAAATTGGTAGAAGTCTATAGCAACAATGCAATATCATATAACACTGGTTAGGTGATGTAGATGCCTCCAGTGTGGTCCAACTAATCTGAATGATGAAAAACGAAGTGGCAGACCATCTCTAAATGAAGAACCAGCAACTGCAAGAGAAGGAGAAGACCTGGTGCTCAATGACTGGCATATCACAATTGAGTTGACAGTGAAAATCAGTAACACATCAGTGTTCAACATTTTGCAAAACATTAGGAACTGACAAAGGTCACAGTTCACTGGGTTCTGTTCCTGTTCACACTCATTCAAGGCAGCAGCGAATATGTTGCAGCTGTGTTGGACCAGTGCAAGTGATTTCTTCAGCTTCCAAATTGCCATAAACAAGTGCTGAGTGTATCACTATGATCCTGAAACAAAGGAGCAAAGTAAGCAGTGGATACATGCGGATTTACCATCACCAAAAAAGGCTAAAACCCAACAATCATTGGGCTAACAGATTATGTTTGTGAAGAGCAAACAATCACAGGAAAATATTATGAGGTTATGGGAGGCTGTCAAGATGAAATACAACAAGAACCCGTTTAAGAGGATGTTTCTGCTGCACAATGCCGCAGATCACTATATGCATGACATAGTCACATATGCTGGTTCTTTGGGCTATCAAACTGCAGCAGGGGCTTTCACAACTAATATTGCAATGCTTCTGTAAAATATTATATGTATATTCTTCCATTATCTAGATTTTAAGCCAGTGAGGGCTCATCTTCAGATGATTGGTATTTACTGCCACTTCACATACCAAATACCTAAAGCTGCACCTTAAACGACTCAAAAGCAAGTTATTAGGGGGAAAGAATCATTACACAATGACGGGCTGCAATCTTGATTCAGAGCACCTGATATGTGACCCCAGGCAGTGGAACATTGAAAGATAGGAGGGGAAATAAAATACCCCCCACAGAAGAAAAATGTTAGAGGGAAAACTCCAATAGCAAATCCAGTTATGATAGGGCCAGCAAGCCAGTAGTGGATAAAATAAGGTTTTCAAACTTGGAACAAGATTTCTAAGAATGGATAAAATGGGAGATTACCCACCTATTCACAAGGACTAAGATTTCATAAATTGAACAAACAGATGCTGACAGGGAAAGTGGAGGACTAGCAGTGGACTTTATGAACAGAAGGAGGTGGAATAGTCTAGGATTGTCAGAAACCAGGTGGAAAGGTGAAGAAAGTAGAAGAGTGGATACAGGCTGCACTGGAGTGGAAATGAGGGAGAAGGGAGGCACAAAGTGGCATTAGTTATGAGAGGAGTGTTGAAAGAGATGGTGAAGGGAATAAGTCTCACGATGATAGTCACAGAAAAATGTGAATGGAAAGAAAAAGAAACACTGCAAGTGTATGCACCACAAATTGGAGATTCTGTTAAAAAAGAGGAGGACCTTGAAGAGGAAATGCTGAGAGAACTCACTGGGGAGAAGATTGTGATAAGGAGAGATTTGAATGCACACATGGGCATGGAAAGAGAAGGCAAGAATGGCGTGAGGAAGTATTGGGAGTAGAACAACCATGAAGGAGAACTGAGTAAGGAAAATAATTGCTAGACTGAGGCAAAAGAAATGGACTAGCTTTGGGCAACACTTGGTTTAAGAAGAAGGGAAGTTTTAAGGTGATGTGGTGTAGCCAATATTTGTTGAGTGAATCTGCAGTAAACAACAGAATATGTGACCACGACACAAGGAGAACAGTCACAGATGTTAAGGTAATACCTTCTGAAGCCCTAGACAGTGATTACAGACCTGTAGCAGTGATATTTAGGATTAAAGAAGAAAAGAGGGCAGAAAGAAAAGAAAGGAGGACAAGAGGGTGGAAACTGAAAGAAGAAAAATTCAAAGAAGAATTTCTTAAAATAGTAAGGAACAATGTGGCAAGGGATTACATGCAGTCAATAGAGGAGGAAAGCGGAAGATTTGAAACAACTACAGTGTAAGCAGCAGAAAAATGTGTAGAAGAACAACTGATAAAAAAAGGTGGATAGAAACACCCTGGTAGAAAGATAGAGTAAGGGAGGAAGTTGCAAAGAAAAACAAAGCATTCTTTATGTGATTGCTAGAGACAACAGAGGAAAGAAAAAGAGAATATGCTAAGAAGAAGGTGGTTAAGAGAGTTCTAGTAGGGGATAAGAAGAAATGAACGGAAGAGTGAGCAAATATGAAGGAAGATGACAGTCAGGGGAGTAAGAAGAGGTCCTTTATGGAATGGTTACAGCTTAGATAGATACACTGTGAAAAAGTCAGGAAAATCGATAAAGAAGGAAAGGAAGTTGAGAATGTACAGGAAATCATGGAGATATGGAAGGAATATTTCAAAAACCTCTAATGGAAACATGGAAGAGGAAAATGAGGAGCCTGGGGATGTAGAAAATGCTGAGTTGTACCTAATGTGGACAGAAGTGGAGGATGTGATAAACAACACAAACAGAGGAAAAGCACGTGGATTGGATGAACTAAGTGTAGAGATAGTGAAAATAGGTGGTATTGTTGGAGTGCAGTGTTTCTATCAGGTTGTGAGAACAGAATGGAAGAAAAGGTCATATGAAGACTGGAAAAAGGTAATCATAGTGCCAATTTTTAAGAAGATTGGCAGGAAACTTTGTTAAAACTGTAGGGGAGTTACTTTGATGTGCCATGCTGCCATGGTATTTGAGAAGATCCTGGAAAAGAGAGTACGAATGTTAGGAGGAAGAAGACTCAGAGAGGAACAATATGGGTTTAGACCAGGAAAGTCAACAGTAGATCTAACTTTTCATGAAATACTGCTTCGCGAGAGACTACAAATATGGTAATGATTTAGTAATAATGTCCCTGAACAATGACAAGGCATTTGATAGCGTGAAAATGGGAATTGCATGTCCGAGTATGAGAAGAATAAATGTCATGTGTCAAGGATGTGTGAGTTGCGTAAAAGTAGGAAGGGAGAAGACAGACTGATCAGAACAGAAAAAATAGGTTCAAGCAAGGGAGTACACTATCTCTACTATTTCTGAACACCCTTATGGATGAAATAATGGCAAGAATGCAACTGCAAAAAGGAAATGAAAATATGAAAGCAATGGGGTTTTCAGATAATTAAATGGTGTTGGGAAATGGAGAGGTCTAAGAAAGTCTAAATGTATGTGTAGTAGTGGTGGGAAAGTATGGACTGAAATTTATTGCAAAGTAGTATGAAGTGGTTGTGACAACGAGGAATTAGAGTAGTACTGAATTTAAGCATTATAGGGCAAGTACTGAACAAAGAGGGAAGTCCCAAGTACCTGGAGAGCACAATAGAAGACAGTGGGTAAGGAATGTTATTAATGAGAAAGAAAGGTAAGCACATGGGATTTCTGAAGAGTGTAAGAAATCTGGTATGGAATAAGAATGAACCACCAAAGAGCAAGCAAGCAAAACCTAAAAACAAAAATAAGCATGTGACTGAGGACCAATCAACACCACAAACAAAAGGAATTTCTGCAATTTATCTATGACTGTTTCCTCACCAGTTTTGATAAAATGTAGGTCAAACTAATGATAATATTAATATAATTATGTACTATAAGCTTTGGTCAAACACTTTCTTCACTTTAAGAAGTGGCTGTTGCAGTGTTATAGAAAATATACACAAATAGTATTGCAGTATTCTTCTACAAGTCATGTGGCTTCCATGGAGATGTTTATGGCTGTAAATGCACAACTCTGCACTGACAAGGGGTTAATGATGATCTCTGCCTTAGATTAGTGTGTTGCAAAATTTAAATTTATGACTTAAATTCCCACATGACTATGATGACTTAAATTTACAGTATATGAGTATCACATTTCATTTAGTATCAATACAATTAAAGACTGTGTAATAATAAAAATAGAAATAATTACTGCTATCACCACCACCACCACCACCACCACCACTAGAACTACTGCTGCTGTATACACTATGGTCGCTGCAGCACAATAATGACCAGAGCACATAAATCAGTAAATAAACAAGTTCCCACATTTGACTGTAGAATAAATTTAATTTTCATATGAAGCACATGCATTAAAGCCATTTGCTTAACACTGAAAACAATTAAGCATGCACATATAAAAGATTAGTATGAGCAATACATTTCAGCACAGAAGTAAGATGGGCAGAACAATCATGTAAGTCTTGGAATACTTACCACGCACACTAGACTAATTAAAGAGACCAAAATCAAGTACCTGCATGGCAGGTAGATTTTCAGACGGTGCAGATTACATCAAGAAAATTGCTGTCAATGCAGGACTTCCATTTACTGAAAATATCATTGTAAGTCAGATTACTTATGTACTTAGGAGTGTACGAATAATACTGAGAAACATGGATCCACGTGCATTTCAACGCTTTTTGTACCTGTGTCTTTAAGTATATTTCTACCTGTTCTTTGGTTTTCTTCATTTTGAGTTTTACACTGAAGACCACAGCCATGTGCAGATTTTCTTCTGTATTTGTCTTTTGTTCATAAAGTCTCACACCCAAAACTTATCTTAATTAATAGTGATGAACATTTGAAAACTTTGGGTGGTAGTTAGTGTAAACTATCACATAATACTTTGTACCATATTTACAATGATCAACGGATGACTATAATGTGAGTGAATATAATGTCTGTAAGGAAGAGAGAGGAATGAAAGAAACATCAAAGTGCAATAGTCAGTTCATTAATTATTTTCACAAAAAGGAATCTATCATAACAAGCTACAAAAATCATTCCACTGTTTCCTAAGTCATTATGTGTAAGCAACTTCAGTTGATCGCCAAATTCTTTCCCTGTTTATTTCATAGAAAGCAAATCGTGTATTTTTCATATTGTAGCTTTAGTTGAAGACCCATAACATGTACACACTGAAGCCAAGTCAGGACTATATTATGAAATACTACATGGTATAATACGAAAAAGAAATATTGTGAAGTGTCCGGAATGATTTAAGCCAACAACCAACAGGTATGACAGAAAAGACTATTCCCTAAATTGAGGGGGGGGGGGGGGGGGGGGGGAGGTGGAGAGAGGGAGAGAGATATGGGAAATCATCATAAAACTGAAAGGTGTTAAACAATACAACAATCCTAGAGCAAGTGCAAAGTTTTCAAGTGAACACAACAGACTGAAGCATATCCAACATGATTGAGCATTGTGGACAAAAAAATGTGGTATCAAACACCACAATAGCTGGATATTAATTAGCACCTGTAATTGTGCCTGAATGCTAGATGAAGAGTTTGCTACAGCTGTTCAGATTTCTATGGACTACAGCAATACACATTATAAAAGAAACAGAGAGATACGAAATGTATGTAGACAAGGAGGACTATCAAAGAGAAACAGTTTTATTAGTTAACTATGCCATAATATGTACAAAGAAATCAGTTTCAGAAAGCAAAGAAGATTTTGAAGGACATAATACTGTACTGCATTCAAAATTTTTGGGACCATCAGTGAACAGAAAAAGGTTATGCTGTAACAGTCAGACGAAGAAAACGCAATGAAAGTAAGAAAAGCCGGGTAAATGATATAGACCCTTATTCTTGAGACACAGAAATGTAGATAAAGAATATGACAATTCAAAGGACATGTACTGTATGCAATGAAATGTTACAAACTATTACAGTTACAAAAATCACTGAGACATAATTCAATATCTTTCCTTCTCATCCCGTATGGTAAGTATCCCCTGACCCGCAGTTCTGGGTGACTTTCTCAAAATCTACCCCTTTTCCTAGACCTCTCCAATCTTTTTCCTTCACCCTTCTTCATTCCCCTTCAACCCTTATGCCTGAAGAAGGAGCCACTGGGTCCAAAAGCTTGCTAATCTCCACATTCTTTTATGTGTGTGTTCTGCTGCCACTTGGTGAGTAGATTTTTTATCTATCCAATTAAATAATATATATAGCCTATTGCGCACCATACTAGCCATCTCCCCCCCCCCGCAGCATTCTTATATTTATTAGTCTAGACCACCATACCACATATGAAAAATCAGAATGAGAGAGAGAGAGAGAGAGAGAGAGAGAGAGAGAGAGAGAGAGAGTGTGTGTGTGTGTGTGTGTGTGTGTGTGTGTGTGTGTGTGTGAGAGAGAGAGAGAGAGAGAGAGAGAGAGAGAGAGAGAGAGAGATAAAATGGAAAAATATGAGTAAAATGAAAAGAAAATAATGCAAACTAACAACCCTGGTGTAATCTGAATCACATGGGGGCAAACTGTTTAACAAATGCAGTTACAGCAAGGAAGAATAAATACAGAACGCTTTAATTACTTTGATAAGGGTTATTATTATGCAATTCACAGATATCATAGGCAATAATACGAGTATATATACATATTGCTTATATTTCTTATGATTTACTTTTCAGTAAATTTCACTGCATTTAGTATAATACCATCACTTATACTTTCCCCTTTCATACTCACTTTAACTCATAAAAATGAGTTGCACAATGATTATGTCAGTTACTCTGTAAAATTACAGGAAGGTAGTGTGAACAAATCTTTCAAACAAAATTCTGAAGTCACAACAAACCTTTTAGAATGACACACAAATTAAACAATATGATTACATTATTTCACTCTTTCAAAAGCTGACCATATACTGAACCAAGCAGAATTTATTAAATAATTAGATGGATGAGATGTATCTTCTGCCACAAGGAAGAGTCTTTTTTATATCCGATACCACAGTGAAAGACATCAACTAATTTTCAGTACCAATGAAAAGAATGAACATTTGAGAACTAGTGCAGACTTGGATTTCGGGATACAACACGTGCTTGTTCTTATCCACAGGGTAATGCTTTCTGTTGCAGAATGCACATACCCACATTGCTTGCATGCTTCCGAACAATTCGATGAAAAAGTTTCATCCAGTTGAGAACAATTTCTGAGAGGAAGGGCAATACATGCAGCTACTCTGGTTTGAAAACAATGCAATAACCAAACTGGATTATAGTCCAGTATCAATCCTGATGAGCAAAATGCTTAAAAATTGTTTTTGGAACGTGCAATTTTAGAAAATTGTGACATGCAATAAATCGTGCAACCAGGTCAAATGTTGACTGTGAAGGCTGATCAAAGTTCTGCACCTGTAACTGCATTCTGAGTCCATTTGCATAGAAAACATATGCACAAACTACAAAACAACAAAAATATTCTTTGCATGTATTTATATAACAATGGCAGGAAATGCTCATGTGATCATGACTATCCATTCTAAAGCATGAATTTTTTCTTGAACCATGAACAGCCTTACAATAACCTGACCCAACCTTTGTTGAAGTATACCTCGTCCAGAGAAATCATCGGGTGACAGTTCTTGGTATAAGAGGTCTGCATTGTCGCCTGGAGGAACAGAAATACCATGCTGTTTACAACAGAGGGCAAGTTGATTTTTCATTTTATGTACTTTTATTTTTCTCACTTTTACAAATAACATTAAATTCAATAAGGGTCAAACACTTCATCCTGCATTCAGTGTTTCTTGCGAATTATGCTACAAACTGTACAGGGGACGGACAAAATAATATGAACATGATATATCCAGAAATCTTTTCCATCATATTCATAAAGTATTAATGATTTACTTTTCCCCACTACCTCTCCTCATATTATTGCTGTTGTCTCATGTTGATCTCCTATCAAATCGATCTCTCAGACTTCGTAACAAGAGCTACTTCTTATTGGTGCCCTATTAATGAGTGAATGTGCTATGATGTTGGCAAATTTAGGTGTATTTAGTGTTATCATGCCTTGCCACAGTGGATACACCGGTTCCCATGAGATCAACGAAGTTAAGCGCTGTCGGGCGTGGCCGGCACTTGTATGGGTGACCATCCAGGCCGCTATGCACTGTTGCCATTTTTTGGGGTGCACTTAGCCTCGTGATGCCAATTGAGGAGCTACTTGACCGAATAGTAGCAGCTTCGGTCAAGAATATCATCATAACGGCCGGGAGAGCGGTGTGCTGACCCCACGCCCCTCCTATCCGCATCCTCCACTGAGGATGACACGGGAGTTGGGTGGTTCCGGTAGGCCACAAGACGGGAGTGCATTAGTGTTATCGTAACAGACAGAAACCAATTCCTTAAAACAACTGTAAAAGAAAAACTAAACTTCCTCTTAGAGGTAACTTGTCAATTTTATTGCCTCCTGCCTCCAACAAGATCACCAATACCAGAAAAATGCACCCCTGGCTTAGTATGCCTCTCGAAAATGCAGTTTCACTTGAAACAAGAAGTAGTGGGGGGGAATCGGTAGAACTCCTACTATTTAATCTCTTCTAAAGAAGGTGAATGCAGAGAGGCTGCAACCACTGGTGCAAACAATTAAAAATATGGACTGCCAACTGATGGAAACATGGGAAACATGTAGTGAGGTCTGACACTTTTACTTTTACCTTGTTGGTTGGCACACGATATATCTACGTATGCCATACAAGAACGCAACTTTGCAATACAAACCATTCTCTTCCAACAGTGAAGCATGGATGTTATGTAATGATTTGGAAGGCTACATACAGTTTGCATTGGGCCTTATGACGATGAAGAAAAAAAAAATTACTTAAATGGTTTGTGAAACCATTTGCGTGATCATGTGGACTGAAGTTCACAAAATAATAATGCGGCTGGAGATAATCTTGAGTGATTTAATGCTCATGAGGCTGAAATATTGAAATATCTCATCTTTCCACATGTTGGCGAGAGCCAGATTTGAATATCACTGAGCCCTCTTTTTTTTTTTTTTTTTTTTTTTTTTTTTTTTTTTTTTTACATGTCAAGTTCCACAGGGACCAAACTGAGGAGCAAATCTCCAAGGTCATGGAACATGTCAGTACATGAAATTATGACATAAAAGTAATAACAGATAAAAATAAAATGTTTATGAATCCAAAAAAGTCAAGCCATAAGTTTAAGTAAATGCAATCAACAGTATAACATAAGAGTCAGCTTAATTTTTCAAGCAATTCCTCAACAGAATAGAAGGAGTGACCCATGAGGAAACTCTTCAGCTTCAATTTGAAAGCATGCAGATTACTGCTTAGCTTTTTGAATTCTTGTGGTAGATTATTGAAAATGGATGCAGCAGTATACTTCACACCTTTCTGCACAAGAGTTAAGGAAGTCCGATCCGAATGCATGTTGAATTTCTGCTGAGTATTAACTGAGTGAGTTAGGAATAAGCTGATATTGTCAACAAGAAACAACAGTAAAAAATATACATTGTTGCCAATGTTGCAAATAAATAAATAAATAAATAAATAAATAAATAAATAAAATTTACAGGCTCATTAGAATTCTTCAACATTTCCCATGGAACTGGAATAGCTTCTTCATGAGGAATGGTATAAAATCACATTTATTAGACTCTTAGAATCAATAGGGCTGTTTTATTGATCAGAGGTGGCCCTAAATCATCTTGGCTGACTGTTAATATTATTTTCTCCAACTCCTGTACAGACAGAGATTCTTTTCCTTGTGATGCTCACTACATTCTAAAGTAAGACAAATCAGAGTAATAATAAGCTGAATTATCTCTAAATATTTTAAAGGCTTGTAGTTTTTTTGGCAATATTCTAATAGTGAATACTATTGCTAGCAGCTTTTGTATGTGGTGAAATACAAAGAAGAGTAACTAAATGAATATCACCATGAAAATGGTATTATGTCTGCATTCGCACATAATTCTGATGGTTAGCTGAACACAAACTCTTAATACAGTTTGCATGGTCAAACATTGATGTCTTGGAGGACAAAACTACTACCTACTGTACCAGCATAAAGATGTGCCTAAGCATACAGGAAGTTCTGTCCACACGGAAAAAGTTGGGAGTCTATGCACCCACCATTCCTCACACAGTCAATGTAGCAACTGAAGATATCCCCTTAAAAGGTGGGTGATGGATGACTATTCAATTTCTGTCCCACAAACTGGGGCATCTACGTGAAAGAGGACAGTCCTTTGTTGATAAATCTATATTTCACTTCTTTCAGAATGTCTTCAGAACATAGAATTTCATTATATTCATTTGCTGTAGCATGGGCTGATGAGAGATGGTATTGCATTCCTCTTCCCTCAAGTGATTAACAGCAAATATTAGCCATGAAATTATGTTGTATCCCTGCCTTTGACTACAACCTCTAGATTTAAAACTTGTAGATCTACAATGTTGCCATAAACTTTGAACTACAAAGTATATCTAAGAATAAATGAAGACACTGCTTTAGTTTATACACTCACAAGATATTATTTATAACATTATATTTTGTATTGATATGCCAAACAGATAATCAATTCTTAGACCACGCATTAGAGAAAATTTAAATTTTTATTCTACAGTTAATTTTCTTACAAGTGCACTGACACAGAAAAAGTTACAGGATCCGAAGAAATAGCTACTTTTAGAATCACATAACTTCAATTCTAAGGCTCTCTCTCTCACAACTAGTCACTACTTAAACTTCATTTGTTGACACTCAGACACGCAAAAATAGTGAGCAGTATATTTACAAGGATAAGGAAAAAACTTTATAAAATGCACATCAAACAAACTGCTATATATGATTTAACACTAATATGGCATGAGCCAACTACTTATGTAAATGTACATTGTTAGGAAGTTCATATGAAAAATTGGAGTGCGCGCGCAGAGAGAGAGAGAGAGAGAGAGAGAGAGAGAGAGAGAGAGAGATATTATTATTACTATTATTATTATTATTTTGTTTTTCATTTTCAGATTACCATACTACAAATACCATCAAGTCCATGAAACCCCCTCAAAGCTGCTTCAGTTTCAATATATCAAGAAAAGATGACCCACATGTGCATACCTCGAGCCCATTTGGGCAGAGGGCTGAGGGCAGCAGAACTGTGGGGTCGTGATCCGACAGGTGAAGCAGAAGTAGTAGCACCAAGGTCCGATCCAAGCTGCTCACGGAGAGGCTGTCCCACTGTGCCACACACACTTCATTCTCATAACTTCAGCTTTAAAAATTTTTCATAAAACATTCGAACCATAAATACAGAACCATTACTTATAGTAATTTGTCAATGATAATTTGTTTTTACTTAACTTTTTAAATAGTAATTAAATATTTATCCATGTTTCACTAGAAAATGATTACTGCATGGACAAAATCAAAGAATCCTTGCTTGTCCCTTTAGTATACTTCTGTGCCATGATTTCTCTGTCTTAATCTGAATATGAAGGAATAAATCCAATATGAAAAAGTGACAGTAAAGTTTTGAAGGGCAATGAGACAAAGTATGCAAAGAACTCTTTGACACTAGGATGTTTGTACAGAATACATAAACTATGTGAGTTATGGATTTTATAGTAGTATGACACACTGCCTTCGGTACCATCATTATGATACTGTGTCTTTTACTTTCAAAAAGTAAATGATAAACATGCAAGGAATAGCAATCACATAAAAAAAAATGCTAATACCTAACAAATATCTAAAATGCGAAGTACGTTTACCGTGAATACAAATTTCTCTCTTGTATTTTATTTCTTTTCTAAATATGTCTTACATGTGGTCTGTAATGAAAGAATAAATAAACAGGCAGCAAATGTTATCTACTTATGTGGGAACAGAACCATTTACAATCACACTAACTAATGAGAGCAATCATTCAATAGCAACAGAAGAAAGAGACAGTCTACTTTCAGGTCGTCAGAAATACTGCTAATTTGAAATACTGCCAGGACAGGTCTTACTTGTCAGAAAATATTCCATTACTACGACATCACAATAAAACAGGGAAATGATTTTAGCAGTTTCAAATTTTCTTACTGTATGCCAAAAGTGTCAAGGTGCTTGCCTGAAGTAACCTAGAACCACTTAAAGAAATATAATACAGATTTCATCAAATGAATTTAGCATCTCACAGACTCATTACCTCCCTTGGTTGCCAAAAGCATGCCACACTTTCGCAACTTTGACACTAAACTGCATCGTGATGCAGAATGCCTTTTATGATATCATAAGCCGTTCGTTCCATCGATAGCAGCCGAGCTCCTGGCTGTATGACAAAGTGATAACAGCGTAATGGTACTTTAAATACAACAATCATTACAGTCCAAAAGTTTGGAAAAATACAAGCTTAGTATGAACTACTACATGAGCCTTGCGACCACTTACGTGGCACCAGTAATCTATTGAAAACTTCACTAATGTGGTAACTCACTTTGTAAGTTATGGTACCAATTTCCACTGTAATTACCAGATATTGTTGTTGGCATAAAAATACCACACATTACAGACTCAACAACAAATTGTGAAACTAAAATGCAATAATAAGAGTGTGACATTGATGCTATATAGATATAATTAAACAAATCGACAAGCAAAAACAAATCACTTTTGTGTTAACATTGTGTAAAGCCACCTTGAGCCCAAATAGGAGCTCCAATAGGTAACATAATCATCAAAGAGGCATTCATTATGTTTTGAAATATTACTTTCTTGTGCCCATTGGTGTGGTGGTTTTCCTTACTTCTTACAGAGGCCAGTAACAGGTCATTCTTAAGTGGCAACAAGACATTTGATACATGTCAGCTTGCAATGTCTGAAAAATAGGAAGGTCAAGGGAGAAACATTTAGTGATGTGCTGTGAAGAAGTAGTTGACATGAGCATCCTATGGTTCCCATTTTATTGTAACAATCTGGTGCCAGTTGAAGGCTGTGACTTGAGCAAGAGGCTTTAGAAGTATCTGCAGTTCTCAATAACCACAACTGTGTATCTACTCTTTGACGTGGATAATTCTTCAAAACATATGTTGAAACATATCAAAATCAACAATGAGAGCTGGAATAGAACCTAATGCATGGAAAAGTGCAACAGGTGTATAATCCGCAAAGTTTTGCTTGCCAGGAGATAAACAGATGTCTCCTTTTAGATTAGGTGACCACAATGTTCCAGTATACATATTTAAGCAACACTCTCAATGAACATAAAGCATGGCAACACAGTGTGCCTTGGCTATTTTTGATCTCCATCAAAACACAGCATATACACTGTAAGGTCAAATTTCCTTCAAGATGTGGTGTCTGCACTGTATAGCTTACAACATGTTACATGATGTTATCTGGATACATAAGGGTACTGACATACAATCTGTATGCATTTCATTCACCTCTTTCAGTGACAAAAAGAGTTATTTCTCCTGGTTCCAAACAAGGGTGCTCATCAAATTTTGGCTTGAGATTGGCACTACTAAAAGTTTGTAAGTAAACCAAGTATGAACTATCATTGTGGGAAGTTTACAGTTTAACATGAGACTGATGTCAGATGTGAAAATTGATGATGACTGAGCATGTTGGACCGCTACTGATTTGTGACGGCAGCCATCTACAAAAGCTCTCTTTTCAGCCTCGGTAGATGCCAGCATGCTCCACGAGGATGCCCACAAAATAAAAAAGGAAATTGCAACATCTGTTGCTAGAGCCCATGTGATGTTGGCAGTGTTATGATCTGTGGAATGGTGTAGCATTTTTTTAACCATTAACCATGGGGAAGGCACACACTATTGATTCAATTACAAATCCCCACACATAATGATTACTTCCCTTTGCAGAATTAGATCTTTCACCAAGATCATGTGCCTTGCCACATAGCTAGAAGTATCTGTACAGAGAAGTGTTGACTCAGTACATAGAACAACTGACTTGGTTCCATGTCAACAGTAAAATCTCTTTTACTGTTCCTTTATACAAGTCAGTTTTGAGCATCACACTCATTGATAAAGAGTTGGCATGACATGGTAAAAATTAAAAACAAAGTGGACAAGGTTATACTGCAGTTGAATCGCCAATCTTCAGTTATCAGTACTAATGAACTGTAAAGTATTGAATGTGGCAGCAGTCAGCAACTGTAGAATTATGGATTCAATGGGAATCATACAGGCAACCAGTTGCACATCAAAAGTTTATTCAAACCTTTACCTAGGTTTCAACACATATAAAGTTGTTTTCCTTAGAAGAAGTAATAAAATGTGTCACATATTACATGAAAAGAGAAACGAAGTCATAGGGCTTACTCAACAGTAAGAATGATCCATGGCTACATGATATGGCCAAATGGGTATGCCACAGCATTTATATGGATAATTTTGTTGTTGACTACACCCAATAACTTCATTTCACACAATATATGACACAGGTTACTATTTCTTCCGAGAAAGACAGGTTTATATCAGTCAAAACCTACATTAAGGTTTTAATAAATTTTTGACGTGCAACTGGCTGGCTGTGTGGTTCCTATTGTATCCATAATGAACTGTAGGCCGAGATCTGATATAATAAAGGTATTATTCTAAATTATTGTGCTGTCACAAAGTTTTGTGTGTACTTTTATTACCCAGAAACTTGAATAATTTGTCTCGTTACTATTCATTGTGGCTCAAACTTGATGCTCCAGTGATGATTTCTTCATGACATTAGAATTTTGTTGCAGTAGTGTACTTGAGAGAAAAGAAAGCTTAAAAACATATCCTATAGGCTCTTAACATATTTTTGCAAAATGTTCCTTTACATCTTTATCTAGATTACAAGATTGACAGATGCTGTCTGCACAAGCAAATGTAACAAAACATTACTCAAGACATTCTTGATTAAAACAACTTACACTACTGTAGCTGGATCACAATAATGAAGTGACTGACAGTGGGATGTTTACATGACAAGAAACCATGGCAAAAATCAACAAAAGAATGAGTTTGATCCCCAGTTCTGCACTATTTGCTGTTTTCGTATCACTCGGATTCCTCAGGTGTCAGTTTCCACAGTTAGCTGTGTACAACAACTTTCATTTGATTAGCTGAGGATTAGGGAACTAAACAGTGATAACATCACATTCTCGTTCATGGGATAGTCCATTTGGAGTTAGTTACATCAGCTAGAAATCTGATCTAATGTGATAGTATGTAGGAGTGATAAAATCAATGTGCTGAGAGCAATACTTATACCAGAAATGGGGGAAACCTACATGGCAGAAATAAGCATATGGGTCAGGTTGGTGTGCAGGCCAGAGAGCAGTGAGGGCCCCTCAGAGCTCATGTTTGACCCCACCAATTCTATGCAGATGCAAGACAATGAAATAAACAATTCCTGCAACCCAGTTGGAAAGGAGATCCATAACAATAAAAGTGAGAAGGCTAAAAGTGCAATGAAAACCATTAGGAATGAAAATAATGAAACAAGGTGACAGAAATAATCAGGTCAGTAGGTTGGCGGGTGAAGTTCAGAGTACCCCAGGACCCAATCCAATAAAGTCATAGTATTAAAGAAGAGAACAGAACCCACTTTCTTGGAGGAAGTATAAAAACCTGTTGAACTGGGTTGTTGTCTTCTGTCATTGGCCAATATCTAGGATAAAGGTTGCTTAAGGTCTTGCATTTATCTGAGCGCTATATGAAGTAAAATAGCATGCAGCAGAAAAAGGACCAACCACACCAAAAGTAATTAAAAACAATAGAAGAGGGACCATGAGGGGCCAACATGAGGCAGGAGGTACCCCACCTACTAGTAGTCTGCTCCTGCCTTGAAAGTAGTTTCAAACATTACATTATAGAATAAAAATCACTTTCTCAGATGAAATGAAGAACCAGTTCAACTGTCTATATGTCATCTGCCAACATTAGAGGCAATTAATCCAGAAGGCCATGCTAGCCACAAACAATCCAGAGCTGATAGAGAGCATCATGACTGATACAGGGATTAGTGATCACAAAGTCGTTGTAGCTAGGCTCAATACCGTTTCTTCCAAATCCACCAGAAACAAACGCAAAATAATTTTATTTAAAAACGCGAATAAAGTGTCATTAGAAGCCTTTCTAAGAGACAATCTCCATTCCTTCCGAACTGACTATGCAAATGTAGACGAGATGTGGCTCAAATTCAAAGATATAGTAGCAACAGCAATTGAGAGATTCATACCTCATAAATTGGTAAGAGATGGAACTGATCCCCCGTGGTACACAAAACAGGTCCGAACTCTGTTGCAGAGGCAACGGAAAAAGCATGCGAAGTTCAGAAGAACGTGAAATCCCGAAGATTGGCTAAAATTTACAGACGCGTGAAATTTGGCACGGACTTCAATGTGAGATGCCTTTAATAAGTTGCACAACGAAACATTGTCTCGAAATTTGGTAGAAAATCCGAAGAAATTCTGGTCGTATGTAAAGTACACAAGCAGCAAGACGCAGTCAATACCTTCGCTGCGCAGTTACTGACGACTGTGCCGCTAAAGCGGAGTTATTGAACGCAGTTTTCCGAAATTCCTTCACCAGGGAAGATGAATGGAATATTCCAGAATTTGAAACACGAACAGCTGCTAGCATGAGTTTCTTAGAAGTAGATACTTTAGGGGTTGCGAAGCAACTCAGATCGCTTGATACGGGCAAGTCTTCAGGTCCAGATTGTATACCGATTAGGTTCCTTTCAGATTACGCTGATACAATAGCTCCCTACTTAGCGCTCATATACAACCGCTCGCTCACCGATAGATCTGTACCTACAGATTGGAAAATTGCGCAGGTCGCACCAGTGTTTAAGAAGGGTAGTAGGAGTAATCCATCTAACTACAGACCTATATCATTGACGTCGGTTTGCAGTAGGGTTTTGGAGCATATACTGTATTCAAACATTACGAATCACCTCAAAGGGAACGATCTATTGATACGTTATCAGCATGGTTTCATAAAACATCATTCTTGTGCAACGCAGCTAGCTCTTTATTCGCACGAAGTAATGGCCGCTATCGACAGGGGATCTCAAGTTGATTCCGTATTTCTAGATTTCCGGAAAGCTTTTGACACCGTTCGTCACAAGCGACTTCTAATCAAGCTGCGGGGCTATGGGGTATCGTCTCAGTTGTGCGACTGGATTCGTGATTTCCTGTCAGGAAGGTCACAGTTCGTAGTAATAGATGGCAAATCATCGAGTAAAACTGAAGTGATATCAAGTGTTCCCCAGGGAAGCGTCCTGGGACCTCTGCTGTTCCTGATCTATATCAATGACCTGGGTGACAATCTGAGCAGTTCTCTCAGGTTGTTCGCAGATGATGCGGTAATTTACCATCTAGTAAGGTCATCCGAAGACCAGTATCAGTTGCAAAGCGATTTAGAAAAGATTGCTGTATGGTGTGGCAGGTGGCAGTTGACGCTAAATAACGAAAAGCGTGAGGTGATCCACATGAGTTCCAAAAGAAATCCATTGGAATTCGATTACTCGATAAATAGTACAATTCTCAAGGCTATCAATTAAACTAAGTACCTGGGTGTTAAAATTACGAACAACTTCAGTTGGAAAGACCACATAGATAATATTGTGGGGAAGGCGAGCCAAAGGTTGCATTTCATTGGCAGGACACTTAGAAGATGCAACAAGTCCACTAAAGAGACAGCTTACACTACACTCGTTCGTCGTCTGTTAGAATATTGCTGCGCGGTGTGGGATCCTTACCAGGTGGGATTGACGGAGGACATCGAAAGGGTGCAAAAAAGGGCAGCTTGTTTTGTATTATAACATAGTAGGGGAGAGAGTGTGGCAGATATGATACACGAATTGGGATGGAAGTCATTAAAGCAAAGACGTTTTTCGTCGCGGCGAGATCTACTTACGAAATTTCAGTCACCAACTTTCTCTTCCGAATGCGAAAATATTTTGTTGAGCTCAACCTACATAGGTAGGAATGATCATCAAAATAAAATAAGAGAAATCAGAGCTCGAACAGAAAGGTTTAGGTGTTTGTTTTTCCCACGCGCTGGTCGGGAGTGGAATGGTAGAGAGATAGTATGATTGTGGTTCGACGAACCCTCTGCCAAGCACTTAAATGTGAATTGCAGAGTAGTCATGTAGATGTAGATGTAGGCATGGGGAGTTAGGAGGAGGTGGTATTCCACCTGAATGAGATGTACTGTCTGTAAGGCTCAACAACCACATGTTGGTGGCTCATTACATAACTTCAAACTATGGGTTACTCTGATATGGCCCATGCAGGGGACAAAAGATGCTGGATTCCTTCCAGGAGGAAACGAAAGAGGAATGCCATGCAACCAGTCTCCTGAATAGCACATAGTTTATTAGAGCAGGTAGTAGCCTATCAGATGATGTTCCATGTCTAAGAGAGTAGAGGCCTTATCTGCAACTGCAAATCAATGCCCACGATCATAAAATTGAACACTGGGCAGAAAATCATTTCTCTAGCCAAACTATTGGCGAGTTTGTTCCCCCAGAATATCCATGTGGTTGGGACCCAGAGAAAGTCAAATGAGTGAGTAGTGCCATCAATATCTTAGAGAAGCCTGAAGGCTACTGATCGAGTCATTACTACATGTTCCCAGCAAGAAATACTGTTCCTTACTGATAGGAGATAAAGAATAGCTACCGAGCAAGGTGGCGCAGTGGCTAGCACACTGAACTCGCATTCGGGAGGACGATGGTTCAATCCCGCGTCCGGCCATTCTGATTTAGGTTTTCTGTGATTTCCCTAAATTGCTCCAGCCAAATGCCGGGATGGTTCCTTTGAAAGGGCACGGCCAGCTTCCTTCCCTGTCCTTCCCTAATCTGATGAGACCAATGACCTCACTGTCTGGTCTTCTCCCCCCAAACCAAACAATCCAATCCAATCCAATCCAATCCAAAGAATAGCTCATCCCCACCATGGTTTTACAGCCATCTGTGTAAATGATGGTAGCACCCTGATATTGTTGAAGATTGGAGAGAAATAGATGTCGAAAGGTCATGGGGGTGGTGAAGCTTTAAGTCCTAATAGCTTGTTCCTAATTCATGGTCTGGGTACTGACCAAGGAGGAAAGCACATACGTATATGGGGAGCAGGCTATAAGGGGGGGTAGGAGGGTTCCTGGCCGAGGGTTGAGCATCCATCACTCGAAGGTGTCAGAGGATTAACACCGCCTGTACAAAAAAACGTTATTAAGCTAGATAATTAGGAAATTATGATATTGCAGTGCCTGTGCTGTTAAGAAGCATGATGCAATGTTCCTTTGAACATGCATACAGGTACTGCACCAACTTCAACCATCATGAAATACATGAAATGTAACCACAGCTGTGAATACAGATGACCATCAGCTGTATAATGGAATGATGAAAATGAAAATTTGCATAGTGCTTCTTAACAACAGAGGTACTGCAATGCTATATTTATCCATCAATATCAAGCAGCGACCTTCAATTAAAATGTCCTTTCCCTGTATAGGAATTACATAATGTGTACGAGTGCAGTTTGTGACGCATGAGTGATGACATATGGAGGTCATGAGTCGTAGATGAATAGGCAAAGCTGTTAAGGAGACCACTTGCGTAAAGCAGGAAATATGGGTCTGAGTTGCAGTCTGGTACAAATTTTCATTGTCGCCATCCCATTGTACAGCTGATGGTTGCCTATTTGCAACTGCAAATACATTTCATATTAGGGAATTATTGTCTGGTGACTGCGTAAGTCAGCAAAAACTGGTATTGCTGGGATGAAAGATGTAAGACCCCTGCTTCGGTGACCAGACTGCCTATGACACCAGTCCAAAAGGTGCCAATGGCAAGTCTTCCTACAAAATGATGTACTGGGTCCAATAATTTTAAAGCCGAAGGTACCACTGAGCCATGAACCTGGTAACTACAATCTAGTCAGGATGAGACCAGAGCCAGTTAAACATGTTGTAGTGTAGCGTGAGCCACATAAGAGCTGTGGGCAAGGAAGCAGAAAGCATTAACCATTCACATGCAGGCAGCCTTAGGCTGACAAATGGGGCATAGCTGTATTAGCTTTTTATTATAGAGGAGGCCCAGAAACCATAACTGTGCAACTATGTCCAAGCACAGGGTACCAGTTTCACTGATATCAGGTTTCTCAAAAATCCTAGGAATGCTTATGTATACCAGATTAGTTAACTATTTGGACAAACATAACATTCTCATGACCTCACAACATGGTTTCAGAAAGGGTAAATCTACAGAATCAGCAATTGTCAGTCTAACAGAATACATTTTACAGTCCTTAGATGAGAAAAAGGTTGTCTCTGCAATGTTTCTGGATCTTTCAAAGGCATTTGACACCATTGACCATGAAATGCTGATACAAAAATTAAGCAACTATGGCATTCGGGGGCAACCAGGTGAATGGATAAAATCATACTTGTGCAACCGCAAGCAGTATGTATCATTAGGAAACTCATACCAATCAGAAACCCAATCCATCAAATATGGAGTGCCGCAGGGTTCGGTAATGGGGCCATTGTTATTTAATGTATTTGTTAATGATATAGGTGTTGAGGAGGAAGAAAAGAAAATATTGTATGCTGATGACATGACAATACTAAATAGTGACCAAAATATGGAACAGCTTGAGAGAAGAGCATACATATCTGCAAATGTCACAGCTCAATGGCTGTTGGAAAATGAACTGGTTATAAATCTAAAAAAGACTATGTATGCAGTGTTTAAAAACAAGGAAAAGGCTGTAGACATGGATTTAGAGGTTGACGGAACAAGGCTGGAAGAAGTAGAACCTGCTAGATTCTTAGGTATTCTTGTGGATAATGAACTGAAATGGAAAAAACATATTAATAATGTCTGTAAGAAACTGAGCTCTGTCATATTCTTAATGATGCAGCTATCACAGTATTCAGACAAGAACCTTCTGTGTACAGTGTATCATGGACTTTTCGAACCATACTTACAGTATGGAGTGACGGTGTGGGGAAACTCAAACAAACAAGAGACAAAACGAGTGTTCACATTACAAAAAACAGCAATTAGGACCATTTTAAGAAGAAAGACCTCTGAAACATGCAGAAACTGTTTCAAGAATTTAGGTATCTTAACTTTTTCATCATTATATATATACGAAACAATAATGTACATTACAAAAGGTAGTGAGGACTGGATTACAAATGCTAGTGTACACACCCACAATACAAGAAAGAAGAATGAAGTACGGAGCATACCCCACCGACTGGCAATGCTAGAAAAAGGACCCCAGTACTCTGGTATCAGACTACTAAGAAGTCTGCCCAAAACCTTGCAAGATAGTGTACTTCACAATGAATTTACAAAGAAACTTAAAGACTATCTCACTGAAAAAGAGTTTTACAGTGTTGCAGAATACTTATGCCATTAAATTTGTATATATTGTTACTCATTATCAGTGATGTAAAAATGTAAGCTAAAGGTGTAGAAAAATAATTGATAAAGAATTTTAATACTTTGACATGTCCTATATTACACGTACATTTACTGTACATGATGTAATCTTACAGGATCAAATAAAATTCAATTCAATTCAATTCAAAGTTCTCAGTTGGGGTGAACATTCATATGACAGTAATGCATGATATGATGCGAAAAATGGAAGCCATGGCAAAGGGGTCAAGCAGAGGCCCTTCAGATGGCTCCTAGGAGGTGGTATTTAGTTAGGTTACACACTGGGTGCTATACCAAATGCAAAAGTCGTCTACACAAAGCAAGGGGGGAACCAGTGGTCCAACAGAGATCACTAGCCCATTTATGGTTATAAGGAGTGTAACACTCAGCACGGAACCCTGAGGGACCCATGGGGGTGGGAGCTGAGTGACATACCAACTCTGATCTGACACAATGGAAGGGATGAAAACCCACAAATAGAAAGCTGTAGAGACAATTGAAAGCCCCAGTCACAGTCAGTATGTAAACTGTGATAGCACCAAGCAGTGTCATATGTCATATGGAGGTGAGAAAGACTACAATGAGATGTTGGTGTTTGGGAAAAGTCTGTCAATTGCTGTTTCCTACCAAACCAGATGATCGGTTGTGGACTGTGCCTCCCAGAAATAAAACTTATAAGGGGGAAAAGGCATCATGACTCAAGAACCTTACATAATCATCGGGCAACTATCCTTTCAAGCAGTTTCAGGGTGTCTACATGGACAAGGAAAAATAATTCCCGGATTTTTCCCGGTTTTCCCAGTTGAAAATACACTTTCTCCCAGGTGAAAATACACTTTTTACGTGTTAAGTGACAGTATACTTTTTCTCGGCACTTATCAATCCTTTTGTGGTTTATGGTTTTATACACCGGTGTAGAATTTCCCGGCACTTCAGAAGATGAAACTCAGGGGAAAAAACATGTTTTGGAAAGATCTTTGATGTGCAGCAACATATACACTGCATATTTCCGTGTTACGAAGGTATAAATTCGAATTCCACCAAACACCGCATGTTACTTTCCGAAGCATTAAAATCAAGATTGCGACGTGCTTTTGTAAGCCAGTCACAGCTCATGTTACCTGATCTCACCAGCTGATGACAGTATTTGACACGTGATGTAGTCAGCCAATAGCAAGATCATTCTTAAGTAGTGCGAACACACAAATAAGAAAAATTAATAGCTTAAATTAATGTACAATTGTTGCTACAAGAAAAGAAAAGCTATCACATGTAATATTGGTCTCTAAGATTAATAAGCTGCAAGAGAAGCTAAGCTTCCACATATATTGTTGATCTTTTTTGCGCATCATACATCACATAAATGTGCCAGTAAAATTTTTTAATAACGACGTAAATGTCTGATCTTCTGGGCTCGAAATTCTTCATATGGTCGTCCCCAAAGAGTTGATTTTTAAATGAGAGTCAAACGCTCTGTGATTTAAGAAATTCGTCGTACACTCTCTCACATAGTTTACTCTTACATAAAAGGAAATTACTTTGAAAGTAACGCTTTTCAAAGCAATATTCGCATTATTTTTCCGTGACCTATTAGAAAGGTACGTTTCAGCAGTTGCCAGAGAGCGCCAGATAACAGGCGTCGCTGCACTTGCACAGCTACGATGACGCAGGAAGCCCGCATGTTCGTACGTGTGAAACTTTAAAAGATCTTGCATTAAAATGAGTCTAATGTAAGAAACTGTCACTGCACGCTCATTGGAGGCAATTTGTTGTTAAGAAGCACTGCACAGTCTTCCTAAAGCCTTTGACACACTTTGCTGCTGGCAGACGCTTGTATGAGCACTGTGTTTTGTTGTTGTATATGTCGCATTTTCTTTGTGACTTAAGTTTTATTTTAGTTTTTTCTCTCGTTCATGTTTTGTTGCTGCAGTATTATTCTGCAGAAGCGGGATACAGTAAAATTTTTTGTTACAGTATTGGCTCTTACCAGTCAAAATCACAAAAATTTAACTGAAAACTAAAACAATGAAAAATTCCCGGAACACAAAAAGATTCCCGGTTTTCTCCCGGATGAAAAAATTCCTGGGTTTTTCCCGGATCTCCCGGTTGTCCCAGGTCGTAGACACCCTGAGTTTGCAGAGGGTACTGGTGACACTAATCAGTTTGCAACTGTCGATGGACATTGAGTTTTTGGCTGGCTTAAGGATTGGGATGATGATGGTATCGATCCACTGTCAAGGGAAAACACATTCTAAAGAAATAGGTTGAAGACTGCGTAAATGGAGTCTGAAAGTCACATTCAGATATTTGACCATTTGATTGTGAATAAGATCAGGGCCCAGGACCGCATCATGAGACAAGCCAAGAGCCTGAAGCAATTCCTAGTCAGTGAAAGGTTCGTTATATAACACAGACTTACAGGGAGCAGAGGACAGGTAGATGTCTTCAACTTGTCTTTTATATCTTTGGAAGGCAGCCAGTTAATTAATTTTTTTTTTTTTTTTGTGGGGTTTAAGGGCACTCAACTACTGAGGTCATTAGCACCCAAGCAGCAGCCAGTTAAGAGGACACCAATGCTGTTGCTAAGTGGGTTGCAATGTGTTCCACATGAGCCAACACATCAGCAGAAATATCATCATGAAGGAAGAGATATGGGGAAAGTTGTTGATCTTTTGCAGGACATTAGACTTTGGAGCTTGATCCACACCTGGGAGAAGAGACGTACATTCCCAAGGAGGAGATGTAGTGCTCTCAGCATTACTTCTTACTGTGTTTAATTAGATAGCAAGCCCTTGCATAGCAGCACTTAAAAGTGATGAGGGCGATCTGTTAAGGCTGTCATTTCAAATGTTACAGGATCATTCAGTGATCCTCAATAGCTGTTGAAATGCCTTTGGTACATAATGGTACCAACTGCAACTCTATGGGACCTGTAGAAATGGGGACAGCAGTTTCAGCAGTGCAGGTGACCATGGCTTCCGATAACCTCATCAATACACTCTGACACAGAGTAGATGAAGGCGATGGCAAGGTATACAACTGACAGTTGGTCCCTCACAGACAGCTGAACATGGCAATTGATTTATCAGGCAGTGACATGGACATGACAGGATCACTGGTAAATGATTACTGTCACAAAAATCACCGTACAGTGACAACTGTAGTGAAACCAAAAGGAGTCACTGAGGAGAAGAGGATCAAGATCAGAAAGAAGTTCCTCTAACAGAAGGCATCTACCAGATGACGTACAACCCCATAGTATGTATTGTGTATTCAAATCCCCAAGTACAAGGAGGTATCGTAGGTGAGACGGAGCAGTTGCTGGATTACGGTGGCCATATGCAACTACCCTGTCTGAGGTGGATAGATGCTACAAATGGTAGTTGCTGTGGTTGTTTGTACTTTCATTGCTATCATTTCCAATGTTATGATATCTGAGTAAATCAATGCACAAAATGCTCCAGATGCTATCTTGGGGACACTAAAATTCCTATAGAAGGCATTCTTAAGGGTTGGAGAATGGTCATCAGTAAAATGCATATCCCGGAGAGCAACACAAATCACAGAACAGAAGGACGATATTTTGCAGAACAGAAGGACGATATTTTGCACAGTTCTGGCAATATACCCATTGTAGTTCCATTGAATTATCACATTAAGAGTTTCCTGGATGTGTTTGAAAGGGCAAAGAGACAGGTTGTGCACCACGATTGCAGTTTCACCTGTGGGTAGAGAACAACAGTAACATACATAGGTTCCAAATCTTATGGTGTGGAGGTGATCTGTCAACATAGTAGCTTTCTCCCAATATTTCTTCCTTTTCTCCATAACTGCTTTAGAAGGTCAAGACTTTTCCAAGGGCCTATCAGCTATAAGGGTATGAACTGAAGAACAGGCAGCCCTAGAATTCCCTCCAGCTAATGGCTGGTATTGGGTGATTGGTCTCTAGGTCTCCGGGGAGAGGGTGCCCTAAAAGGAATCTTGTCACCGGTACATACCAGAGGAAGACACTACTACTATTACTACTACGAATAATAATAATAATAATAATAATAATAATCTGACCAGGTGCAGAGTGTCGAGATCCCTGAAGATGGTGCTGCAGAAACATTATGGGTTAGCCCAATGGCTAATTTTCTTGTATGACTACCAGAGGTCAATGTCAGGGAAATGGAAGGACTAAGTACTTGACGTACTGTTGATGACATGGCAAATATAATGGCCAAATTGGATACCACTGGGATGGGATACCAGTGGTCATATTTTTCCCAGGGTCCAAACTATCAAACTATGGAAGACAACTGGAGACTGTAATTTACTGGCCTTTGGGATTTTACATTCCTTAATTAAAGTAGTACACTTCGAAGATAGGAGTGTGGGTGGGTGGGGGGGGGGGGGAGGAGGGGGAGAAGGAAAGTGATTGTCTCTTCAACTGACACACAATACACAACGATGGTTGCTCACATGGCACATGGGAAGTTCTCATGAAGCTGTCATCCAGTCTCCATCACAAGTGTACATCATGATTTTAACTTTCTCAAAACATGAAACCCCTTCAAATACAAGGATGAATATGATCAGGTGTCAAATTTATGCATGGTGGGCCTTGACATACACAGTGTGTGAAAATGATTCCTTCACTTCAAGGTTTTGAATAATTCCTCATCTGTTCACAGCATTAAGACTCAGAGACAAATTAAACCCCATGTAACAGGTTTATGCTCTAATGGCTTATCAAGATGAAATATATGACACCAAGTTTCTTAAAAGACAGTACCACTCAAGACTGGGTAGGAGTCACTGTTTCAATTAAGATAGACCATACTGTAGCTAACGAAGGGAAGAGATTTCTCCACACACATTTTTGGTATTATCTACAAAGAACATAAGACTTAGAAGTTACAAAGGATCCTTCACCAGTCTGGATGCAAACCAAGAACTGAGAGGGGACAGTTTCTGTAGTTCGCTTGATTTTGCTTCCCCCCCCCACCCACACCCCCCATAGCATAGCCAAAGAGGGACAGTTCTTGGAGTCATAAGTACTGAAACATTCAAATGTAGCTTTAACTTGGGTCTTTTCACTTGGCAAGATATCCACCTTGATACTTCCTACTCGTGTAAAGGGATTTCTCCACAGGCATCACCAAGCCACAGCAATTGTCACCTGGCTTGATGACTATTCCCTGGAGTCCCAGTGCCCCAAAAAGGAGGGACCTATTCCTCTGCATGTGCAGAGAGGTACCAGCTGAGATATCAATAACGCGATCCTTGTGTTGTCATGGGGCTACCACAGAGCAGGTACCCCCATGTGGACTGGCTAATATGGTTGATACTGGGAAAGCTTCCCCACAATGCCCATACATTTGGAAAAGTGGTGGTGAAATGTGGATGTGGGGACCAAATATAAGTTTCAGTTACTTTATGACACCTGGCTGAATATAGACAATTTATTAATTTGCTAGGGGGCAACCTTCCATGTAATGCCCATAAATCTTTAAAACTGCACGTCAAAGGTGGATGTGGGCACCAAATGTAAGAGTTAGGATCTACATGGCACTTGGCTGCATTAGAACAATTTATTAATTTGCTACCGGTTTCAGTCAATGACCATCATCTGGCACATGAATCACCATTTTAAAACAGAAATGACAACAAAACATCAATGTACGAAATGGAAGGACTAAGTACTTGACGTACTGTTGATGACATGGCAAATATAATGGCCAAATTGGATACCACTGGGATGGGATACCAGTGGTCATAATTTTCCCAGGGTCCAAACTATCAAACTATGGAAGACAACTGGAGACTGTAATTTACTGGCCTTTGGGATTTTACATTCCTTAATTAAAGTAGTACACTTCGAAGATAGGAGTGTGGGTGGGTGGGGGGGGGGGGGAGGAGGGGGAGAAGGAAAGTGATTGTCTCTTCAACTGACACACAATACACAACGATGGTTGCTCACATGGCACATGGGAAGTTCTCATGAAGCTGTCATCCAGTCTCCATCACAAGTGTACATCATGATTTTAACTTTCTCAAAACATGAAACCCCTTCAAATACAAGGATGAATATGATCAGGTGTCAAATTTATGCATGGTGGGCCTTGACATACACAGTGTGTGAAAATGATTCCTTCACTTCAAGGTTTTGAATAATTCCTCATCTGTTCACAGCATTAAGACTCAGAGACAAATTAAACCCCATGTAACAGGTTTATGCTCTAATGGCTTATCAAGATGAAATATATGACACCAAGTTTCTTAAAAGACAGTACCACTCAAGACTGGGTAGGAGTCACTGTTTCAATTAAGATAGACCATACTGTAGCTAACGAAGGGAAGAGATTTCTCCACACACATTTTTGGTATTATCTACAAAGAACATAAGACTTAGAAGTTACAAAGGATCCTTCACCAGTCTGGATGCAAACCAAGAACTGAGAGGGGACAGTTTCTGTAGTTCGCTTGATTTTGCTTCCCCCCCCCCCCCCCCCACCCACACCCCCCATAGCATAGCCAAAGAGGGACAGTTCTTGGAGTCATAAGTACTGAAACATTCAAATGTAGCTTTAACTTGGGTCTTTTCACTTGGCAAGATATCCACCTTGATACTTCCTACTCGTGTAAAGGGATTTCTCCACAGGCATCACCAAGCCACAGCAATTGTCACCTGGCTTGATGACTATTCCCTGGAGTCCCAGTGCCCCCAAAAGGAGGGACCTATTCCTCTGCATGTGCAGAGAGGTACCAGCTGAGATATCAATAACGCGATCCTTGTGTTGTCATGGGGCTACCACAGAGCAGGTACCCCCATGTGGACTGGCTAATATGGTTGATACTGGGAAAGCTTCCCCACAATGCCCATACATTTGGAAAAGTGGTGGTGAAATGTGGATGTGGGGGACCAAATATAAGTTTCAGTTACTTTATGACACCTGGCTGAATATAGACAATTTATTAATTTGCTAGGGGGCAACCTTCCATGTAATGCCCATAAATCTTTAAAACTGCACGTCAAAGGTGGATGTGGGCACCAAATGTAAGAGTTAGGATCTACATGGCACTTGGCTGCATTAGAACAATTTATTAATTTGCTACCGGTTTCAGTCAATGACCATCATCTGGCACATGAATCACCATTTTAAAACAGAAATGACAACAAAACATCAATGTACGAAATGGAAGGACTAAGTACTTGACGTACTGTTGATGACATGGCAAATATAATGGCCAAATTGGATACCACTGGGATGGGATACCAGTGGTCATAATTTTCCCAGGGTCCAAACTATCAAACTATGGAAGACAACTGGAGACTGTAATTTACTGGCCTTTGGGATTTTACATTCCTTAATTAAAGTAGTACACTTCGAAGATAGGAGTGTGGGTGGGTGGGGGGGGGGGGGGGGGGGGAGGAGGGGGAGAAGGAAAGTGATTGTCTCTTCAACTGACACACAATACACAACGATGGTTGCTCACATGGCACATGGGAAGTTCTCATGAAGCTGTCATCCAGTCTCCATCACAAGTGTACATCATGATTTTAACTTTCTCAAAACATGAAACCCCTTCAAATACAAGGATGAATATGATCAGGTGTCAAATTTATGCATGGTGGGCCTTGACATACACAGTGTGTGAAAATGATTCCTTCACTTCAAGGTTTTGAATAATTCCTCATCTGTTCACAGCATTAAGACTCAGAGACAAATTAAACCCCATGTAACAGGTTTATGCTCTAATGGCTTATCAAGATGAAATATATGACACCAAGTTTCTTAAAAGACAGTACCACTCAAGACTGGGTAGGAGTCACTGTTTCAATTAAGATAGACCATACTGTAGCTAACGAAGGGAAGAGATTTCTCCACACACATTTTTGGTATTATCTACAAAGAATATAAGACTTAGAAGTTACAAAGGATCCTTCACCAGTCTGGATGCAAACCAAGAACTGAGAGGGGACAGTTTCTGTAGTTCGCTTGATTTTGCTTCCCCCCCCCACCCACACCCCCCATAGCATAGCCAAAGAGGGACAGTTCTTGGAGTCATAAGTACTGAAACATTCAAATGTAGCTTTAACTTGGGTCTTTTCACTTGGCAAGATATCCACCTTGATACTTCCTACTCGTGTAAAGGGATTTCTCCACAGGCATCACCAAGCCACAGCAATTGTCACCTGGCTTGATGACTATTCCCTGGAGTCCCAGTGCCCCCAAAAGGAGGGACCTATTCCTCTGCATGTGCAGAGAGGTACCAGCTGAGATATCAATAACGCGATCCTTGTGTTGTCATGGGGCTACCACAGAGCAGGTACCCCCATGTGGACTGGCTAATATGGTTGATACTGGGAAAGCTTCCCCACAATGCCCATACATTTGGAAAAGTGGTGGTGAAATGTGGATGTGGGGACCAAATATAAGTTTCAGTTACTTTATGACACCTGGCTGAATATAGACAATTTATTAATTTGCTAGGGGGCAACCTTCCATGTAATGCCCATAAATCTTTAAAACTGCACGTCAAAGGTGGATGTGGGCACCAAATGTAAGAGTTAGGATCTACATGGCACTTGGCTGCATTAGAACAATTTATTAATTTGCTACCGGTTTCAGTCAATGACCATCATCTGGCACATGAATCACCATTTTAAAACAGAAATGACAACAAAACATCAATGTACGAAATCTCATAAAGATATGTAATACAAAACCATAACTTTCAAAAAATTGGCTACTGCGAGTCACATGTCAATCATGTTTAACCATACAATTGCATTAAACGTCAATTTTATGAGAAATAATACAGAAGACCAATAATTTTCACACATAAGCAACCTCCTTCATGCACACGCTACAGGAAACTGGCCATATATAGTCAGGACATGGCATGAGAAGCCACAAAACTTGTGGCCTAAAAGACAACATGAAGGGGGGAGGGAACCATTTTTGATAATTCATGTTTGTGATTTTTGTACATTTTTTACTTATAATTGTACTGTAGTTATGATTTTTTTTAAATCATAAAATTATCTTTGTATGTTATGATTTATATCAACTGGACATCATCTTGGGTTGTCTTTGAGGTCACAAGTGATTTGGCTACTCATGCTATGTACTGACTGCATATCACTAGTTTCCTGTCGAACGTCCATTAGGGGGGGTTGCTGATGCATGAAAATTATTGTTCTCCTGTATTATTACTCACAAAATCGACAGTTAATGTGATTGTATGGTTTAACAGGACTGACATGTGACTTGTAGTAACCAATTTTTTGTAAGTTATGTTTTTGTATTTCACATCTTTATGAGGTTTTATGTGTTAGGCTTTTGTTGCCATTTCTGTTTTATAATGTTCATTCAAACGCCAGATGATTATCGTTGAGCAAAGGTGGCAGCAAATTAAAAAAAAAAAAAAAAAAAAAAAAAAGAAAAGATTAGCTGTATATATGTCTTATAGGAAATCCTGGTTGCCAAAAATGAATATGTTCCCAGACCTAGTCTGAGAAAAGGTATAGTCAGAAAGAAAGATTGCAGGACAGAGGGAGAAGTACTGGAATGGATTGGGGTCCCATTCTCACCACACGCGTACTCATGAAAGTGTTGTGAGTCCCAGGACCGGAGGGGGGATTTACGACAATTGCAGCCATTACCCAATAGTTGTGATTTGTTTTCGCAGTATACTTTGTTTTTATATGTAGCCTGGTTACACAACAGAATGTCTGAAGCTACCAGCGGCAGTAGGCAGGAGAGTGATAAGGCTATAACAGTCCTTTCTTTACCTATCTCTCTTTCCTCCCTAAGGAACAAACTAATAGTTCTGAAAGTATACAATACATTTTTGTCACCACTATGCAATATTCCAAGTCTCTTAGTTTAGTGCTTCTTTAATACATTTCTCTCCATACCTCTCACTCTTTCTCCATTTCTAATGCCTTTACATGGTTTCATATAATTTTATTGAATCCTTAGCTCTCCACACAATCATGTTTCTTTCTGTTGTAGGTGCAATTATTACAGCATTATTAAAATCTTTGCAAGCTTTCCATATTTTTGTTAGGCTTTCTGTTTCACACCAACACAATCCCATTAGCAAGTCTTATACTCATATTCACTGTAACATAATTCTTTACCACTTTCTATGCTTGTCTTCTTCAGATTCAACGAGACTTGAATCTCCTCTTATTCTGAGTTATTGGAGGTTGCCTGTTAGATTGTTGTCATAACTACATTTTTAGTGAATGAAACTTTGATTAATAATTTCTGATAGTTTTCTATAGCATTCCTATCTCCTCCTGCACTCACTGTTCATTTTTCTCACGATCAATCAATTCTTCATAAAGCATTACATTTTATCCAGCATGTCCTCTTACATTTTTACTGTTATGTTACCTCTCATAATTTAGCATTAGCTGTGGCCCAACTTCTTGTTGATTTCTTTCTTTGCCATATCTTCCATATTTCTCTGTCACACACAATAGATAAAGAAAAGTGGTCTTACCTAAATATTAAACTTTTTCATAGCTTCCTTGAACACCTCCTAATATGGGCAGTTAGACTTGCAAAATATCACATTAAAGAATGCTCCTAAATTTTTTATACTTGCAAAATATCACATTAGAGAATGCTCCTAAACTTTTTATACAATCTATCTTTCCTTCTTGATGAAAGGTAAAATATATTCCCTCTCTCAGGTTGCTGGGAAATTTCAGTCACTGCATTAACAGCTACAGGTTAAGATGATGTTAACAGTGATATATAGGGTTTTCCATATTATTCAGACGCGCTTAAAGTTTAGTGGGCAGTTTACAGTTAAAAACAGACAAGATACCAATTTATTACATAGCTGCAAAGGCAGACACATCTGTGTTATTGTTATTTAAGTTGACATTGTTGTAGTGATTGTCACACTTCTTGGCTCTTGTTTCTGCAGCAAGGAATAAGAGAAACATCTCCACTGTATGTTGTCTGTCTGACATTCTAGAAGATAATTGATTAATATCATCACAATAACATGGTGACAAAGGATGATAGTAAAATAACGCTTGCCTGTACAAGAAAGTCCTAAACAATACCAAGCAACTTGCCCCCCCCCCCCCCCCCCTCTTGAAGTGGAGCCAATTAAGTAACTTTCCGCTGCACTGCAGTAACAAACAGACAGCAAGCAAATTGTATATTATATAAAATTAGTGTAAGATTCTTTTCTTTTACAATTACTAGTTATTAAATAAATAAATGCAAACAATGAAAGTGACGGACCAATCTCAGTGTGTCTCTGAAATGCTTTATCAGAATGAAAACAAGGTTATCACACACCACAATGCATGCAAAGCTAAATTCTCCTCTACCTTTCTCAGTGAAGTAATTATACTGAAGCGAAGGCTGGAAAGGTTCTACAATTTCATCTGGAAAAGAAGATATTTACAAAGTTAATTGCACACAGAAGATTAAAAAGCTTTATATGTTCCACGACTTAAATATGGACAATGACCTCAATAAATGCTTCATAGTAAAGTACCCAAAACCAAGAAAGCATCGCTACTATATACAGCCAAACACTATAAACAGGTGGGTACATTAAGGCATCATAAAGCTGTAAGCCATTTGGAACTGCTTAAGACCTGAAGCATATTAATTAGACAGTTTAATATTTCACTAACTGCAAACCACATAGAGCCCACAAAATAATGGTATCTCTAACACCAACTATTTTCTGTTGTCTGTACATGCCTCAGATTTTGAACAGATAATGAGAATAATATTTATTTAAATACTCACAGTTGCTGTGATTGCACAGATCTTACCATTGATGTTAAGGCTGGACATATCTGGCGGTGGTGGCAGATCTGGCGAAACTGTTACAGCCTGTCGCACTTGTCCGACGGCTGTCAGGAGCTGAAAATACAACACAAAAAAATATACATGCATGTAGGATGAAATTCTTAGTCAAGTGGTGGAGACTATTCTTCACATAATTCCACAATGTGTTCAGTAAAATTTGCAAATAAAAGGCAAATTAGTAAAACACCTGCAAAGCAGTTTAGTAAAATTTGCAGAATACTTTAAGTCGCTACTGAATTAAATTTAGATCACTATCATGCACAGTAACAACCTCCAAAGAAATTATTCTGCAGTGAGAAATTTTAAAAGAACAACATGAAACTAAGGCATGTTCAGCCACTGGATCACAGACTGCTCTAAAATGTTATGTTGGATCAGCTGATGTCATTTGACGTTCATTCTACCTCTCTGACTCGGTTCAAACCTAATTCACGTGTCTGTGAGTATTAAGAGCAACATGGCTGAGTACATATTTGCAGGATACATCAACATGATCTCCCTGAATAACAAAGCTCACAGTAATGGAAGAGCTGCTCGTCACCTTTATCATGATCATTCTTTAGAACATCCAAGTCCAGCACATACCCTTTTCGCCACAATTACACAATGGCTTCGAGAAAGGGTACCTTCACTATCAGCGGGTGTGACTGTGGTGATCCAAGGACACTGCACACCCTAACTGGAAGAGGCTCTACTGCATCACGTTGGAGAGAACCTGTCAACAGCTACACGAGCAATTTCTTTCGCTGTTAATGAGTGGAATTGTAAAAAATGTGATGCACTGAGTCACACCCGGTCAGTTACTTGTAAAAGTGGTCGCGTTACCAACATGTCTTCAAACAGCTGTAGACAGAAATGGTACATTTACGGACATTGGGTCCTATTCAAAATATTATCTACTCATCCCCATCTACAATTCCTAGAAGTTTGTAATGGGAATTTCCAAATATCCTGTTTCCAATCTTGACCTTCCTCTACAGTTCTCACCCACTACAGCTCTCTCTAGTGCCATGGAAGTTATTTCTTTATGTCCTAATGAGTCCTATCATCCTGTCCCTTCTTCTTGTCAATATTTTCCACATATTTCTACCCTAGCTAATAGTGCAGACTATATCACATTACAATAGCAAATCGTTCAGATTTCACCACTGTATGAATAATATTTTCCTGTTCATTTTAGCCTGACAAAGTCCCCAAAAATAATATGTCATTAGTTATAAAGTAATTTTCACAGTGGTACTAATGAATAGTTCTAGTTTATTCTGAACATGTTTCAGCCCCTATCAATGACTAAAGAGCCGACATACATGTCACAATATCTGATATTTTTCACTTCTTTGATAATTTTATTTAGTTTTATAGTTGAAAAATACTTTTTGTAAACTACTTTATTATACTGTTCACAATTTTAATGTTAAGTTTGTTTTTACTTTTGCTTCTACTCTCTGCTATTAAGATAGTCATTCTGCATCTACATAGATACTCCGCAAGCCACCGTACGGAGTGTGGCAGAGGGTACCCTGTAGCACTACTTGTCATTTCCCTTCCTGTTCCACTCGCAAATAAAGCGAGAGAAAAATGAATGACTGTATGCCTCCGTATAAGCCCTAATTTCTCATACTTTATCTTCATGGTCCTTATGCACATAAGGACCATGAAGATAAATTATGAGAAATGTTAATTAATTATGGCAGCAGTAGAACCGTTCGGCAATCAGCTCAAATGCCAGTTCACTATATTTTCCCAATAGTGTTTCTCGAAAAGAACATCGCCTTCCCTTCAGGGATTCCCATTTGAGTTACCAAAGCACATCTGTAACACTTACGTGTCGTTCAGATCTACTGGTAACAAATCTAGTAGCCTGTCTCTGAATTGCTTCAATGTCTTCCTCAATGTGACCTTGTAAGTATCCCAAAGACTTGAGCAGCACTCAAGAACAGGTCGCACCAGTGTCCTATATGTGGCTTCCTTTACAGGTGAACCACTTTTTCCTAAAATTCTCCCAATAAATTGAAGTCTACCACTCGCCTTCCCTATTACAGTTCTCACATGCTTTTTTCACATCATATCGCTTTGCATTGTTACACCCAGATATTTAAACAACCATTAATGTGTCAAGCAGGACACTATGAAAACAAAAACTGATTAAAAGAGCGAGAGAAATGCGAGGTAGAAAGAATAATACGGTTAAGAATTAGGCAGAAAAGGAGGAGGAAAATGGTGAAAATTTTTTAAAAAAGAATTAAATTGAGAAAGAAAGACACGAGGGTAATTGTGGGGGATTAAAATAAACGTAAGTAAATAATTGAGTAAATAATGAAATTCTATCACACATGAAAAGAAGGCAAGGATTGATGATGGAGGTTAAATCGAGGAGGATGCAGGACGTGATGTAATTGTCTCAGTATCCACATGATGATGATGATGGCGATGATGTATTTAGAGCATTCAACAGCATGGTCATCAGCGCACTTATTGGTTATTACCAGACACATCTCCTGGTTTGAACAATGCTGTCATAAATGAAATTGCTGTAAAAATTCCCCAAGAACACATATTAGCAGTTTTCTTCACAATGTCTGTCTATGTTGACACAAATATCTGGCTAATCAATGATAAAATCAATTTATCCATTAATTACTGTTATGATGCAACAGCCTTCCCCAAGATTGTTATGAACTGTCCGATACCACCTTTTTTATATGCATCTGTGTATTTATTATACGATTCAGTGGTTCCTAGGGCCTTTTATGTGTATTTTTATAGGTATTGTTCAGTTCAGTTTTCCCAAAAAACCTATACTTCTTTGTAAATACATATAGAATATTCTGGAATGACGTACATTCTCATGATTGTTAATAGATTGTTGTCATTAACAAAAATATGTACATATGCCAAATTAAATATCAGATTGTGAAATTGAAGTAATATATGTTTAGCAATAAATATTAAGAGGCTAAGGAAATGTTAACATGAATAACGAACGCCTCTGATTACCATAATTGCAATTTGTAAATACGCCAACACAAAAACCTCATTACGGTTCAAATGAAAATAACAATCATTACCCAGTGATGTAATTTCACTCGTTATTCATTTTTATGTAATTCATTGTAATTAATGATGTTTGTAAACTACGCAGATTGTTAGTTACACCACCCAAATTTACGAAATTCTGGTATTTGAGAAAACGTGTGTATTTAATTTATGTAATCTGGTGAAGTACGAAACGTATACTTCGAACAAATGTTAGCAATAAAATCCATAAAGTCACTAATTACAAAATTAAAGTAACATCAAAAGATTGTTGAAATCAGATTGTGAATTAATTTTCACACATAAAACCAAGATGATGATATAAATGTTATATTATTTGACATTATATTTTATAACCTGTACAAATGTAACAGCAGTTAGCTTAGATGAAATTGTTTTTAATTGTAAGTTAGATTTTGTAATAAATTAACAATGGTAGCAATTGTTAAAATTGTATTTAAAGCAACGCAGCAATGCTGCACATGGGAGTCAGTTTTGTCAGTTGTTTTGCACATATGTCAGTTCTGTCGATCAGCTGATGTCAATAAATAATTTGTCATACGTGAAATTTTTGTGATGTTCTCATTACTCGCAGCACCCACAACATCGATGAACCACAGGCCAACGCAAGTTAAGTAGTGACATTTAAAAGATCGTTACAGTGTGTTATGTCCTAAAATCCATCAATCATTTGGAAAAAGTTCTTATGACAGTATGACACTTTCAATATGTAGTTCACTTGTTTCAAGGCGGGTGGTTAATTACACTGGTCCACAAATTTTCACCTTTTATGTCGCATGATGTTGTTGTGGTCTTCAGTCCTGAGACTGGTTTGATGCAGCTCTCCATGCTACTCTATCCTGTGCAAGCTTCTTCATCTCCCAGTACCTACTGCAACCTACATCCTTCTGAATCTGCTTAGTGTATTCATCTCTTGGTCTCCCCCTATGATTTTTACCCTCCACGCTGCCCTCCAATACTAAATTGGTGATCCCTTGATGCCTCAGAACATGTTCTACCAACCGATCCCTTCTTCTGGTCAAGTTGTGCCACAAACTTCTCTTCTCCCCAATCCTATTCAATACTTCCTCATTAGTTATGTGATCTACCCATCTAATCTTCAGCTTTCTTCTGTACAACCACATTTCGAAAGCTTCTATTCTCTTCTTGTACAAACTATTTACCGTCCATGTTTCACTTCCATACATGGCTACACGCCATACAAATACTTTCAGAAACGACTTCCTGACATTTAAATCTATACTCGATGTTAACAAATTTCTCTTCTTCAGAAACGCTTTCCTTGCCATTGCCAGTCTACATTTTATATCCTCTCTACTTCGACCATCATCAGTTATTTTGCTCCCCAAATAGCAAAACTCCTTTACTACTTTAAGTGTCTCATTTCCTAATCTAATACCCTCAACATCACCCGACTTAATTCGAGTACATTCCATTATCCTCGTTTTGCTTTTGTTGATGTTCATCTTATATCCTCCCTTCAAGACACCATCTAAGTTGTGCTCTGTGCAAAATTCTACCAGGCGGCTTCCTCTTTCATTTCTTAGCCCCAATCCATATTCACCTACTACGTTTCCTTCTCTCCCTTTTCCTACACTCGAATTCCAGTCACCCATGACCATTAAATTTTCGTCTCCCTTCACTATCGAAGTTAAAACTGTTTCCAATCTCAGGGATACAAGCAAATTATGTGTTTACATTTCACAGCCACACTTGTGGTACATTATAAGGGCTACATGCAAAGGCATAGTGACAAGGGTTCCTCTGCCATAAATGAGTGAGGTGGATGTTTCCAGTACATTTTGAAAACCCTTCTTAACACCATGACTCATGCGCACACCATCCAGTCACGTGAGCGTTGTCAAATGCAGAAACCAGACATGATTTTAACTGTCATTTGTCATGGCTGTGTGCTCTTGTACTGCTTCAGCTCAATTGTTAGTGGAACAGGTGTCATGGCAGTTCACAGTGAATGCATGAGGGGTGATGGGTTCAAATTGAAGAACTGTGTTACGGTGTGCATGTACACTATGTGATCAAAAGTATCCAGACACCTGCCTGAAAATGACTTACAAGTTTGTGGCACCCTCCACCGGGAATGCTGGAATTCAGTATGGTGTTGGCCCACCCTTAGCTTTGATGACAGCTTCCACTCTCGCAGGCCTACATTCAATCAGGTGCTAGGTTTCTTGTGGAATGGTTGCCCATTCTTCACGGAGTACTGCACTGAGGAGAGGTATTGAGGTCGGTTGGTGAGGCCTGGCATGAAGTCGGTGTTCCAAAACATCCGAAAGGTGTTCTATAGGATTCAGGTCAGGACTCTGTGCAGGCCAGTCCATTACAGGGATGTTATGTTGTGTAACCACTCTGACACAGGCCGTGCGTTACGAACGGGTGCTTGATTGTGTTGAAAGGTGCAATCACCATCTCCGAACTGCTCTTCAACAGTGGGAAGTGAGTAGGTGCTTAAAACATCAATGTATGCCTGAGCTGTGATAATGTCATGCAAAACAACAAGGGGTGCAAGTGCTCCTCCATTAAAAACACGACCACACATAACACCACCACCTCTGAATTTTACTCTTGGTACTACACACACTAGCAGATGATGTTCACTGAGCATTCGCCATACCCAAACACTGCCAGTGGATCGCCACATGGTGTACCGTGATTCGTCACTCCATACAGTGTTTTTCCACTATTCAACCATCCAATGTTTACGCTCCTTACACCAAGCGAGGCATTGTTTGGCATTTACCGGTGTGATGTGTGGCTTATGAGCAGCCGCTCGACCATGAAATCCAAGTTTTCTCACCTCCCGCCTAACTGTCAAAGTACTTGCAGTGGATCCATATGCAGTTTGGAATTCCTGTGTGATGGTGTGGATAGATGTCTGCCTATTACACATTACGACCCTCTTCAACTGTCGGCAGTCTCTGTCAGTCAACAGATGAGGTCAGCCTGTACGCTTTTGTGCTATACGTGTCCCTTCACGTATCACATTGGAAACAGTGGACCTAGGGATGTTTAGGAGTGTGGAAATCTTGCGTACAGATGTATGACACAAGTGACACCCAATCACCTGACTACGTTCGACGTCCTTGAGTTCTACGGAGTGCCCCTTCCTGTTCTCTTACAATGTCTAATGACTACTGCGGTCGCTGATATGGAGTACCAGGCAGTAGGTGGCAGCACAATGCACCTAATATGAAAAACATATGTTTGGGGGTGTCACATAGTGTATGTGTTCACAAAAATGCCCCGTACTTGAAGCAAGAAACCTGATAACTTTTATTACATTTGTGCAGATGTCATTTATGGTTCAAGAAGATGACCGTTGACTAAAGCAGTAAAACAACCACAAACCTTGTATTTTGGGTACCGAGTTGGAGACAAAGATAAATTGTGGGCTCCACATATTTGTTGCAGCTCATGTTCATCTACACTGTATGCTTGCATGTGTGGTAAAAATGTTTCCATGTAGTTTGGTGTGTCTGCTAGTTGGCATGAACCAGCAAATCATGGATCAGATTGCTATTTGTGTATGGTAACCCCCTTCAGCAAAGGATTCAATACCAAGCGACTGAGGAATATTCAATTACCTCACATCTCATCTGTCATTTGCCCTGTGGCTCATGGTGAAGAATTGCCAGTTGCTGTTCCCCTACATGTACCACCATCAAGTAGTGATACTGATGAGCTACAGTGACACATATAGCTGAATAAGTGTAGTCATCCGCTAGTGACACTGACCCTACATTTACACCAACATCATCATCTGGAGAACACACAAAATCACACAGTGCGAACTAAGTGATCTGCTTAGTGATTTAGATCTTCCGAATTGTAAATCCAAAATCTTGGGTCTCGTGACTGTAGCAGTGGGATCTCTTTGCTTACAAAGTGTGTGTCCATGTTTCAGGAGCATCAGAAAAAACTTAAATGTCATTCCAATACTGAAGGTGACATTACCTTCTCCACTGGTATTGATGGTTTGCTGAAAGAAGTAAACATTACATACAAACCAGATAGTGGAGACTCTTTATAGATGGCTAAAAACAAGTCTGAAGGCAGTACTGTTACCCAATAGTAATGAAAGGCCTTCTATTCCTCTCACATATGCTACCTTAGTTAAAGAAAGATGAACCATATTGAAATCTGGTCTAAACTGCATTAATTACAATAAGCATGAATGGGCCATATGTGGAGATTTCAAAGTCAGTGCAATGTTGTTGAGTTTGAAAGAGGGTTACATGAAGTCTCAGTGCTAACTGTGCGAATGGAACAATCACGCAAGAGAAGAACACTACAACAAAGAGGGAATGGCCTCCACAAACAACTCTGGTCCCTGGATCAAAAAATATTGCAGAACAACTCCTAGTGAACCTGAACAAAATTGTTCTCCCACTATTGCACATTAAGTTGGGACATGTGACAGCATTTGTTGAGACTGTGCACACACAGGAAGAAGCAGAATTTCAGAGTTTGTGTAAGAAGTTTCCACAACGCTTCACAAAGACGATCACAAAGGGGATACTCATTGGTCCTCAGATACCCTAGCTACTGCGGGACTTAAACTTTGAGTCCATCCTAATGCCTGATCAGCTGCATGTGTGGCATTGTTTTTGTAACATGGCAATATTGTTCTTGGGAAACAGGAGAGCCAAAGTTACAGGGACCTTGTGGATGAACTCATTCATGCTTATAACATCATTGGCTGCCACATGATTTTTTAAGATGCTCTTTCTTTACTCCCACCTCGATGTATTCCAAGACAACTATGGTGCATTCAGTACTGAGCATGGTGAGTGGTTCCACCATGAGATTTCTCTCATGGAACAGCAGTACACGGGGCTGTGGACTACTGCCATGTTGGCTGATTCCTGCTGGATGCTACAGAGAGATGCGCCAGACACACCCAGAACACTGTGGACCAGTGTTACCAGTGAGTTTGGGTTATCTAAAAGCTAAGTTACTATGGTCCATAACATTTTTCTTGGAAAGTGAGCCAAAATACTTAAAATATAGCTTGTCTTCACATAAAAATGATTTGAGACGCTACTTTATGGAATGAAAAATAGCTGAATTAAAATGTTAAAACTTCTGTCATATGCAGATAGCTGATCACTTAATAAAAAAATGCAGGCTGAGCCATCAATTCAGAGCTCTTTGATAGTACAGCCACTTAAAAATATTTTAGAATGGGTGTTACACTGTTGCAGTTGTGAGCTAGGATGGGGGACAGGCTCCAGGTAAGCTGCAGGTTTTCTTAAGCCAACATATGAATTACCTATAGCTAAAATATTTTTTGTAGATTAAAACTGAAGAAACTGCAAAAAGGTGGGAATTTAAGGAGATGGAACCTGGATAAACTGACTAAACCAGAGGTTGTACAGAGTTTCAGGGAGAGCGTAAGGGAACAAATGGCAGGAATGAGGGAAAGAAATACAGTAGAAGAAGAATGGGTAGCTTTGAGGGATGAAATAGTGAAGGCAGCAGAGGATCAAGTAGATAAAAAGACGAGGGCTAGTAGAAATCCTTGGGTAACCGAAGAAATATTGAATTTAATTGATGAAAGGAGAAAATATAAAAATGCAGTAAATGAAGCAGGCAAAAAGGAATACAAACGTCTCAAAAATGAGATCAACAGGAAGTGCAAAATGGCTAAGCAGTGATGGCTAGAGGATAAATGTAAGGATGTAGAGGCTTATCTCACTAGGGGTAAGATAGATACTGCCTACAGGAAAATTAAAGAGACCTTTGGAGAAAAGAGAACCATTTGTATGAATATCAAGGGCTCAGATGGAAACCCAGTTCTAAGCAAAGAAGGGAAAGCAGAAAGGTGGAAGGAGTATATAGAGGGTCTATACAAGGGTGATGTACTTGAGGACAATATTATGGAAATGGAGGAGGATGTAGATGAAGATGAAATGGGAGATATGATACTGCGTGAAGAGTTTGACAGAGCACTGAAAGACCTGAGTCGAAACAAGGCCCCGGGAGTAGACAACATTCCATTAGAACTACTGACAGCCTTGGGAGAGCCAGTCCTGACAAAACTCTACCATCTGGTGAGCAAGATGTATGAGACAGGTGAAATACCCTCAGACTTCAAGAAGAATATAATAATTCCAATCCCAAAGAAAGCAGGTGTTGACAGATTTGAAAATTACCAAACTATCAGTTTAATAAGTCACGGCTGCAAAATACTAACACGAATTCTTTACAGACGAATGGAAAAACTAGTAGAAGACAACCTTGGGGAAGATCAGTTTGGATTCCGTAGAAATATCGGAAAACATGAGGCAATACTGACCCTACGGCTTATCTCACAAGCTAGATTAAGGAAAGGCAAACCTACGTTTCTAGCATTTGTAGACTTGAAGAAAGCTTTTGACAATGTTGACTGGAATACTCTCTTTTAAATTTTGAAGGTGGCACGGGTAAAATATAGGGAGTGAAAGGCTATTTACAATTTGTATAGAAACCAAATGGCAGTTATAAGAGTTGAGGGGCATGAAAGGGAAGCAGTGGTTGGGAAGGGAGTGAGACAGGGTTGTAGCCTCTCCCCGATGTTATTCAATCTGTATATTGAGCATGCAGTGAAGGAAACAAAAGAAAAATTCGGAGTAGGTATTAAAATCCATGGAGAAGAAATCAAAACTTTGAGGTTCGCAGATGACATTGTAATTCTGTCAGAGACAGAAAAGGACTTGTAAGAGCAGTTGAACGGAATGGATAGTGTCTTGAAGGGAGGATATAAGATGAACATCAACAAAAGCAAAATGAGGATAATGGAATGTAGTCGAATTAAGTCGGGTAATGCTGAGGGAATTAGATTAGGAAATGAGACACTTAAAGTAGTTTTGCTATCTGGGGAGCAAGATAACTGATGATGGTCGAAGTAGAGAGGATATAAAATGTAGATTGGCAGTGGCAAGGAAAGCGTTTCTGAAGAAGAGAAATTTGTTAACATCGAGTATAGATTTAAATGTCAGGAAGTCGTTTCTGAAAGTATTTGTATGGAGTGTAGCCATGTATGGAAGTGAAACATGGACGATAAATAGTTTAGATAAGAAGAGAATAGAAGCTTTCGAAATGTGGTGCTACAGATGAATGCTGAAGATTAGATGGATAGATCACACAACTAATGAGGAAGTATTGAATAGGATTGGGGAGAAGAGAAGTTTGTGGCACAACTTGACCAGAAGAAGGGATCGGTTGGTAGAACATGTTCTGAGGCATCAAGGGATCACCAATTTAGTATTGGAGGGCAGCGTGGAGGGTAAAAATCATAGGGGGAGACCAAGAGATGAATACACTAAGCAGATTCAGAAGGATGTAGGTTGCAGTAGGTACTGGGAGATGAAGAAGCTTGCACAGGATAGAGTAGCATGGAGAGCTGCATCAAACCAGTCTCAGGACTGAAGACCACAACAACAACAACAAAATATTTTGTATTGAAAATACTATTCCAGAAGCTTCACATACTGGTGCTTCATCCTGCTGGAGAAGGAAACTGTACATCAATGGAAAGTGTCCTATCCTTAATTTGGTGAACACCATTTCCTCCCACCTGTGGGGCTGGCATGAGATTTGTCTTGCTTGGGTGGTCAACTTGATTGTCTGCGGTTTGTAGTTTACCACGTCTGACTGCACATCTTCCCACTGAATATGATCCTTCTGTCTGTCAAATGGACAATGTGTTGTGGGATGGCACACTGAATCATGCCACCTTGGCTACTTTTGTCAGATTGTCAATACCTGTATCCCAGTGTGTCCCAATACCCAGCAGAATACCAACTCTTTGCCTTGGTTTTGCATGCACTGTAAGGAATCCTGGATAGTCTGAATCCTTTCTTCTACTGGATATATTTCTTATACAGATTGCAAGGAACTGAGGGAAGCAGAACAGATGAAAAACTTTCCACTACAATGGCTTCTCACCTACTCCAGATCTTTCAGGCTCCATATACCTCAGCATCATAACTTGTTAGTTGTCTTGGAATGCATACTCTGAAGACCCCCATTAAGGAAAATTGCTGAACAACTGAGTATATTCCCCTTCTTAGATTCATCCATACAGATGACAATAAAATGTTGACACAATTTTAAAACTGAAGAAGAGCAGCTTTAAGAAATGAATTCTGGAGTACAAGATTTCTTACACTCTGACAATGTTAAAATCACTTTGAATCTTTGAGTACACGCAGGCAGCAGATTTTTTCATTGATGACTCATTATCATGAGGTCTGATACCTTCAGAAATACAAGACATTCTATAGCAGAGATCCCGAATGGCAGGGTTGCAAGTGGCCAATTCCCGAATGTCGACTGTTCATCACATTAGGCTCAGAAATTTTATACGACCCTTACTGATGGTCAGCTGTAGTTGCACCTTTGTGGTTGTACAGTTGGATGAAGAGTAGAATTGGCAAAAGCATCCACAAACATTGGACTTTCAACAAGGTTTCCAACTGTGGATGTGATGCTCTTGACAGCTATTAAAACAATGTTACACTTTGCACAGCTCCCTGGAAAATTAATTTCTCCCAAATGGGATTGCTAACATGGTAACTGTGTGCACATCTCATTCTTCTGACACACTACATACAGGCATGATGATTCCACCTGAATGCCTTGGCTGACACAGGGATTGGTTACTTGCTTGCAAAGGTTGGGAAAATGCATGACCCTGATTGTTGCTTGGTCATTATCATTATATACTGCTGTCTTAAGGGTGGGTAGCAAAAAATCGCACTTATGCCCTGCAATTAAGTTATTTGAAATAAAATAGCTTTTGTAAGTGAAGCTCCTGATGAAATACTAAGTGTAGAAAATTTATCAATTAAATAATTGATTAATGATAAATAATTGTGAAATACCTTTTGTAAGTGAAGCTCCTGTTGAAATACTAAGTGCAGAAAATTTATCAATTAAATAATTGGTTAATGATAAATAATTGCGACAAATCCCTTAGGATCACTAATGGTAGGTTACACCAGTGATTTAAGTTTTGATGAATTTTATTCACCCACTAAACACAATAAGTAGAATGGTGGCCCTACAAAAAGTATGCAGGTATAGTGTCAAGTCAACAGACAACAACGGTATACACACTGTAAAGTTTATGTATCTGCAGTTCAAGTAGAGGTAGGTTCCCTCAGTCATCTATTCATTGCATATGTTCATAATACAAAGTCCCATAACACATTAACAATTCATAAACCAACAGCTAACCCATACAGTTAAAGCTCAATAGTATATTAAACAAACTATAAGTTTCTTTAAGAACTAATAAAAAGTTTCAGACTAACAAGTAACAATTATGAACAGGAGTGGAAATAATTCTAAGTCCCACACTGCTCACTGCCTGACACTCCCAGAAGTAAAGAGTTCCATCTGGCTGCCAGATTCTCCAAGTTCAAGCTCATAACAGTGTTTACTAACAGAGGCATGTACACATGTTACTTTCTCACCATCTCCCAACAGATGCCCTCGGTGTGCCTCGAGTGTGGCCTTACACGCCATCATGAGCTCACCCACCAAACTGCAGCAACTTATATGTAATAAATACATGCTAACAGAAGCATCTTTCTTCATCTGTCCTTTCCAACCATGGTTCATTCATGAACACATGTACTTAATGTTTATGACAAAGAAAACATGTCAAAAGGTAAGGATACAAATGAACATGGTTTCTTATGGAGCGTATTTTTATGCCCTTACTCATGATGGTTTCAGAATATGTGTAAGGTGTTCCAATTTCAATTGGTTTGCATCTTTATTAATGGCCAACTGACTATTTAACCAACGAAAGAAATCAAGCTAAGACTTACACATACTGGGAAACAGGACAAGGTAATGGATAAATGTGCTGCTCCATGATGAGTGGATGTGTGGAGGGATCGTTGTTCTGACACATTTGCATAATTTGCTGTGATCAAATGGTTGTGCATTAGTTAGCAATGTATGACGATCAATGACTATAGCTGATTCCCACAGCTATTGTCTGACACACTGGCTGTAATTATCACTCAATGCACTTAATAGTTATTAATTTTTTATTTCAATAATGTCTGTGGTATGCCAGGAGTAATTTTCTTGTCTTTTTGTAGAACATACTTAGTAACTGGGAACCGGATACCAGCTTACGGTGCGAATGACCAGAAAACCCCCCTTCCCCCTTTCCAGTATTCTCCAATCAATACCCCATTCCTCCTTGATCAGGGAACATATAATTCCAAAAACCAAGATTAATATTTCCACTTTAACTGTTTTTACTGTTTGAACTATGAACTTCATTTGGTGAAAGTAATTTCTGCTCAGCTACTGTTTTCTTACAACTTTAGAATGTGTGGTGATAATTTTATACATTTTATTTGACAATTTTATCTCCTACAGTAGCTGGTTCTACAGTAACTACAAGAAAAGGAATAACAACTCAAGCAGCCACTGGAGTTGTTGTATCACCTGCTGTTGTTGTTGTGCATGCCTACTGGCTGATTACAACAACAACAACAACAACAACAGGAGCAGCAGCATTCTTGGCTGTTGCCTTCCTTCTATGATGCAAAATAAGACTGGTGCTCTCACATTCCCAACTGAGCAGAGCACACAGCTGTTTTCATGACAGTGGATATCAATATCTCCCTGCAGGTTGCCTAACTAATGGCTTCCATGGGCGAAAAAATTTGATTTTCAATAATTCACATGATTATTGACTGAACTTAAAAAATTGAAACTGTTGTCATAATATACTCATTAAGAGGTACAACCTAGCATTAAAAGTTTTAAGGCAGTAAGTCAAGTAAGTTAGAAACTGTGTGTATTTCTTGAGGCAGCATAAATCACAAAGTGCAAATTACCCAGACTCGATTCATCCAGTATTCAAGAATGAGAGCACTTGGCGACTTCCTACAAACTGTAGACCTAATTTCAAGCTCAAATGAAATTTTTCCCACTGACACACCTCACAAAATGATAACAGGAAAAAAAAATTATCGCTTACTACTTTTTTGCTACCCATACAGTAAAACTTCAGCATGGAGCATAACATTTTAATTTATTACTTATTTACTACAAATTCCATTCACAATACATTTTGCAGATAGTATCCACATATATCACTGAATGTACCTGCAAAATCATATCATTTCATGGCACACATTTCATGAGATATGATGTCACAAACATTGTGATGTGTGAAAAACTAGATTTTGCTTACAACAGAGTGCAAATTACATGGACTATACATGTCCAGTGTTTGAAAATGAGAGTACATAGTAACTTACAACAAGCTTTACACATAATATACAACTTTTCTAAACTTTTTCTCACTTAAAAACTCAATGTCAAATATTAAACGCATTAACTCATTTGCAAAGTAATCAGACATTTGAAGCTGATTTATACATGTGAGTTCAATTCTTTAAAGAATCAGGTACAGGGAGTTTACTGGAAGAGGACTAGTATACTGTTTTCTTGTCCTGGGTAGACACAATATGGTAAGCATTGGTTTGCAAATAAGCACCTTTGAATGAGTCAGTATATTTGCAGTTTGATGAAATTTGTACATTGTTTATTATAGTACACTGTTTAATCATTATTAGACACAGCAGTGTTGGGTGATGACAATGTACGTGCAATTCCTCTGGGCAGAGAAGTCATACCTCATTTGTGTCACCAAGCTCTGCAGCCTCTGGCATAGGTGCTGTTTCTCTTGGGACTACCACAAATATACCAAAATCGTGTGGTAATCTAGAATCAATGCATAAGTTAATTCACTGTCTGAATCAGCTCAACAGTTTCACATCAACACACTACAATTCAATGACTGGATCAGATGAAGTGCTTGTTGAAGTTCAGGTGTTCAATGCCAGGCAAACCAATTCTGTCTTGGAAAAAGTTCATGTCGTGGTGTACATTAGTTTTCAGATGGTTAAAATACTTCTAAAATAACATGAAGCTTAAGTCTCACCTTGGCTTTACTGCACATGGTATGGTATGGTATGCAGTAAGATAAATCAAAGAGAGGGTGGGACTATTTGGATGCTACTCCTTACAAAGGGGAGAAAATTCAAAATTGACCTGTGTGGTTCATCACACAGTTGTTAGTGGAACTGTTCAACCACCATGAGTACGAGACATCAAATGCAAAACATTATGTTTTTTTTGAATGCTTCTCAGAAAATATTGAGAGAATAAATTTTAAGATAAGTCAAGAAACATATAACTTCCTCCTACATACATTTAATGTAATGAGTCTGGTGGTAAAACGAGAGAAATTTGGGACATTTACAAATAGAATAATTAAAGGTGCAATGTCTAAACTGAAACAGGATTAGCCTGACATTCAGCAACACATTAAATTTTCTCCAGTCTACAACTTTAGGTTGGACTTTGTCTAGTAAACAACATTTTAAAATATGTACAATACTTGAACACTGACAAATGTAATGCTGTTGACAACACACAAGGATGTAAAATGCACTCCATTAACATGTGGTGTATTGAAATAAATTTTCTGCTTGGTCTTCTATACTGCTTGCTCAATGTACAGATTGAATAACAGTGTGGACAGACTAGAACATTGCCTCACTTCTGTCTCAGCTACTGCTTCTCTTTCATGTCCTTTTGACTCATAACTGTAGTTTGGTTTCTGTACAAGTTGTACATAACTTTTCACTCTTTGTTACTTTCAGAATTTTAAAGAGTGTACTTCAGTCATCATTGTCAAAAGCTTTCCCAAAATCTTCAAAGGCATTAGACATATGCTTTCCTTCTTCAATTTACCTTAAAAAACAATTCATGAAGTCAATGTTGCCTTGTGTGCTCCTACATTTCTCTGAAGCCCAAACTGTTCTTTCCTGATATTAGTTTCTTCCAGCTACAGGTTGAAAATACCACTACAGTTGTAAGGTTCTTTTATTTAAGACACAACTGGTTTCAGGCTCTGCACTCGCTGGTAGCACACCATGTCTTGTGCTTGTCCACCATGGCACTTGGAGTCACACCACTAAGTTACAACCACCTGAAGATGGGCGTATAAGAGCCCAAAACCAGTTGTGTCCTAAATGAAAGAACCTTACAACTGTAGCAGTATTTTCAAACTCTGGTATAATGTTCAGTTGCGGATGTTCCTCCAACAGGATTGTTTGTAGTTTCTACCAGTTTTTCCTTTCTTCTGTAAATAATCTGTGGTACTATTTTGCAACTACGACTTTGTAAACTGCTGATTTGGTAATATTCACACATGTCAGCTTCTGTTTTCTCTAGAAATTTACTTCAAGACATTCTTCTTGAAGGAAAGGGTATTTCACATGTCTCATATCTTGCACACCAGTTGGGACAGTTTTGTTATGGCTGGCTCTCCAAAGGATCTCAATAATTCCTAGGGAATGGTATCTGTTCCAAAGCCTTTTCTGACAACGTCTTTCATTACTCTGTGAGAGTCTTCTTACACTATCAATCTCCGTATCATCTTCATTTACACCCTCCTCTCTTTCTATGAGATTTTCTTACAGTCTATTTCTCTTGTATAGACCATCCTTCCTCCATCTTTCGGTTTTCCCTCCTTTGCTTTGTCATATAGGCTCTTGATATTCATACAGCCACTATTGTTTTCTCCAAAGGCACCAATCTTTCCCCTACTCATGCATGTTTCCACATCCATTTAGCACCTTATGTCAATCTTATTTCTTAGATGTCTGTATTTTCTTTCACTTGCCTCATTTGGTATGTTTTTGTATTTTCTCCTTTCATCAATTAAATTCAGTATCTTGCGTAATCCAAGAATTTCTTCAAAGCCTTGTCATTTTGCCTATGTGATCCTCCACTGCCTTCACTATTTCATCTCTCAAAACTACCCATTCATCTTGTGTAGTATTCCTTTCCTTGTTTTAGCCCATCATTGCCCAGCATTTGCTTTGAAATTCTGTACACCCACTGGTTCTTTCAATTTAGCCAGGTCCCATACTTTCCTATGTTTTTGCAATTTCTTAGATTCTGTTAGGCAATTCATAACCAATAAATTACGTCCAGATTTCACATCTACCTGTGTAAATGTTTTGCAGTTTAAAACCTAGTTTCCAAATCTCTGTTCTAACATTATTTGATCCATCTTAAACCTTTCAGTGTCTCCAGGTCTCTCCATGTATACTGCCTTCTGTCATGATTCTTAAACCTAGTTTAGACACACACTGCACTGATATTGTAGTGATTATCTAAAATATTATAACAGAATACTTTAAAAACTACACTGGAAGCACCTTCTTTATTGAAGTTACTAAATCTAAAATAACTTTGTCTTGTAATAATAGCATAACACACGAATATCCCAACATTTAAAAAAAGTACAAAGACATTACAATGTCATTTTCCCAAAACATATTAAAGGTATAGAGCACAAACATCTACATGATGTTTTAATATTAACAAATGCAACATCAATTTCTAATACACAGATTTTTGTTCATATCCTATAAGTCTCCTTTTCTAACAAAAGATTGTTAAAAAATTGTTCGATGGGTAGGTGCCTGAGGTAATGAATAATTTGTCATTTAGTGCATCTCATTGTTAATATTTATTTTATAGGGACCTGTACCATACTCATACTCCAAGTGGTTAAGTTATGATTCCAATAACACTACAGCACCTCATTGTGGATACTGAAACATAGCCAGAGCTTACAGTTATAAAGGACTGATGGCAATCACCAGTTCCCAGATCAGAAACTTCAGGTTCATCAATCCTGCACACAGCCAACATTGTCTAAATACCCAGGGGAGTCACTAGCACATCACACCCTGCTTAACCACAAGCTAGGCATTAAAATTGTGACTGCTCTGGTATTGGGGAACTGACCAGCCAGGTTCACTGAAAAAGAATGACATATACAATGTCCAGACTGCATTGGGTACCATGATGTGATGCACCGTTGCCTTCCTCCAACCTTTGAACTGACTTATACAGCCAGTTTTAGGGGAACCTACAGATTATGGGCATTCTGAATAGGACTGCAACTCATCATGTTTCATATCAACACATCTTTGCAAAGGTGAAAGAAATGATATGTGACAGAAAAAAATCCTAGGACCATGTGTGCTACTACTATCAAGGATAATTTCTTGCCATCTTTGTGGTAACTGCCCAGTGTCAAGTTGGAAATGACAATGTCATTGATTCTCCTAGTACAGGGAGATGTACCACCTGTACCACCACCACCAAGAGGCAGTTGGGAGTATCTTCCAACTTTTTGTCTTGCCTTTCCCGACTGCTTCTTACATGATAAATGGGATGTTTCTAACCCCTCATAGCAAATACAGTGAGATGGATTTGAACTCTTTGGCTCAATAATTTAGACTACCTGTCATGGATATAAATCAATGAGACTTGCAATGACAAGGATGGGAATTTGAAGATTTACTGGGCCAACCAATTCCCCAAGAAGATTAATGTGGCTGCCTGTTCTATCATTTGTCTTCTGACTTCCATCCACTGACTGGTTGTTAGCACCATTTGATGATCTGACGTCCATGATCAACAGAAGAACTATAAAAGATGACTTGCTAGAAAACTTTCTCTGCATGACAATGAACTTCTCTTATTGGGGTCTTTCAGTAGCAAAGCTTGTTTCCTCTTCATAACAATACAAATACCAATGAAGCTGCTGTTGGCATAGGTTTCCCCTTGTTCTAAAAACCCTGCTGAGTGCTGCAAATTCGTCATTTGTCTCTGTACTTTACCTACACTTTCCTGAAACTTTCAGACTTATTATACTTTAAATAATATTCTCTGGATATATACATTCCACTTTTTCTTGTTAAATCTATCTTCCATCTTAAAATGTGATGGTGGAGCAGTCTTTCAACAAATTTCACTTTTTCTAAATCTTTCCTATCTACTATTCCAGTCAATAATTTAGATTCACAAATTGTTGAATCGACTGTGCGTCAGTTCTCATATCTGCGAACTATACAAAATTACACTCGTGCAAATGAAATGTATCAGTGCTACAGAAAAGTGAAATTAGGATTTACCAATTTTTACATGTTAACCACATTTTGACATAAAAAATAGATCATCTGCTTTTTACAAAAATGTTGATATGTGAAACTGTTACAATAGTTACCGCTCTGTTAGATTCTCGCCACCTTGCAACAGCAATAGAATCCTGAGTATTCATAGCAACTGCTTTTGCGCCATGTACCATGGGTGGCAGACCTGTAGATTAAAAACACACTTTGAACTTATTTTGCTATATTTCAATATTTCCTTTAAACTATCAAGATTTCCACTTAATGAACAGTCAAAAGCAGATGAAGTTGAAGAGATGGGGGGGGGGGGGGGGGTGGAGGGATGTGTGTTCACACTCATGAGTTCTCAGATTTACAAGTCTTACCTATCAAATAATGGTAGACCATAAATTCAAGCAGAATACCAAAAGGCAAGGAACCATGTGGGAACAACAACTGGACAGGGATTATAAGGAGGGGAGAGTGAAAGCTTTTGCCAGCACTAGAAGTGTCATGAGCCAAGTGTTTACTCCCTTTGCAATGCAAAGCAGAGATAAGAGAAATATTTATGCTTCTTGCAGGCCCCCTGTAAAAATTACGATTGATATACAAAATTCATGAATGCTTAAATCAGAGCTAATTTGGCCTTGTAAATTGTTGGACCGGCATAATAAGAAAGTGTGTGCCAAAAATAATTTTAAGAACAGGTTCCTTACACCAAACAAGAAAAAAGTTCATATAAACAAATGTCCAAAAATCCTTCATTTTCGAGCTATTAATGGAAGTTTATAATTTAGGTGATTTGAGCTCATCAACATATAAACTCATAACATGAATATAATATAGGGAAACATTCCACGTGGGAAAAATATATCTAAAAACAAAGATGATGTAACTTACCAAACGAAAGCGTTGGTATGTTGATAGACACACAAATAAACGCAAACACACACACAAAATTCAAGCTTTCGCAACCAACGGTTGCTTCATCAGGAAAGAGGGAAGGAGAGGGAAAGATGAAAGGATGTGGGTTTTAAGGGAGAGGGTAAGGAGTCATTCCAATCCTGGGAGCGGAAAGACTTACCTTAGGGGGAAAAAAGGACAGGTATGCACTCGCACACACACACATATCCATCCACACATATACAGACACAAGCAGAAAATGTCTGCTTGTGTCTGTATATGTGCGGATGGATATATATATGTGTGTGTGTGTGTGTGTGTGTGTGTGTGTGTGTGTGGGGGGGGGGGGGGGGGCGGGGGGGGGGGCGCACAAGTGTATACCTGTCCTTTTTTCCCCCTAAGGTAAGTCTTTCCGCTCCCAGGATTGGAATGACTCCTTACCCTCTCCCTTAAAACCCACATCCTTTCATCTTTCCTTCTCCTTCCCTCTTTCCTGATGAAGCAACCGTTAGTTGCGAAAGCTTGAATTTTGTGTGTGTGTTTGCGTTTATTTGTGTGTCTATCAACATACCAACGCTTTCGTTTGGGAAGTTACATCATCTTTGTTTTTAGATATATAAACTCATAATAGGTTCACATGACATGTCAATGAAGAATTTCAGCGTCCAGGTGGCCTGCTGCATAGACCAATTCTACAGATGGTGTTGCTATGGGTAGCCCTCTGTTTGCCTTAGAAGCTAACCTTTTTATGGAAGACTTCAAGGACAAAGCGCTTCAGTGGGTGTTTTTGGAGGTATACAGACAACACCTTTGTGGTATTGCCGCATGAAGCAGCAATGCTTCCTTCCTTTTTAGAACATCTAAATTCACCCTATCCAAACAATCATTTCACCATGGAAATGAGAATGGAGACCTCTCACTTCCAGATGTCATGGTTTGTACAAGAGAAGATGGCTCCTTGGGCCACAGTGTTTTTTGTAAACTAAAACACACCAGTCTGTATTTGCAAGTGATGACCTCTTATAACCCATCCCTATGCAGCTGTGTATTATGGACATTTTCCATAGAGCTCAGGATATCTCAGATCAAGAGAACTTTTAGCAGAGTTTAGCTGTCTATCACCTATGTTTATTCAAAATCGGTAAACCAACAAGCAAATTCATCATACTTTTCAACAAGCAGATGCTGAACCTCACGAGCAGCCACAAGAAATGGAAAACTTCACTATGATGATTTTCCTCCCTTATAGTGACTGCATGTCCTTCAAGACTGGCATACTCTTCAAGAAACACCAAGTAAAAAGTGTTTTCAGTCTTATGGGACAAGTGCAAATGGCACTGCGTTCCAAAAAGATGACCTAGTTCTAAGGAGACCAGCAATATATATGATTCTGTGTCTGTGTGCGATATCTTACATTGGTTGGACATGTCACACTGTTAAACACAGAAACAATGAACACAGATGTTACATCAGACTAGGTTGGCGAGCTAAATTTGTTGTTGCTGAAACTGTATTAATATGGGACACGACATCAATTATGAAGAGACCAAGATGATCTTGTCCACTTCCACACCCTGGGACGCAGTCATTAATGAACCAAATGACAATCACATAGTGAACGACTTAATTAATTGAGAGACAGACTTTCAGCTTAGTGAATTGGATTGACAGTACTAAGGCATTATCAGCCACAGACAAATTCAATAAGATAACACCAATACCGAATCAAAGCCAGGACAGCTAAGCTGGGCACCAACGCACATGCCGAGGTAAGCAGCTTGTGGTCAGGCTTTCCAGCACAGAGCATTTTTTTAGCAAGGTGCCCTGGACAATGTCTCCTGCAATGATGTTACAGCCATGCCTCCTGGTGCCTGTGTTTTTTGTGGAACAGTATATAAGTTGGTGAGCCACAACGGACTGATACGGTTCCATCTGAAGACGATGAGCAGCTGACTCACAAAAATATTGTGCTGTTAGGCAACTTACTTCCTGTCACATAGTGCACTGGGAGCAGGTGTAGATAAATAAGTGCTTTTGGAGATGGGAGTAAGAAAACCCAAAAGGTCATCTTTGAATGTGAAAATTGACTGTAGGAAAAGAATTCCGCAACAATGATTATGTGCAGTGCAGTCAGAAGGAAGACTTCAGGCTTAATCTGCAGGAACTTTAGCCTGCAGGTATTTATAATTATGAATTTATGATTTTAGGTAAGTATAGCTGCTAACTGAACTTTATCATCTTTTGTGCGTGCTCTTCAGTGAATTATTTACAAGCATTTGCCAAAATTATTGAGTATCAATTAGGTATTATACTAGCAATGGAGATAATTGTAGGAGTGTTTATCAAGAGGGTATACATGTTTGTAAGTAACTAAACTGGTGAGTTGGAAAAGGGATCATCTCCCAGAAAGTTAATTTTTCAGTAGACACAAAAAAATTGTTCTACTACACAACACATATAAGCATGGTGTCGTGGAGTTGGCATGTAGCAACTGGCCACAGGGTGATAAAATATATACTGTTACAACATAATTTAGCCATTGACTGTGATCAGTAATTGAGTTTGAATGTGCTGAAGATGAGCCATTTTTGAACCTGATGATGTTGATGAGGCAACCGGCATTCCATTTGCACAGGAAAGATGGTGTTATGCAAGTTTATATTACATACTCATTACAGCAATAAAAAGAGTGTTTTATGAGCATACAGGTTTATTCATAATGTAACCAAAATATGACCACAAGAAAAATACAGCAAAGCAGACAATGGTGGGTATGCTTCATCTATATCTTGTCCATCATTTGCAGGACAATGGCAGCTACTGGTGTAAAACAGTTTTTATTCATTAGGTATGTATTGTAGAATTTTCTTTACATGATCTAGGTTGTTCTTTTTTATTGGAACAGGTCCACTGGAGCCCTTCTCTAACTCAATAATCTTCTAACAAGCACTTCTATTGATGGGACATGACCCCTGTTATACCATATGATTTGTGTAGATCTATACATCAGTTATCTCTGGTAAACATTACTGGAAAAAAGCAGACATGACCACTTTTCCTACTCACTGATTCAACTGCAAAACGTTTCTGGACCATAACATTTTTTTCTGTTCAAGCTTTTACTATCTAAAACTTACAAAAAAAATTGTTGCTTGCATGGGCCATGCAATCTGCAAGAATAATGGCATAGTTGTGAGTTTCTTTCATTTTGTGTACAATACTAGTCGTCATCTTCATGAGTTCTGAGCAGTGACCATATGTTCACTAGCAGCATAAATTCCAACCAGGAAACATGCTATCAATCAATCAATCACAATCATAAAACCTCTGATATTACACACAGGGCATGAAATGATGTCATTTGAACCTTCAGAGGGGACCAGAGACCTTAATATCCAAATAAACTAAAGAACTCACAGTCTGGGTCACATTTTTATTTGTTATTACAAGTTTCAACTTTACAGTTATCATCAGATCTTAAAAAGAGCAGTCACACTCACAGGCTGTATTGTCATGAACTCAGCTGACAGATTGGCAAGATGCATAATACCTAAATGCCAGATAAAAGACACAAATTTTGATGCCCAGCTTAATAAACTAATGAAATGAAAAAATGTACAAAGTTGACCTAATGTGGCATAAAATACTTACTTCCTTGAACAGCTACAGAAGCACGATTAACACGGTCCACAAACTGAGGGTCTTCTGAGTTATCACTCTCCTGTTTGGCCACCATAAGTACACGGTTTGCAAGTCGTGCGATGCTCGATGTGTTGTCAACCATCTTTTGGCGTTGATTTGTGTGAATTGCATCCTCACAAAGAACTGTGTGTTTCTGTATTTGCTCCTCTGCAATACAGTAAGATTAGTTTTTACCAAGGGGAAGCAACTCTGTCTCACAATTTGACAGATGTGTATTATCTGTATATCACATATCAGTGAGGATTCAGATGAACATTAGTGAGAGTTCACATTGTTTTACTGTGTGTTGCATGCCAAACAAATATAACAGTTCATTTAACAATCTTTACCTCAATAAAGTCTATAAAATGGATAACATCAAAAAATAGTTGTAACTAAGACAAAAGTCAAATACACCCACATTACCTTTATGAACTGGGTGCTTCATAGCACCACAGCAAATGACAGTCAAAAACATCAACAGGGTATTTAGGCTTCACTAAGTACACGAAAAAACCAGACACTGGTGGTTCAGACAATAATCTATTGACAAGAGTAATGGAGTAATTGATATGTACATGCAATAGTATTAATTCATTGCAGTCTGTAGACCGTTATCAAGAAGGAGAACCCTCAGGGATGTGGAATAAGTTAAAGTACACACCAACAAAAGACAAGCAAATCATGGAAACGTATTTGTATACTGTATCAATTATAAATTATCACTACGCTGCTTAATGCTATTCATGCTTATGCAAACTAAATTTAATCAAATTAGGGAAAAAAAACTTCTGTTTATCTTCTATTAATGTTCTTGATTACATTGGTATTTTGTGAAGAAAATAGTTACCTACATCATCAAATACTAAGTCCTGTTTACAGCACATTATTACTAGGCACACAGCTTCACAAATGAGACTGCTTCTTGCTATGTGGCTAACAGAACTTTTCAATCCTTGCCTCTAGATATTCAGATGCTTTTTCGAAGAGCAGTTATTGATACTTTTAATTTTCTTTTGAAGTGGCCGGGATTCTGAATGTCTTGCTTCATGTTAGATGGGAGCTCATTGAATACCTTTGCATCAGGGCAGAGTCTCCACTCTGATCCCTAGACAAGGAGACAAAGTCTCTGTGAAAACTATTTGTACATCTCGTATTGTGATTCTGTAGCTCACACTACAGCTGAACTGATCCTTATCATCAGCAACAGAACCATGAAGGAGTGAATTATTGGGAAGAGAGAGTAAGAATTTCAAGCTATGGGCAAAACATACTGACCTCAGCTTCTTGATTAGTTTATCTATGCACTGACTCCACTTAACTTGTTATTGAATTGAATCCCGAGGGATTTTATACAGAGTGTATCGTATAGTGTATGGCTATTAATGTCTACTTTTGCTAATTGGTCATTATTGCTTGTCTGAGATCACGTAATATGAGACAAACTGTTAGCTGTGAATTGTAGGCCTATGCCTATTCAACTACCATCTCAGCTGTCTGGTAAGGTTGAGTTTTGACTTTTGATTAGTATGCTTGTGTCATCAGCAAAAGTCAAAGTTTTTCAGCTGTCATTTAAAGTCACTGGAAGATCATTTATGTAGGCTAAGAACACAAGTGGAGCCATTATCAATCCTTGTAGGATCGCCCCATGTTGTGTTTCCTATTCTGAGGTTATCTCCACATCTGTGACACAATCCTGTCAATGACACCCTTTGCTTTCTGTTTCATATTGTTTTTAAGCACAATATGAAATATAGTATAAATAACAACATACTTAATTTACAAACAAACATTAAAATTTTTAATACAATCATGTCATCTGTTGTCGTCAGGAAATGGTCAAAAGTTCTGCTTTCTGTTATGAAGGGAAGACTCCATCCATGCAAAATATATGTCACTAATGCCATCACACTATTGAATGCCAGGTACTGCAGAATTTTGTGATTCATACAATCACTCACTTCCGCAAGGTTGTAGCTCCGCCAGAACTTCGTTAGTGAGGTCTTGTATTGCTTTTGACAAAGAGAACCACTTACAAAAATCACACTGAGAGGTAATTAACAAGTGCTGCTTAGTTAAATGAGTCAATATTCTCTCACAAATGCCTTTTGAAAAAACTATAAGGGATGAAATAGGACTCTAATAATAAGTAGTTTGTTATCTCTAGATGTCACTATAGCATATTTATGTCTGCCAGAAAGTAAGTACTCTACAGACTATAACAAACTGCAAGCTGCTGTATAAACAGACAGTAAAAGAAATAAAAACAGCATTATACTTTCATTATTCTAAAGTTTCCTCATACATGCAAAAAACCATGGGAAATGCAGAGATGTAAGTAAGTGGGTTCTCCAAAAATAAATGAACAAAATGCAATGTGTTGCTCAAAGAGTCTGTCATGTCTCTCTATATTCTTTAGCAAATGAAACATTACATTTCCTCAAACAGTATAGCTTTCATAATAAATTCCTGGAGTGTCAGTAGCAACTCAGGATATAGCTGAGGTGTTGACTGGCAGACAGGCACATAAAACAATACTGAACTTATAGTTAACTTTTAGAACAATGTCCTTCCTCATTTCATGGCATCCCTACCAATATGTTTTCCACATCTTAGAAATGGTATTCTGCTGCCCACCAATATCTCTATGAAATATCCTTGCCTATTCTTATGCTACACCTACTTCGAAGCTCTTACCATATGAGTAGCATCTATTTTCGGCAAAACTTTAATCAATTTTTTTACAGAATTCACATCTCTTTTTCTCGAAATTTGCATATATATTCTTTGTAAATGATTAGATGCACAAATTTCAACAGTTGTCATGCTACAGAGTGAAGACAAACAGATTATTAGTTCTTTGAAATGGCCTGTTAAAAAATGTGCTGATTGAGAACTTTTTAACTGGAATGTTTGCTTTCCCAAATACTTCAACACCTTTTTCTTCCGTAATGGCCTACATTTTCTTCGTTTGGCTGAATTTAAGCTTTCAAAAATGATAGTTCTGTTGAAAAGCACCATTTTCACACCAGTTAAGTGAATTTGTCTCCAAATAAGGTGTTTCCGGACATTATTTGTCTTTTCCCACCCAGTTTGAAGATCAAAAAAAATCTGCAGACCACTAATTTTGACCTTTTGTGGGCATTCATGGACCTATGATACATGCTTCACAACACTACAGATAGAACTGACAAGTCACTTAGCGTAGTAGTAGATCTAAACATACAGCAACTCGTATTTAATGTTAGCGGAAGAATTTCAGCACCATCGAAAAACGTTACATGTTTTGTTTTCCAATTGCTATACCGCAGAGGGCAGGCGCTGTAGGCTATTGTCACAGACGGTCGTGAGTGTAAACAGACAAGAAGACCACAGGGGAGGGAGCAGTGTGGGGAAACAAACCCCGCCTCTTTTTTGTTGGGCAGCTGCCTACAGCAGAACTGACACATTGTCACACAGATCGCTGATCCCTTCTGGTATTGTAATGGTCGTAATTGAAATCCGTGGCAGACCACGATTAGTCGCTTCACTTATTTCAAAATAAGAAAAGAAAATGAGCAGCGCACAACACAAAGTATTCAGGGACAGCTACCGTGAAATTGTTTGTTGAAATCAGCAGAGTACTACTAAATTGTCTTCATTATACTATCTTTTGAGCTTTAGCTAACAAACAAACATACGTGCATCTTTCTTATAAAATACTAGGACCCATTACTAAGTACTACTTTGCATTGCATGATGTGTATCTTAGACTATTCAACTGTCCACAACTGGCATGGCACCAGATCACTGAGCGCACTGACACATCATTGTGTTCATACATTTTATTTTGCAAGTAGGTTTCCAAATTTGGCTTCACCAGATGGTGTACAATGCCAGTAACTGACTACATTTTTGATGTTGTATTCAGAAAATAAAACTATTTCAAACTATCTTTGATGAATAGGTGATTTGGACACAATTCACTATGAAACAGTGTCTAATAAGTAATTTTGCACTTTCACATTTTGGTGCACAGTTCGCACTTACTTCGCATCTACCGCAAAATGCGAATTTTTCCGGCCTCTAGGTAGGAGTCATAGCCATGTGAGACATCCATTACAACCATCCAGAAAATCAATTCCAGTCTTATAACAAACACATCCTTCCTACCTGATTGGAGGCAGGGCCAAGTGTGAAAGCACTCACATCATATAATGACTACTGACTCTGCTGCAATTTCTGCACAGGCTTGTGGGAATGACCAATGATCAGCTGCCCATCAGAATAAATGGCAGCTGCCAAAGTGTGGCCCATAGTAAAGTTGCATGCTACTGCGCACTACATGCTCAACTTCAGTGGCTGCTTCTCAACTTGTGCCATCTGGATATCACCAATTTCCCACCACCAGCTGCTCTGAATTGCACAGATGGAATTGTCCTTACAACATATCCTTCGATATCCCAATCCCAATGGTCTCAGCCTTTGCAAGCCTCTATACCACACCCACCTCCAGCCATGTCCACGTGCCTCGGCAACCTCCTCCTCTAGCACTTCACTCTTGTTCCATCCATCTAACCCTCCTCAGTTTTCTTTGTGCTCTCTGTCAATTCTATTCACCTTCTCTGATGACACACCTCTTACTTTTTATGTGTAGCTCACACAACTTTACCTACCTGCATTAGGGAAAGCTTGTTCAATTCCTTTTCTGCTTCTCCCTCCCTTTACCTCCCCACCTCTTTCTTCCTCTCACCAGTCCTCGATTCAATCTTCCCACACTACCACTTTCTAGCTCTGATATTGTGGTAACGCCGGTTCATGTCATATCAATTGCTGTTGAGCTTGGCTAGCACATCGATGAGTGACCATCCAGTTCTGCTGAGCACTGTTGGCCAATGGACTGCATTCAGCCCTTGTGTGATCAGTTGAGGAGCTACTTGACTGGGAAGTAGTGGCTCCGTTAATGAAAGCTGACAACAGCTGACAGAGCGGTGTGCAGACCACGTGTCCCTCCAAATTCGCATTCAATGACGCCTATTGTCTGAGGATGAAACAGCAGTCAGTCAGTTGGTTGGTACAACTGAGCCTTCAGAGGCTTCATTGGATGGAGTTAGCTGTGAGGAAAGACAGTGTCCTAAAGATTAACTGTGAGTTTAATCTCCTCCTATGTGCCTGTTTACCACTCAATGCCACAATTATATGGTGAAAGGTTATCTTCACTTATTCCATTGTTTGGATTCCATCCACAACTTTCCAGTATTGCTTCGGCCAAAAAATTATAATCATGATATATTTCTGGTGTGCTGATAGCATTACTGACTACTTGTCTTTGAAGACTGACAAAATAAAGTATGCTGAGAAGTGATGTATTGTGTGGCACGAGCTGCATGTAATGTGAATATGAAATAACTAGTTTACAGAAATGGAATTTAATGAGTGTTACAAGTAAAGATAACCCCTTACCTTATACGAGGGCAAGGTGAAAAGTTTTTGACTCGGTAGTGAAAGACTGTGTCATTTAAATACTTAATTTCAAAGTAGTTCCCATTTAGTTCACTGTATTTAGACAAACATTCTACTAATGAGTAGCTTCTTTATCTGAAGTGCGATTTTGGAAGATCAGGAAAATATACAATCTATGTCTATCATAACCTCTTTATGACACTCATGCAAATTTTTAACCACAAATTCATGAGATGTGGAAATATGAGGCACATAGAAGGTATCAAATATGGTGGACAGAGTGGATCTTCCAGAAATTCCTCTCTCTCTCTGCTTTAAAGTAATCAATCAGTAGACTCCCTGACAGATGAATTTAACTTTTGCTTCTTTGGTGTAGGGCCACTTGCTTCCATCATCATTTTTGAATGTTGTTTAATTTAAGACATGTGGAGTCACAGTACAAAATCAGCACACAATATTAGCTGAATAACGGTTCAAACATTACAGAGTAATTTGGTTTTGCATTTGATTTTGATCAGCAAACTAAGAAATGTGGCACCAACTTTGCACAAAACGTCCTCACAATTAACTCTTCTATTATAATGTACAGTATTCTCACTTCTGATATATATTTGGAACTGCAGATCATCCAATATCATATTCTGCTTTCTCTCAATGTATTCAGCTATGGCTGTAAAAAATTCTCAACATGGACGATTTTAAAAAGAAGTAAGATCATATTAGATTCATATGGTCATTTTTCAACTGTAGAAAATGAAGAGCACACTCCTTACAAAGCTTCACCAACACTGAATCAATTATCATTGGCAATCAATCACCCAAAAGAAAGAATTTTATGATGACACAGTATTCCACTTTATCAACTTGAACAAAAAACAATACAACTATGATAAGAAGCCATATACACAAAACTATTCCACATATCAAGTTGACACTAGGCTTAATTTACTGCACAGCAAATACCAATACAACAAAAACAAACTTTCATTGATACGAACACTTTTTCTGTGTTGGGCCAAGAACTTTTCACCTTTCCATGGCAGAGGGGAAGCACTGAGCTGTAGATATAAACAAGAAGTTTAAGATTACAGCACAGCTTACAAATTTTGTCAGCTTTAAGAGCAACAGGTCACTCTTGTCTTCTTCCTCTCTCTCTCTCTCTCTCTCTCTCTCTCTCTCTCTCTCTCTCTCTCACACACATATACAAACACACACACACACACACACACACACACACACACACACACACACATTCTTGTTTTTTAATATTATTATTATTATTATTATTATTATTACTGTTATTACAAAATCCAACATTTGCAACAATGTAATAGAAATAAAAGTGCCATAAATGTGTGCAAGTTCCCTTTACTTAACAAATTCCAACTTAAATATCAATTTCCTGCTCAATGAAGTTGCACTTCTGTGACTTGCTTCAGTTTACAATAAATGCTGTAAAAGTTGCAAAATGGGGAGAGAAATATATGCTTTTAATTCCAAGCAATAAAGATCTTTTCTGTTTAACTAAAGTATAAGTATATAATAGAGGGAAACATTCCACGTGAGAAAAATATATCTAAAAACAAAGATGATGTGACTTACCAAACAAAAGTGCTGGCAGGTCGATAGACACACGAACAAACACAAACATACACACAAAATTCAAGCTTTCGCAACCAACAGTTGCTTCATCAGGAAAGAGGGAAGGAGAGGGAAAGACGAAAGGATGTGGGTTTTAATGGAGAGGGTAAGGAGTCATTCCAATCCCGGGAGTGGAAAGACTTACCTTAGGGGGAAAGAAGGACAGGTATAGATTCGCGCACACACACACACACACACACACACACACACACACACACACACACACACATATCCATCCGCACATACACAGACACAAGCAGACATTTGTAAAGGCAAAGAGTTTGGGCAGAGATGTCAGTCGAGGCGGAAGTACAGAGGCAAAGATGTTGTTGAAAGACAGGTGAGGTATGAGCGGCGGCAACTTGAAATTAGCAGAGGTTGAGGATTGGCGGATAACGAGAAGAGAGGATATACTGAAGGGCAAGTTCCCATCTCCGGAGTTCTGACAGGTTGGTGTTAGTGGGAAGTATCCAGATAACCCAGACGGTGTAACACTGTGCCAAGATGTGCTGGCCGTGCACCAAGGCATGTTTAGCCACAGGGTGATCCTCATTACCAACAAACACTGTCTGCCTGTGTCCATTAATGCGAATGGACAGTTTGTTGCTGGTCATTCCCACCTAGAAAGCTTTACAGTGTAGGCAGGTCAGTTGGTAAATCACGTGGGTGCTTTCACACGTGGCTCTGCCTTTGATCGTGTACACCTTCTGGGTTACAGGACTGGAGTAGGTGGAGGTTTTACACCGCGGGCGGTTACAGGGGTAGGAGCCAGAGGGTAGGGAAGGTGGTTTGGGGATTTCATAGGGATGAACTAAGAGGTTACAAAGGTTAGGTGGACGGCGGAAAGAAGGGAAGGGATTCTAGCTGCCACCCATTCCACATTATACGGTACCTTCCCTACAGCCTAGGTCTTCGTGGCAAACGAATCTGCTCCAGTCCAGAATCCCTGAACCATTACACCAACAACCTGAAAACAGCTTTCGCATCCCGCAACTACCCTCCCGACCTGGTACAGAAGCAAATAACCAGAGCCACTTCCTCATCCCCTCAAACCCAGAACCTCCCACAGAAGAACCACAAAAGTGCCCCACTTGTGACAGGATACTTTCCGGGACTGGATCAGACTCTGAATGTGGCTCTCCAGCAGGGATACGACTTCCTCAAATCCTGCCCTGAAATGAGATCCATCCTTCATGAAATCCTCCCCACTCCACCAAGAGTATCTTTCCGCCGTCCACCTAACCTTTGTAACCTCTTAGTTCATCCCTATGAAATCCCCAAACCACCTGCCCTACCCTCTGGCTCCTACCCTTGTAACCGCCCGCGGTGTAAAACCTGTCCCATGCACCCTCCCACCACCACCTACTCCAGTCCTGTAACCCAGAAGGTGTACACTATCAAAGGCAGAGCCACGTGTGAAAGCACCCACGTGATTTACCAACTGACCTGCCTACACTGTGAAGCTTTCTAGGTGGGAATGACCAGCAACAAACTGTCCATTCGCATTAATGGACACAGGCAGACAGTGTTTGTTGGTAATGAGGATCACCCTGTGGCTAAACATGCCTTGGTGCACGGCCAGCACATCTTGGCACAGTGTTACACTGTCTGGGTTATCTGGATACTTCCCACTAACATCAACCTGTCAGAACTCCGGAGATGGGAACTTGCCCTTCAGTATATCCTCTCTTCTCGTTATCCGCCAATCCTCAACCTCTGCTAATTTCAAGTTGCCGCCGCTCATACCTCACCCGTCTTTCTACAACATCTTTGCCTCTGTACTTCCGCCTCGACTGACATCTCTGCCCAAACTCTTTGCCTTTACAAATGTCTGCTTGTGTCTGTGTATGTGCGGATGGATATGTGTGTGTGTGTGTGTGTGTGTGTGTGTGTGTGTGTGCGCGCGCGCGCGCGCGCGCGCGCGAGTCTATACCTGTCCTTTTTTCCCCCTAAGGTAAGTCTCTCCACTCCCGGGATTGGAATGACTCCTTACCCTCTCCATTAAAACCCACATCCTTTCGTCTTTCCCTCTCCTTCCCTCTTTCCTGATGAAGCAACTGTTGGTTGCGAAAGCTTGAATTTTGTGTGTATGTTTGTGTTTGTTCGTGTGTCTATCGACCTGCCAGTGCTTTTGTTTGGTAAGTCACATCATCTTTGTTTTTAGATAGAACTTAAGTATAATTAACATAACAGACTATATTTTCAATAAATGTCATTCATATTGGGCTCTTCAAGCATGGAACCGGACATGCCAACAAAATTAAATAATTTGTTGATTATAACACAAGGCAGAAGTCCAACAGAGCACTCACAAATCTGTTTCTACTTCTAATCAAACTACTGGGAGTAGTTACTTGCAAACTATAAATTAAGAAATAGTAAACCCCGCTAAATTTTTTGTGAAAACTAAAATATAATACGAATCATTATTTTTAATATTATTATGTAGATTACCCATTCAGACAAATAAAACACCTCATTCTTGCTCAATTGATGTACAACATGGAAAGCCTTTTCTGAATACATTATATGACCATTATACAGAGTGTGTATGTTTGTTTTCTTTCTAGCTATGAAGATTTCACCACCTGCTTTATAACAATCTCACTGGTCCAGCATTTAATGTTCTTTGATTCCTACCTCATACCAAATGTGAAAATTGGCAGTTTTATCTCTGCTATTGACAGACTGGGTCTTCATAATGAAACCAATTCAGTTACAATGTACTGAGGGTGTAACTATGTAACTCCTTCTTCTAGAACAGTTACTATTTTAAAAATAAATTTAAGGTTACACTCACCAGACATCTTGATAAAGTCAGCAGAATCAGTAGCTTCATCACATAGAGCTCGTACTCGTTGAATGCTATCAGAATATTGGGAAACTAAATTTTCAAAGTGTTCATCAGCAGCTTTGCTCTCTGGATAGCTTTTACGAATACGGCCAGCATTGATCAGCTGAGGAGTCAAGCTTTCCACCTACGAATCAACATGCCACAATTAATGAAAGTAATAATGATGCAGTAGTTATTCAACTTCGCATTGACTGATGTAATATGATGCATTATTTAGACAAATTAATTTGCTTCATTTTAATGTGTATTCATTACTCAGAAAACAGACACTTGCATGTAAACAATTTAAATTAGCTCAGTTAACAGACTCTCCACCACAAAATGCCTCTATTTTCTGTTAATCACAAGTGATAACTAATATGGCAATGAACCATATTTACAACACTAATAAATTTAAATACTAAATTTCTCAATGGTGCAAGTAAGATTTGTGTCTGCATTTGTTCACTACTTTAATATAGAGAATCATGACAGATGTGCTGAGAAAATCTGATGGCAATCAATACCTTTATTCCAAAAAATGGCAACTGATAGGAATAGTCACAAACCTCCAAGTACTGAAGAGTGTCTCAGAAACAATCTCAGTTTAAAAAAGTCTACACTGCGAACAACAAATCAGTTGTGTTTGGTATGCATTCTAGCAATTAAATATTTAGACCTGCATAACTAAGTTGTCAAAACCACCCTGTGCTCCACTGCTGGAATATTGTGGAGACAGAAAAAAAAAGAACAACTTTGCAGCAGTAACAGTAAAGCCATTATCGACTTTCTTTATAGCACTAATGATTGCTATTATACCAAAGCGTCAACCAGATCTGGCTATCATGACTACACAGAACAACTCACAAATGATTCCCACACAGGGGCTAGTAACAACTAATGCAGGCAAATGTATGTAGAGTCAAGTTCAGGCAAATAGTTCATCACACTCTGCACAAAATTATATCAGAGATTTGCTCTAATACAGAAACAACATTAAGGCAGCAACTATTTATATGAAACTTCCTGGCAGATTAAAACTGTGTGCTGGACTGAGACTCGAACTTGGAACCTTTGCCTTTTGCGGGCAAGTGCTCTAGGTGTTCACAGGAGAGCTTCTGTAAAGTTTGGAAAGTAGGAGACGAGGTACTCTGGCAGAAATAAAAGCTGTGAGGATAGAGTGCGAGTCACGCTTGGGTAGCTCAGATGGTAGAGCACTTGCCCATGAAAGGCAAAGGTCCCGAGTTCGAGTCTTGGTCAAGCACACAGTTTTAATCTGCCAGGAAGTTTCATATCAGTGCAAACTCCACTGCAGAGTGAAAAATCTCATTCTGGAACTATTTATATAATTAAACTCTCTCTCTCTCTCTCTCTCTCTCTCTCTCTCTCTCTCACACACACACACACACACACACACACACACACACACACACACACATGCGAGCACAAATAGCAACTGTTGCATCATAGCTGCATAGTAACACACAGAACATCAAAATCCAATTGATGGTGATTTATATTTTCAAATATTTCATCATAACAGAAAATTATGTCATGTCGCCACCATGCCAGCCAGTGCAAAGACGAATGATGCAGATTTTAGCAAAAGTGTACCCAGAAAGTAGCTGAAACAATGAAACTGAACCAAGCCACAGTAGGTATTATGAAGTTTTATACTGAGTTCATAAGTAAACAAATCAGCTCCTGAATTTGGCACAGTTCAGCTGCAGAAATAACTGTTCCCACTGATAGAAACTGTGTGTACAGATATCACCTACATACGGTGAAGTATGCAGAACAGATTTACAGAATTATCACCCTGTGCTGTCTCCACAATGCATCTGTAAACTCAAGAGTCTATCAATAACATATAATTCCAATAGTGAGTCATTATTTAATATCATTCAGTATTATTATAATTTTAAATAAGATTGAATAATTTAATATTATTCAATATTATTTAATTACCCTCAACTGTAATCTATTAATAAACATTACGGATTCCAATAACATAACAAGATCCAGTTCCCATTTGCTACTGAATGTTGGAATCCACATAAATCAGACATTCAACTGTGTGTAAGATATATTCAGTTATGATTTCCATTAGCACAATGACAAGAAGAAAGAGCAAACATGATGTCTGGAATAGAATACTGTTAACATTGTAAGCTGCCCCAAGTGGGAGACATGCTTTGCTGGTGCTCCACAAACTTCTGGATTTTCCTTTGTGTGAAACACTGTGAGCCAGTCGGAATCAATCTGAAATTCTGGATTCTCATATTTTACAGCTTGTGTGGTTTTCTTAGAATCTTTCGTGACTGTTTCAAGACTCATGTGTATCGTGATATATTGTGTATTTTTGAAAATTTGTGAGTGCTGTGCAAAATTTCTATTATATTCTGAATTGTAAAATAAATTTCCGCCATTTAGAAACTTTTGGTAATAGTATACACATTTGAAAATACCTGTTGCCTAATTTCATTGTGTATTTACATGATAAAAGATATATTTCTCATTGTAAATTTTGGCAGCAACAGCTTTTCAGAAAATCATTTCCCTCTTATTGTAGAGTAAGTACTTACGTGTTTACTGCAATATTTACACTTTTTTTTTCCTACTCACTGATCTGTTTCTTTTGTGTCAGTGTCTAAGCTATTATGATCACAGTGTGAAATTAGCTATTATATTTTCACTCTCTGTGTTGCAATATTCTGTTCTGTAATCATTTTTCAGCTGTTTCAGATCTTCTTACTTTCTGTCTTGCTAAGCAAAATCTGAAGAGAAATTCTGCCTTATACAAGACACCATCTCACGTAATATGGAATCTCCCTCCAACTGTTCCATTTTAGAAATTAATACTGTTAACATTTTTTGTACATTAGCACTTTTCTCAACATTTTTACATGAGTTTGTTAGTAAGCATAATATGATGATGACGATAGTAAATACAGAGAGACTCAGCTACATGGTTATTAGTCCCTCGATCATTTCTTAGTATCTGAAGATATGAGACATGTTTCTATCCTTCTCTTTGTTTAATAGTAATAAAACCATCATAGGTTATGTACTAGGTACATGAATTCAAATGCAACCCAGTCAGTAGTGTAAAGTAATAGTAACGATTTTATTAACTCAAAAATGAAGTTATATACAGTACACATAAGCAAAAATAGTTGCCAAAGCTGTTGGCACATTTATCCCATTGCGACACTAGCCAGTCGATTCCATCCTTGAAGAAAGGAGCAGGCTGCTGTCAGATCCAGGCCTGGACCTTGTCACACACTTCGTCGTCCATTGCGACTCGATGTCTGTGAATAGCTTGTTTTAGTGGTCCATGCTCATTCTGCGGTTTTTCAAGACTAAAGCATTCACTTCCACAACCATTTCCAGTGTGATGACACGATGAGCCTGTCTAGGACGAGCATCGTCTTCCAGTGACTCGCTTCCCCAAAGGAATCGTTTGCGCCATTCCAAAACATTTGAACAACTCAGACTGTACTCACCGTACACAGCCATTGTCTGTCAACGCATTTCACGGCCTCCAACTCCTTCCATAGCCAAAAATCAAATCACTCCTCGCTATTACTGCTTACTCGCCTGCATGTTCGGTAGTGGACAGTAACTTGTGTGACCACCTTCTCTTCAGCATGAAACCACACTGCTGTTATGCAACATCAAACGGTGTGCACGCGTCAGTCTCTCTACTAATAGATAGCATCACTATACCCGCAGTTGCATGGTGCCACCTTATGTGTAAGGCAAAGGTAGACACACTGACCAGGTTTCATTTGAATGAACCTCATAGTTTACAAATTCAACTGTCAAAGTGCAAAACTGAGATAACTGCATAAAAGTTAAAATGGCAACCTCATATATGTAGTCAGTACTGTAGGTTCAGATATAGAAATAGGGATATTTTGACATCCACGGCACAGTGAGATATGAAGAACTGATACAGTGGTGCTTGGGGCTATATCGACAACAAGACGTTTCACCTCCACCTCATAAACTTACATGTACCAGTGCTGCCTTTAAATCTTGCTGCAGTATCCACATAATTCTGGGAAACATAGCACAAGTTTATACTCATTTCATAAATCACTAGACACTCTGATATGTGGTGTATTAGGTCCATTTGATGTTGCAGGTAATCATACCATCAATGTTTCTCTACACATCCACCACAATGATTCTTCTTGTAGTAGTAGCGATTCATTAGTTATTTTGGTATGTTCAATTCTGAGAGGGCATAAGGCAATACCTTCCCTTCTTGAGCTTTGTAGTGAAGTCTGCCAAGACCTCGGTGGTGTGTGTGTGTGTGTGTGTGTGTGTGTGTGTGTGTGTGTGTGTGTGATGGGCTCTGGATTATTGGAGTGTGTACTATCTTTCAATTTGTCTTCCCACTGCTTTAGGGTGTGGCACTGAATGTGTGACCTTAAACCAGCACTTACAATAGCTAATTTGAATGTTTTCACCTCCATTGTTCTTTGGCTAGTTCGTAAACCAGCTCATTACACTGAATGTAGATGGGAACTTCGTTTCCACAGGAAAACTGTGGATATTCCGGCTGAGGGCATACAGTTGGTCATGGATGACAGAGACCAATGGATGTTCTGTACAGCACTTGTCCATTGTTTACGAAGCACACAAAGAGTTGCTGCATATTATGAAATTATGTCATGGGAAAGTTATCATGTTTTGTAGTGCTCTATGGATGGCCATAAATACTGCATTCTTTTGGTATATAACACCATTCTTGATTCCAGTTGTGTACGCATTGTATTTACCAGATCAAAAGAGAGGTTTTTTCCGAAAAGTTATCACTCAAAAAACATACAGTCATCTTATATTTGGAAATTAAATCGCTGCTGTTGAGATCAACATTTTTATGCTGTTTTGTTGTGTATATAGGGGCAGTTTTATATTACAGATGAATCTTTGGCTACTGAGGCTACACACAGATTTATTTTGAAGAATTTGGAAGAGCAAGGCTCAGCAAACAATACTCGCATTCCAATAGGCTCGAGATTCCCTGATACGCCGAAGCGCTTGATACAGTATCGACATTGCTCGAGCAGTCTCGAGCAGTCAGGTGGCTGACTCATGTGACACTATTGTAAGAGATATGCAAGAAACTGTGAACTAGCCACTACAACCATCTACTGCTTTAATTAAAATTTGACAATTTTATGAAATACAGTAGAAATAGCATTAAATTCTACCACATTACAAACTTTTGTTGTATTTGAACAGGTTTGAATTAAACCTTCTCATTCACATATGGATACTGTATACAAACATTAATGCTGTTTTTTAAGTAAAGGCAACATTCAAAAATGGAGATGTTGTCTTACAGCGCAAGAGCTATCACAGAGATAATACCAATAGATATCAATAAATGACAGGATGAGCGAAAGTTTGAGAATGGGACTGAATCCTTACTGGGATCTTTTATTTATGTATTAGTTGGTGTGGTTACACATAACCTGCAAACTAGAAGATATTGCAGTGTTTTTCACTCGCTCAAGCACAGCACTATGGAAGGGATGGACAGTGAATAAACATCAGCTTGGCTGAGAACTAGGGTGATTGTGGGGAGGGGAATGATGAGAGAGCAGCAAATTTCATGATTCTGCCAACCATGGGAATCTATACCACGTACTTTGGCTTTTTATAAACATATACCATGTTTAAACTGCGGTTTGCCTGAATCCATTTGTATTCGGAATCAAACTGACTTCAAAACTGAACAAATACTCAAGAATAGTATTCATTTCTGCAGGAGATGGTAAAAGTCTAGATAGGGGACAGGGGTATACTTAAGCGTTTCGTGCTGCAATGTTGTCGACATTCGCCGTGATGTACGACGGGAATGAAAGGGGGTGTGTTACCTGGTTCTACACAGCCAATGAGAGAGTGGCAGGCAGGTAATATGTTTGGAAACAAGAAACATTGTAACATTCTCATATCAGTACATGAGCAAAATCCGGTATGCATTCACGAGGTAGGGGGAACCTAGCTGGGTTCTCAGATTCCACCATAATAACAACTTCAGAAATTGCAACATATTCGGAAGAAACAGCCAAATATTTGTAACAACATAGGGATATAAATTTCACAGCTGTATTATTATTATTATTATTATTATTATTAACAATAGTAATACCACAGACTACAGGGTTAGGAAGGAAAAATGGTAGAAAACAAGAGCAACTATCAACGACCGAACACAACCCTTTCGTATTTGTTGTTTTAACAGAATGGAGTCATGATGTTCTTCTCAGATAGAACTTCTTGCAGGCATCAAAAGTAATCAAACTGTGTGAGATCAGAGATACAGATTGACGAAGCTGTTACAATGTACACACATAGCTCCGGGCAGTTGTTTGCTGCTGAAGATGATTATGTCCTGCTGCCAGCAACAGATGAGTTCCAGTAGTCAACTGAGACACACAGTAAAACTGTGAAGATTTGACGATTACAAAAATCTGCTGAGGTTAAAGAAATCAACTTGCCAGCGATGATCATAAGCATTGTAGGCAGTCCAGGAGAACTTTGGATCACTAACTGTCACGAGCAGCCACAAACCATCCCTAAATGTACGTGTGTTGGGGCATCTGAACCAGTCCATGAAGGGCAGCTTAGTGTCACTGAAGAATCATGCTCTATTACCACTACAGACAACACAGGGAAAGTCAGTTAAACTTCAAACTGCCAATAGGATATGGCCCGCATGTTTTTGTATTTAAGAAGTTTAATCTCTTTTTTTTGTAAGTGTACAACCAGGCACTCAGTGGCACAATAGTTGCTCGTTGGTTGGTTTGAACACAAGTGACCATTAGATTCAGCATTGTTAGCCTTTCAGTCCAGCTCCTACTGTCACCTGTGACATCACCAGGGCAGCAAGTTACGTATTTAGCTTTTTCTGTGTTCTCATAGTAGTACATATTGCTTTAATTTCATGAGTTTTTTGTACTTAAGAGGTTTAAATTTTTTAAGTGTACAGTCAACCAATCTGTAGCTCAATTGTCATTTCTACTGAACAGCCAGCTACACAGTTTATTAAGGTATCAGTGTCCATTGGACGTACTTGGATATCTAGGTATCTCTTAGTTTTTGTAGTTTACTTCTTCAGTTTGTCTTGCTAGGATGTGTGCATGCTGCATGCAGATGAAAGAGGAGCTGCAATCATTTAGTTCCAGATGATGGAGATAGAGGAATTATGTGCAAAGTTTACACAGATTGTAATCATACTCTGGAAAAGTAAAGGGTGACAATTACTGAACTATATGAAAGAAATTGTCATAACTTCTGAACAGTTTGTGTTAGGGCATTCAAACTGCATGGTTGGCTGCAAGGCATGATGGGAATTAGTATGGTTTGGTTTAGCAATGAAGCCCACTGTCATTTGGATGGGTTCGTCAATAAGCAAAACTGCCGCATTTGGGGGATTGAGAATCCGTATTTCACGATTGAGCAGTCTCTTCGCCCTCAATGGGTGACTGTGTGATGTGCAATGTTCAGTCATAGGATAATTGGTGTGATATTCCTTGATGGCATGGAGACCTTCGAATAGTACACGAAGGTTTCGGAAGATGATTTCATCCCCATTATCCAAAGCGACCCTGATTTAGACAAGATGAGATTCATGCAAGATGAAGCTCGACCCCATCGAAGCAGGAGAGTGTTTGGTGTCCTGGAGAAGTACTCTGGGGACCGCAATCTGACTAAGGGGTACCCAGAGGCCACTGGCATGGGCCTTGATTGGCAACCATATGATCCAGATCTGAATGCATGTGACTATTTTTTGTGGGGCTATATTAAAGACAAGGTGTACAGCAATAACCCCAAAACCATTGCTGAGCTGAAAACATCCATTCCGAAGGTCATCAACAGGACTGATGTTCCAACACTTCAGCGGGTCATGCAGTACTTCGCTATTGATCTGCGTCACATCATTGCCAATGATGGTAGGCAAATTGATCATCTCAAAACCTAAACCCTAATATTTGTAGTGACATTTACATGTTGAATAAAGTGTGTGCATGCTGTAGTTTGTAATTAATTTACTTTTTTCATATAGTTCAATAATTGTCACCCTGTATGTGTGTAGTTAGTGGATTAAGGATGGAAAAGACCCACTGTGGTTAAACAATGGAATTCAGAAAATGTTAAGGAAGCAAAGGCTGCTGCACACACTGTTCAAAGAGAACACACAAATGTTGACAGGCAAAAATCAGTACAGATTTGTGCACCTGTGAAAATATCTACGTGCAAAGCATGCAACAACTGCCGCCATCACACCTTAACAAAAGATCTGGCTGAGAACCAGAGAAAATTTTGGTCCCTTGTAAAACTGCTGATCGGGTCTGAGGCTTATATCCAGTAATACCATCATTTCATCACTGCAGAGTGTGTGTATGGATAACATAGAAATAAGCATGTCTGGCACAGAGAAACAACTGAGAGAGTTGAAAACAAGACAGTAGCCAGGTCCTGATGGAATCCCAATTCGGTTTTACAAGGCCTTTCTATAGCATTAGCCCATTACTGAGCTTCAATTTATCATGAACCTCTCACCAAGCGCAACATCCCAAGTGACTGGAAGAAAGCACATGAGACTCCTGTATACAATGTGGGTAAAAAAACGGACTCTCAAAATCACAGACCAGTTTCGTTAACATTGGTTTGCTGCAGAGTTATAGAACATATTTTGAGTCTGAATATAATACATTTCCGCACCAGGTTGGATTAAAGGAAGACTAGCAACGCAGGGGCAGGCTGTTAGATTTGTTACCAGTAGGTTTGAACAACATTGAAGTGTTACAGAAATGCTTTGGGAACTCAAACGGGAAACCCTGGAGGGAGGGAAACATCTTTTCGAGGAACATTATTGAGAAAATTTAGAGAACTGGGATTTTGAGCTGACTGCAGAATGATCTTGCTGCTGCCATCATACATTTCACATAAGGACTATAAAGATAAGATAAAAGACACCAGGATTCATACAGAATGATGTAGACAGTTGTTTTTCCCTCATTCTATCTGCGAGTGGAACAAAAAAGGAAATGATTAGTAGTGGTTCAGGGTACACTTCGCTACACACTGTACAGTAGCTTGCACAGTATGCATGTAAATGTAGATGTAAATGACTGTGGAACAATGCTGGCCATTCTGCAATGTAATAGCCACTCTGCATCCATGTTTGGATACTTTCAAATGAAATTTGGAGAAAAATCAGACAAAGTGGCATATGATAAAACACCATATCAATGCTGGGGACCATCCACCCATTAGCCAGGGCTCATACAAGAGAGCCACTGGCTGAATGATGGATAATCCATGAGGAAGTGGAAAAGATTCTGCAAGATGGCATGATTGAACATTCAGTGAGTCTTTGTACTTCATTGGTGGTCCTTTTGAAGAAGAAGGATGGCACACGGCAGTTCTGTGTCAGCTACTACTGACTGAACAAAAAATGAAGAAAGACATCAATCTATTGTTGCACACTGATGGATACCTCGGACTGCTTGAAAGGATCGAATTATTTTTCACCTATGGAAATGCAGACAGGCTACTTGCAAATCAAGCCTGACAGGGTCAACTGGGAAAAGACTGCTTTCATTTGACCTTGACAGCCTCTATGAGTTCAAAGTTCTGCTGTCTGGATTATTTAATGCAACAGCCACTTTCAAATGTACAATGGAGAACCTGCTTCGACACTTTATGCGGATGATGTGTTTTTATTATCAGGCTGACTTCATTGTTTAATACATATGAAGAACACAAAAACTGGGCACCAACCATGCAGAAGTGTGTTTAGATGGCAGATCTCCACCTGATTCCGAAAAAGTGCCTCTTCGTCACCAAAGAGAGAAAAATCCCCAAGGCACCTAGTGAATGGTGAATATGACGAGCTGTGGGGCACTGTCTTTATATGTCTATATGTAGTGTCATTCATTATGGGACATTTTTCATTATTGGAAAAAAAAAGAAAGAATGGATTATTTTTTCGAACATAATTGGGGGAAAAATCAATATGTTAGGGGGTTAAACTGCTGCTCTGCCAGTACAAACTCAACCACCAGCAGTCGTCTGTTAATATTTACAATTTCTGAATGTTTTTGAAACATATTATGTTTGCAATTTTTGTATGTTCTTCAATATACTATGTCTGTATAAATATCGCCATTCTAGAATATTTGATGCTTGTGTAAATAGCTGCTTTTTCTGTCCAGGAACTCATTTCTGTTCTGTCTGTACAGTTGTGTCAGTAATAAATGTGCTTTGATTTCTAAGTGTTGTACTTCATTGACGACCCTGCCTTTGGATTTGGACTTGATTGTGGTTTCAATGTGACAATATATTGTACAACAAAAAACTGTGTCCACAAGAAGTGATCCACAACACTACTGCGCAATATGATAGCTGCTCATCTATTTTAGAATCTTAACACATATTCTGAGCTCAAAGATAATGTGTTATCTCAAACACAGTAATGACAATAGCCAGAAAGGTTTACAAATACTTCAAACATATAAACCTCAAATTAGTTGTTTTATAGTTAGGACTATCTATTTTAATTGAGTACCACAACAATGCCTGCACAAGAAAATGAGGACAAATTGAAAAGTAGCATACAACAATATTAGTCACAATACTATTGTTGTTAGGAAATATAGCGATGGCAAAGGTGTAGTAGCAGTATCACTTAACAGGTGTTACGAAGCTGAGCACCCACTGTATTTGCTGTAACAGTGTGTGTAATGAACAAAGATGGCAGTGTGTCTTACAATCCTCCTCATGTGAGGTGAGGTCTAGTTCATGTGGATTTCATACTGGAATATTTGGAATGCACGGGGAAAGAGTACAAAGACAGTAGCAAAAGATGGTGCATGATTTTTGCTATGGACAGTACCACTCTCATCAATGACACACAGTTCTATGAAACAGGAAGGTGCACAATAATATTGCTGTCTGAGGCCTTGGACAGGTGATTGTGAAATGTCATACAAGTTGCCCGCAAATTGTGACCAAAAGATTTCATACCATACAGTGCAAAATGTTCTGTATTTACGATCTTCGAAAGGGTACATTGTGTACCATCATCACCACCACTCCTATTTGATCTAGGAATGATGCACAGGAATAATATTTATAGATAATCTCTGTAAAAACTCTAATGTATCTGATATTATAGGGGTTCCAGACCAACGAAAAGTACTCACAAACTGAAGAATGAAGATTTTGTGAACTACCTCTTCTGTGGATGAAATACATTTCCTCAGGATTCTTCCAACAAATCTCATTGTGGCTGGAAGTGGCAACAATATGATGATGTAACAGAAATGTTGATATTTTGTAGAAATACTATCAATATTACATTGTCAATATATAACAATACCTTTCATTAATATGTCAGGCTATGAACACACTTTTCACACATCTTGTCAAATAAACTGAACAAAATTGAAAAACCTTGGTGAATATTTCATGTAAATTTCCATATCATACCATAGTATTAGGTGCATGTTTCAGCTTACCTGCTATAGACTGGGAAACCCAAGTGATTAGGGCCAGTGATAGGACAGGGATTTGTGTGCAATTGTTCTAAACTCCTTATCAGAAAATTACTATAAGCATTTAATCAGAGAGCAGGCTGGTGTAGGTAACATTTTAGAGCTGCTGATGACAAACAGACCTGAACATTTTGACTCGGTTAGTGCAGAATAGGGAATCAGTTACAGCTTCACTGAATACAGCCACAAATAAGAATATAAAGAAAGTTTGGAAGATCTTTCTGCTTAGCAAGAGCGACCAGAAACAGATTTCAGCATGAAAATTTCATCTCCTGAACTAGCAATGTTGAGTATCAATGGCTTAAGTTCAAGAGCATTGTACAATACGTTTTAGACAGATATGTGCTGAGCAAAATTGTGAGAGAAAGAAAAGACCACCATGGTTCGACAGCCATGTTATAAATCTTCTATGAAAACAAAGAGAGTTTCACTGCAAAGTTAAATGTAGCCAAAGTCTCAAAGACAAATAAAAATGAAACGAAGCAAAAAAAGAAAGTCATGTGTGAAGCTTCAATGAATTCAAAAGCAAAATTCTGTCTACCAACTCGACAGAAAATCCTAACAGTTTTGGTGTGATGTTTTTGATTTAACAGGTCCAAGCCTTCTGTCTGGACATTCTGTGACCACACTCAGACTGAAACATAAGATGACACAGAAATGGGCGAAATGTTAAATGTCTTTTTCCAAGACTGTTTCACAGAGGCAGCCCTGTAGCCAGGTGACTAAAGTGAGTTTTGGTGTTCTCTTACAGATAAGTCATTTTAGATTATAAAACTTTGAACATAGCTGCTAAGGTTCAGTGACCGTGTCAGAATTATATTAGAACAAATAAGCCCTTGGTCACAAATATTAAGTCAAAATTGACAAGGTTTCGACGATACTATGAGCGTCGTCTTCAGAATTAAACTAACTATTCTAAAACATAATAGGTACACAAGACATTAATAAACTAAAGTGTGTACTGTCTGGAAGGAGATGCAATACTTACAAGTCACATCCTAAAAAAAATCTAAGCTGGAAAGACTGAATGTGACTTGTAAGTACTGCATCTCTTTCCAGTCAGTACACACTTTAGTTTATTAATGTCTTATATACCTATTATGTTTTAGAATAGTTAGTTTAATTCTGAAGATGACGCTCATAGTATCATTGAAACCTGGTCAATTTTGACTTATTATTTGTGACTGAGGGCTTATTTGTTCTAATATCATTTTAGATTATAAAAACATATAGTTTAGTACTGACTATGTGGTAAATAGGTGTATTAGTGTGCCTTTTAAATGTATCATTAAAGGTTTCATTTCTCTTTACGTAATATATCAGAAAACGCAAAAAGATCGTACAGTCATATTTTCTGTTTACGTTTTGCCGCAGCAAATCTATAGAATTTCGTTTAGTTGTTCTTTGCTCTCTCCAGCAATATAACTGTAGCGTGCCTCTTCATTAATTTACTCACACTTTCGGAAAGTAGTTTAAAATTTAAGTTGTTGTTTCAGAAACTTTGCACTGTTGTTTTTGTTTACACGCAGTTGCGTATAGGCCAAATTTGTGGAACCATATTTTTGTGTTTATCTGTAATTTAACTGACTTATTCTTAATAAACTATTACGTTTATCATGAGTGGAAAGTGCTTCACTTGCCGTAGAATTGTTAGGTTGGGGCTTTCGTGTGATGGATGCTAATTTTTTCCATGTGGGTGACTGTAGTGGCGTGGGAATAGGGGAAGTAAATGAGACTCATCAGTGGTTTTGTAGGATATGTAGTAGAGATAGGAAGATGCTAGAACAGGAGGGGAAAATGGCTGCCCTTCAGGCTGAGTTAGACAAGGTCAGGGGAGATCTTGACAGGTTAAGGAGGGAGAAGGGTAAAGAGAGGTGGAAGTGGCAACAGGCAACAGGAGGAACAGGCCTAGAACTTTGACAGCTTCACAGTGAATGTGGAAAATAGATTTGACCTGTTGCTTCAGTTAGAAGCTGGTGAACCTCAAGCAGTTGCAGGCGTAGACAGGGCACAACAAATTTTCAGCAGCAAATTGAAAAGTAAGAATGTAGGGAAATCAGTAAAGAGAAAGAAAATGTTGTTGTTAGGTAGTTCTCATGGAAGAGGTGTTGGCCAACTTTTGCAGGATGAACTAGGATCAGAATACTAGATCACCAATTTTTTTAAACCTAGTGCTTGTCTGGAGCAGGTGACAGAGGATTTAGGATCACTTTGCAAGGATTTCACTAAGGAAGACACTGTGATTATAGTGGGTGGGGCAGGTAATAGTATTGACAGAGATCCTGGGTACAGTATACAGTGTGACCTGGTAAAGATTGAATCAGCATCGAAGCATACTAGTGTTGAGTATGCATCGAAGCATACTAGTGTTGAGTTTGTATCTGTTCTTGGGTGCCATGACTGACCTCATTTGAACTCTTCTGTCAAGAGAATTAATTTGGAGTTGAAACAGCTGCTTATGTCAGGTGCAGGGTCACACATTGGTGTGGTTCCTGTTGATTCTCTCAATAGGTGGGATTATACTAGGCATAGCCTTCACCTCAACAGGAATGGGAAGGGTAAACTGGCTGATAAAATAGCAGGAAAGTTAAAGGGGGGAGGCATTGTCATGAGTGATAAAATACCAGTGGTTATAAGGTTCAGAAAAGACCCTTTTTTAGGGTAGGGAGGACAGAAAGAAACCAAATTTTAAGAGAGATTAGGACTGAGACAAGACTTCAGTTTGAGAAAGAAACCAAAAAACATAATTCTAGCTTATCACATCAGCATAAAAAGGTATTGGTTAAGAATTTTCAACAGTCAGCAGATATTTCAACTCTACCCAATTTTAACTCAGTCAATGTGAAAAGTCAGCTATCTTTATTGCATCAAAATATTCGAGGAGTGAGAAATGAAATTAATGAATTAATTATCTGCATAGATGAACTAGAGTCATCAAACCCAGCTGACATAATTTGCCTCTCTGAACATCATGTGACCACTGGTATAGAACTTTTCAGTGTTACAGGGTTTAGGTTAGCATCTCACTTTCGTAGAGCACAAATGTAGAAAGGAGTTGCCACATTCATCAGGAACTGTCATAAATTTAGGAACATGGACATTCATAAATTTTACCTAGAACAGCATATGGAAGCATGTGCAACAGAAGCAGAATTTTACAAAAAATCCCTCATAATATTAAGTGTATATCGAACACCTGCAGGTAACTTTAATCTGTTCATAAACCACCTTGAAGCTGTACTGGCCCATTTAACAACCAAAAACAAAGAAATAGTGGTTGCTGGTGATTTCAATGTAGATTTCCTTAAAGACTCTCCCAATAAGAACTTATTTGAGTTAGTAACACTATCATTCAATTTAATTTACACTGTAAAGTTCCCTACTAGGGTAGCCAATTGCTCACAAACAGCCATTGATAATATCTTTATTAAAAAATCCAATGAACAAAATTATATTACAAAACCAATAGTCAATGGCCTCTCAGACTATGACATGCAGTTCCTTCTGTTAAATGTTGATACTGAACAGGATATAAAATCTGTTAAGTCTGAGATTAAGAGGGTAATCAAATAAGCCAAAAATTGATTATTTTAGGACACTTCTCAGAGACATTCACTGGAGTGATGTTTACAGTGCTCATGACATGAATGAAAAATATAACACTTTTGCTAACCAAGGTTTTAGCAAAGTCTACAAAGAAGCCATGGATTACTCAAGGAATAGGAGTATCTTGTAAAACAAAAAGAAAACTTTATCTGTCAATCCGAAACAGTTCTGATGTTTATGCTATAGCACATTACAAGAAATACTGCAACATATTAAAGACTGTAATATGGGCATCAAAGCAAATATATTACAAGAAAAAGATAGTCATATCATATAGCAAAATAAAGACAATATGGGATATAGTTAAGGAGGAGAGCGGTAGAACCAGATATGAAAAGGGACAAATAAGATTAAGAGTAAATGATACATTGGTGACAGATGTGTGTAGTGTTGCAGAACTTTTTAACAAACATTTTATAACTGTTACTGAAAAGATGGGGTTGTCAAGTTCTGTAGATGCTGCTATGGAATACCTCAGACCAGACATTTCAAGTAACTTCCATAATATGAATTTGACCCTCACTACCCCAGCAGAAATGATGTCCATCATAAAATCTTCAAAATAAAAAACATCTAGTGGGTATGATGAAATATCAACAAAGTTAATTAAAGAATGTGATTCTGAGTTAAGTAACACATTAAGCTATCTGTGTTACCAGTCGTTTATCAGTGGAATATTTCCTGAACGGTTGAAATATGCTGAAGTTAAGCCACTGTTTAAGAAGGGAGAGTCACTACTGCATCACTGACTGACAGACAAGACATTGAGGTGAAACTTCCTGGCAGAATTAAAACTGTGTGCCCGACCGAGACTCGAACTCGGGACCTTTGCCTTTCGCGGGCAAGTGCTCTACCATCTGAGCTACCGAAGCACGACTCACGCCCGGCCCTCACAGCTTTACTTCTGCCAGTATCTCGTCTCCTACCTTCCAAACTTTACAGAAGCTCTCCTGCGAACGCAGGAGAGCTTCTGTAAAGTTTGGAAGGTAGGAGACGAGATACTGGCAGAAGTAAAGCTGTGAGGGCCGGGCGTGAGTCGTGCTTCGGTAGCTCAGATGGTAGAGCACTTGCCCGCGAAAGGCAAAGGTCCCGAGTTCGAGTCTCGGTCGGGCACACAGTTTTAATCTGCCAGGAAGTTTCATATCAGCGCACACTCCGCTGCAGAGTGAAAATCTCATTCTGAAGACATTGAGGTATTAACCATTCAAACTCAGCAGTATGTGTACAAACCCCCAGAATCAGATTTTGTCTTTACTGAGCCTGGCAATTTCAGTTACCAAGACTTCAATTTTGTATTGGGTGATTTCAATTGTCAGAGCACTACATGGGGCTATAAAGAAACTAACAGCAGTGGAGTGGAACTAGAGACCTGGACTGAGGTACACGATCTACTGCTCATACATGACCCAAAACTGCCAAGCTCCTTTAATAGTGGCAGATGGAAGAAAGGGTACAATCCCGATAACATCTTTGTTAGCAAGAAACTCGTTGCCCAATGTGGAAAACTGATTGGGGAGCCAATTCCCCATACGCAGCATCGGCCCATAATTTGCACAGTCAATGCAGTTGTTAAGCCTGAACAAGTTCCTTTCAAAAGAAGGTTCAATTTTAAAAAGGCCAAATGGAAGAAATTTAGAGAGCTCATTGATGTAGAAATAACAAAAATCCCTCACAACCTGAGATGTACAACTCTTTTGTCAAACTCATTCAGAAGGTGTCTAGGAAAAAAATACCATGAGGATGCAGAACACAGTATATTACGGGACTGTCTGAGGATGCAAAGCCACTACTGGAAAGACACCAGAAGCTCTGTGATAACGACCCATTTGATGATGAGACACTTCTAGCAGTCGATGAACTCATGTCAGTCATAGCTGAGAACCGCAAAGCCAAATGGTGTGACCTTGTGGAGAACCAGGACATGAAAGTGAACAGTAGGTGGGCTTGGAAACTGTTAAAGAACCTTAATGGTGACGCCACAAAGTCAAATGATAAATTTACTAATGTCACGGCAGACCAAGTCGCCACTACACTCCTTATGAATGGCAAAATCCACAGCAGAAAGTACCAGGAACCATTAGCACATGATCCAGCAGAGGAAAATCATCACCTCAAGGCACCATTTACAATGTCAGAACTTACTGCAGCCATTTCCAACTTGAAGATTAACAGAGCTCCTGGTATTGATGAACTTATAGTAGAGCAAATTAAAAACTTTGGCAGTAATACCCTACAGTTACAGCTAGATTTGATAAACACATGTGTAGAAAGGCTCCATATTCCAAAGATGTGGAGGAAGGCCCGAGTGGTTGCATTCTGAAACCAGGAAAGGACTCTGATGATCCAAAAAACTTCTGATCTGTGTCTCTCTTATGCCACTGTTTTAAGATCTTGGAACGCCTGACGCTAAGTTGCATAGAAAGCGTCTTGGAACAACAGATCATCCCAAGGCAGACAGGTTTCTGAACAGGCCAATCATGCTGCGGTCAAGTCCTGAACCTGACCCAACATATCGAGGATGGGTTTGAGAGGAAAGAGATCATGGGAGTGGCATTCATAGACCTTTCAGCTGCATATGATACTGTAAACCATTGGAGGCTCCTTAGGAAAGTATATAATGTGACAACAGATTACCATTTAACGTCACTGATAGGTACTTTCCTGCATAATAGGAGATTTCTCATCTGTCTCCAGGGCAAGAAGAGCAGGTGGAGAAATCAGAGGAATGGCCTACCTCAGCTCTCAGCTCTGTATAATATATACACAGATAACCAACCAGTGCCAAACATCATGCGCCAATTTATGTACGCCGATGACACTGCAGTTGCAGCCCAACTTTATGGATGTAGAGGAGAAATTAACCAGTACCTTGGAAGCTCTCTCCAAGTATTATGAGGCAAACCACCTAAGGCCAAACCCTTTCTAAGATGCAGGTCTGAGCATTCCATTTAAAGAACAGGGAGGCAAATCGTGAATTAAATGTAATATGGAGAGGTGAACGTCTCAAGCATTGTAAAATGCCCAAATATCTAGGTGTCACGTTGGATCACACACTGACCTATAAACATCATTGTAATGCCACAAGGGAAAAAGTCTCAACTAGAAACATCATCAGCAAACTAACCAGCGAATCCTGGGGTGCTAACCCGAAAGTCCTGAGAACTCCAGCCCTTGCGCTCAGTGTGTCAGCCATGGAATACGCCACTCCAGTATGGTCTGCATCAACACACGCGAGAAAAGTTGATGTCGTGGTGAATGAAATGACACGGGTTGTTACCGGATGCGTGAGGCCAACCCCAGTGCACAAGATGTACTTAATCATGGGGATCGCACCGCCCAACATACGACGTGACATCGCTGCCGAAGCCGAAAAAACCAAGCAAGAAAAGGACATGCGTCATCCTTTATATGGACACCAGCCTGCTGACTAATGGCTTTGTTTGAGGAAGAGTTTCCTGTCACGTACCCGAGCCCTGGAAGGGTCAGCTGCAGAGAATCGTTTGAAAAGGTGGGAAATCGACCTGAGAAACCCCCATAAAGATGTAAAAGAAGAACTGGCGCCTGGTGGAGACCTACCATACAGTCTGGAGAACCCTAAACCATATGAGGGTAGAGGTGCGAAAGTGCAAGACAAACCTGCAGCAATGGGGTTTCCTAGAAGAGAATGAGAACACACACTGTCTGTGTGGTTCTGTCCAGGATCCTCAACACCTGCTTATCTGTCCATATTTGGACCAGCCCTGCACAATGAATGACTTATGGTAGGCGAATGACAAGGCCATATTGGCTGCTGATTTTTGGAAGTCTGAAGTCTAGTTCCGGACACAGAAAGTAAGTAAGTAAGTAGAAGGGAGATAAAGAAATAGCATCAAATTTCTGTCGCATGTCAGTTTCGCCAGCATTCTCAAAAATTTTAGAAAAAGTAATGTACAACCGGCTTTATAACCATCTTATCTCAAATAACATACTGTCAAAGTCACAGTTCGGATATCTAAAGGGTTCTGATATTCAGAAGGCTATCTACACTTACAGTGAAAATGTGCTTAATTCATTAGACAAAAAATTGCAGGCAACTGCAATATTTTGTGATCTGTCAAAGGCGTTTAACTGTGTAAATCACAATATCCTTTTAAGTAAATTAGAATATTATAGTGTAACCGGAAATGCTGCAAAATGGTTCAAATCTTATATCTCTGGTAGTAAACAAAGAGTGTTATTAGGCATCATCCAACTGGGAACTAATTACATGTGGGGTCCCACAAAGTTCCATTTTAGGGCCCTTACTTTTTCTTGTGTATATCAATGACCTTTCATCAGTAACATTACCAGATGCCAAGTTCGTTTTGTTTGCCGATGATACAAACATTGCAATAAATGGCAAATCAAGTGTAGTCTTAGAAATATCGGCTAATAAAATATCTGTGGACATTAATCATCGGTTCCTAGCCAATTCTTTGTCACTAAATGTTTAAAAAACACACTACATTCAGTTCAGAACTTGTAAGGGGTGTCCCACGAGTATATGCCTAACATACAATGACAAGCAGATAGAAGAAGTGGACAGTGTTAAATTCTTGGGATTACAGCTTGATAATAAATTCAACTGGGAGGAGTACACCACAGAACTGCTGAAGTGTCTTAGCAAATCTCTATTTGCAATGTGAATTGTGTCAGATATAGGGGATATAAAAATGAAAAAGTTGGCATATTATGATTACTTTCATTCCATAATGTCATATGGGATTATTTTTTGGGGTAATTCATCAAGCCAAGCTAAAGTTTTCTGGGCACAAAAATGTGCAGTAAGAGTTATATGTGGTGTGAACTCAAGAACATCCTGCAGAAGCCTGTTTAGGAAACTAGAGATACTAACTACTGCTTCACAATATATTTATTCCTTAAAGAAATTTGTCATTAAAAATATATCACTTTTTCAAACCAACAGCTCAATTCATGGAATCAACACTAGAAATAAGAATTATCTTCACAAGGATTTAAAGTCACTTACTCTTGTACAAAAAAGTTTGCATTATTCAGTAAAACACATTTTCAATAACTTGCCAGCAGCAATAAAAAGCTTAACAAACCAGTGAAATTCAGTTTAAGAGAAGCCTAAAGGATTTATTGGTGGCCAACTCCTTCCACTCCATTGATGAATTTCTCAGTAGAACCAACTGATTTGTATACATATACACAATATAACTTCTGCACAATTTCCATGCAGTAATGTGTTCATTGTAAATAAGTGTGAAATAATGATATGGTTATAATAGAGGGAAACATTCCACGTAGGAAAAATATATCTAAAAACAAAGATGGTGTGACTTACCAAATGAAAGTGCTGGCAGGTCGACAGACACACAAACAAACACAAACATACACACAAAATTCAAGCTTTCGCAACAAACTGTTGCCTCATCAGGAAAGAGGGAGCAGAGGGAAAGACGAAAGGATGTGGGTTTTAAGGGAGAGGGTAAGGAGTCATTCCAATCCTGGGAGCGGAAAGACTTACCTTATGGGGAAAAAAGGACGGGTATACACTCGCGCACACACACACACACACACACACACACACACACACACACACATATATCCATCCACACATATACAGACACAAGCAGACATACTTAAAGACAAAGAGTTTGGGCAGAGATGTCAGTTTGCCTCTTCTGCCTCGACTGACATCTCTGCCCAAACTCTTTGTCTTTAAATATGTCTGCTTGTGTCTGTATATGTGTGGATGGATATGTGTGTGTGTGTGTGTGTGTGTGTGTGTGTGTGTGTGTGAGTGTATACCCGTCCTTTTTTCCCCCTAAAGTAAGTCTTTCCACTCCCGGGATTGGAATGACTCCTTACCCTCTCCCTTAAAACCCACATCCTTTCGTCTTTCCCTCTCCTTCCCTCTTTCCTGATGAGGCAACAGTTTGTTGCGAAAGCTAGAATTTTGTGTGTATGTTTGTGTGTCTGTCGACCTGCCAGCACTTTCATTTGGTAAGTCACACCGTCTTTGTTTTTAGATATATAAGTGTGAAATAAGTATTATAGTAGTTCTATTACATGTTTATTACCTTATAAATAAAAAAAAACTTTGTTTACTTTAAATTCAGTGCATTAGTGTTTGTAAAGTGATTCTTTTGTATAGTGTTCATTTAAAAAAATGATGATCATTCCACTTGGGACATGTGGAATGGTACATTAGCTTATTTATTTGAGTTGTAAATATTTGTCATGTATTATTGTTTTTCTGACGTGTTCTACATGCTGGAGGATCTCCTTACTATGGATCAATTGGAATGAAAGTAAATCTAATCTAATCTAATCAGAGGGAGATCACTCTGTAGTACATCCTTTATATCATTGCACAGGTGACAAAATGGCTGGTATCGAAATAAGTGAACGGACTAGTAAAGCAAATTAAATCACTTAACAGAGGAAAGGCCACTGGACCTGATGGGACAACAATTTGATTCTATGCAGAGTATGTGAAAGAACTTGACCCTCTTCTAGTAGCAGTGTACCACGGGGCTCTAGAAGAGTGAAGCATTCCTAATGACTGAGCACAGATCATTCATGTTTATAGAATAATTATCGAACAGACACACAATACTATACACTAAGACGACAAAAGTCGTGGGATAGTGGTATACACACATACAGATGGTGGTAGTATAGCATACACAAGGTATAAATGGGCAGTGCATTGGCAGATTTGTCGTTTGTGCTCAGGTGATTCACGTGAACAGGTTTCCAATGTGATTATGCCTGCACAGTGCAAATTAAAAGACTTTGAACGTGGAATGATATTTGGAGCTAGATGAATGGGACATTCCACTTTGGAAATCGTTCGCGAATTCAATATTCTGCAATTCACAGTGTCCAGAGTGTACCGAGAATACTGAATTTCAGGAATTATCTTGCACCACAGACAACACAGTGGCCAACAGCCTTCACTTAATGACCACAAGAGTAGTGGCATTTGCATAGAGCAAGCAACAGTGTCAAATAACCACGTAAATCAATGTGGAATGTACATTGAACATATCTGTTAGGATAATGTGGTGAAATTTGATGTTAAGGGGCTATGGAAGCAGACAACCGATACGAGTGCCTTTGTTGACAGCATGAAATTGCCTGCAGCACCTCTCCTGGGCTTGTGACTACATCAGTTGGACACTAGACAACTGGAGAACAGTGGCTCAGTCAGATGAGTCCCCATTTCAGTTGGTAAGAGCTGATGGTCGGAAGCAGACCCCATGAAGCCATGGACCCAGATAGTCAATAAGGTACTGAGCAAACTGGTGGTGGATCCGTAATGGTGTGGGCTGTATTTACATGGAGTGGACTGGATCCTCTGTTCGAACTGATCCAAACATTGACTGGAAATGGTTATATATTCAGCTACTTGGAGACCATTTGCAGCTATTCATAAATTTCATGTTCTCAAACTACAATGGAATTTTTATGGATGACAATGTGTCATGTCACCAGGCCACAATTGTTCGTGACTGGTTTGAAGAGCATTCTGGTCAATTCAAGTGAATGATTCGGCCACCCAGATTATCCAACATGAATCCCATCAAACATTTATGGTACATAATCAAGAGGTCAGTTCGTGTACAAAATCCTACATCAGCAATACTTTTTCATGTATTGACGTCCATAGAGACAGCATGGCTCAATATTTCTGCAGAAGGCTTCCAATGACTTTTTGAGTCCATGCCATACTGAGTTGTTGCACTACACTGAGCAAAAGGAGGTCCCATACAATATTAGGAGGTATCTCAGACTTTTGTCACCTCAGTGTAGACTCGTATTTCTTATGTTGGCCTGTTGTAGAATTTTGGAACATGTTCTGCACTTGTGTAGTATGACATTTCTGGAGACTGAAAATCTCCCCTGCAGGAATCAACATAGGATACGACAAAAACGATCCTGTGAAACTCCGAAAGCAGCAGATACTGGCGCCCAGGTGGATGCGTGTTCCTTGACTTCTGTAAGCCTTCTATACGTGTCCATGTCCACACTGCCATCTATTGAAAAAAAAATTTGAGTGTACAAAATATCAGACCAATTGTGTGACTAGACTGAAGAGTTTCTAGCAAACAGAACACTGCATGTCATTCTGAATGGAGAGAAGTCTTCAGAAGTAAAAGGAACTTTGGTCAAACCCTGAGGGAGTGCCAGTCATTTGACAATCAGCAGCTGTATGAATTATTATTCAGAAATTATTTGTTGAATGTACATTTCATTATGTCAGCTGCAATGTGTATAGATCTATTAACCAACTGCGACATAAGCAAATTTATGCTGGACTGGGACTCAAACTTCCGATTCCTGAGCGGTCGCCTTTACCATTTGACTATCCGTGCATGCCCCCCTGCCCGATCCAAATCTCAAAATGTCCTTGTCCACTTAGACCTAATTCAGGCCTGATCTCTTCCAGTATTTGACGCAATGACAATTCAAAACACCCTCATCTCATCAACACCAAAAATTGCTTCATTAAAGTCAACTTAAGCTAGCAGACAAACATATGCATTTCTCTGTTCTAATATGCTACGTCCTGTGCTCGAATCCCATGTTGCATTACCAGCCTATCTTTAACACAGACCATTCAACCGCCCACAATGTGTGTGGCATCAGCCCATTGTGCACACTGATACATCATTGCATTCATGCATTTTTTTGCTTTTGTAACCCCCAAATCCTCCAAAAATAAAAGAAAAATGTACCTATTAAAAAAAAAAAAAAAAAAAAAAAAAAAGCAGATAAAAATTCACTTGACGCGTTCCTGAGAGACAATCTCCACTCCTTCCAAATTAAAAATATAACTATAGACCAGATGTGTCTTGAATTCAAAGAAATAATATCGGCACCAATTGATAGACTTATACCAAATAAATTAACAAATGACGGAGCTGATCCTCCTTGGCACACAAAACGGGTCAGAACACTGTTGCAGAAACAACGAAACAAACACGCCAAATTTACCAGACGCAAAATCCCCAAGCTGGGTGATCTTGTACAGAAACTCGAAAATTAGTGCAGACTTCAATGCGAGATACTTATAACAGTTTCCACAATGAAACTTTATCTCGAATCCTGGCAGAAAATCCAAAGAGATTCTGGTCGTATGTGAAGTATGTTAGCTGCAAGAAACAATCAATGCTTTCTCTGTTCGATAGCAATGGAGATACTATCGAACACAGTGCTCCCAAAGCAGAGTTACTAAACACAGCCTTTCAAAATGCCTTCACAAAAATGATGAAGTTAATATTCCAGAATTCAAATCAAGAACAGCTGCCAACATGAGTAACGTAGAAGTAAATATCCTCGGATTAGTGAAGCAACTTAAATCACTTAACAAAATCAAGCCTTCTAGTCCAGACTGTATACCAATTATGTTCCTTTCAGAATATGCTGATGCGTTAGCTCCATACTTAACAATCATATACAACCGTTCACTCGACGAAAGATCCGTACCCAAAGACTGGAAAGTTGCATAGGTCACACCAACATTCAAGAAAGGTAGTAGGAGTAATCCACTTAATTACAGGCCCATATCGTTAACATCGATATGCAGCAGGCTTTTGGAAAATATATTATGTTCTTGAGCAGTTAAACAGAGAACCGACTCGTGGCGATAATATATTAGACCTCCTGGTGACAAACAGACCCGAACTATTTGAAACAGTTAACGCAGAACAGGGAATCAGCGATCATAGAGCGGTTACTGCATCGATGATTTCAGCCGTAAATAGGGATATTAAGAAAGGTAGGAAGATTTTTCTGTTTAGCAAAAGTGACAAAAAGCAGATTTCAGAGTACCTGATGGCTCAACACAAAAGTTTTGTCTCAAGTACAGATAGTGTTGAGGATCAGTGGACAAAGTTCAAAACCATCGTACAATATGCATTAGATGAGTATGTGCCAAGCAAGATCGTAAGAGATGGAAAAGAGCCACTGTGGTACAACAACCAAGTTAGAAAACTGCTGCGGAAGCAAAGGGAACTTCACAGCAAACACACACATAGCCAAAGCCTTGCAGACAAACAAATATTACGCGAAGCGAAATGTAGTGTGAGGAGGGCTATGCGAGAGGCGTTCAATGAATTCGAAAGTAAAGTTCTACATACTGACTTGGCAGAAAATCCTAAGAAATTTTGGTCTTATGTCAAAGCGGCAGGTGGATCAAAACAAAATGTCCAGACACTCTGTGACAAAAATGGTACTGAAACAGAGGATGACAGACTAAAGGTCGAAATACTAAATGTCTTTTTCCAAAGCTGTTTCACCGAGGAAGACTGCACTGTAGTTCCTTCTCTAGATTGTCGCACAGATGACAAAATGGTAGATATCGAAATAGACGACAGAGGGATAGAGAAACAATTAAAATCGCTCAAAAGAGGAAAGGCCGCTGGATCTGATGGGATACCAGTTCGATTTTACACAGAGTACGCGAAGGAACTTGCCCCCCTTCTTGCAGCGGTGTACTGTAGGTCTCTAGAAGAGCGTAGTGTTCCAAAGGATTGGAAAAGGGCACAGGTCATCCCCGTTTTCAAGAAGGGACGTTGAACAGATGTGCAGAGCTATAGACCTATATCTCTAACGTCGATCAGTTGTAGAATTTTGGAACACATATTATGTTCGAGTATAATGACTTTTCTGGAGACTAGAAATCTACTCTGTAGGAATCAGCATGGGTTTTGAAAAAGACGGTCGTGTGAAACCCAGCTCGCGCTATTCGTCCACGAGACTCAGAGGGCCATAGACATGGGTTCACAGGTAGATGCCGCGTTTCTTGACTTCCGCAAGGCGTTCAATACAGTTCCCCACAGTCGTTTAATGAACAAAGTAAGAGCATATGGACTACCAGACCAATTGTGTGATTGGATTGAAGAGTTCCTAGATAACAGAACGCAGCATGTCATTCTCAATGGAGAGAAGTCTTCCAAAGTAAGAGTGATTTCAGGTGTGCCGCAGGGGAGTGTCGTAGGACCGTTGCTATTCACAATATACATAAATGACCTTGTGGATGACATCGGAAGTTCACTGAGGCTTTTTGCGGATGATGCTGTGGTGTATCGAGAGGTTGTAACAATGGAAAATTGTACTGAAATGCAGGAGGATCAGCAGCGAATTGACGCATGGTGCAGGGAATGGCAATTAAATCTCAATGTAGACAAGTGTAATCTGCTGCAAATACATAGAAAGATAGCTCTCTTATCATTTAGCTACAAAATAGCAGGTCAGCAACTGGAAGCAGTTAATTCCATAAATTATCTGGGAGTGCGCATTAGGAGTGATTTAAAATGGAATGATCATATAAAGATAATCGTCGGTAAAGCAGATGCTAGACTGAGATTCATTGGAAGAATCCTAAGGAAATGCAATCCGAAAACAAAGGAAGTAGGTTACAGTATGCTTGTTTGCCCACTGCTTGAATACTGCTCAGCAGTGTGGGATCTGTACCAGATAGGGTTGATAGAAGAGATAGAGAAGATCCAACGGAGAGCAGCGCTCTTCATTACAGGATCATTTAGTAATCGCGAAAGCGTTGCGGAGATGATAGATAAACTCCAGTGGAAGACTCTGCGGGAGAGACGCTCAGTAGCTCGGTACGGGCTTTTGTCGAAGTTTCGAGAACATACCTTCACCGAAGAGTCAAGCAGTATATTGCTCCCTCCTACGTATATCTCGCGAAAAGACCATGAGGATAAAATCAGAGAGATTAGAGCCCACACAGAAGCATACCGACAATCCTTCTTTCCACGAACAATACGAGACTGGAATAGAAGGGAGAACCGATAGAGGTACTCAAAGTACCCTCCGCCACACACCGTCAGGTGGCTTGCGGAGTATGGATGTGGATGTGGATGTAGATGTAGAATTACCACGAGGAAAACGGTCTATTGACACACACAGTAAACTCGGGTTTAGAAAACATCGTTCTTGTGAAATACAACTAGCTCTTTATTCACATGAAGTGTTGAGTGCTATTGACAAGGGATTTCAGTTTGAGTCCGTGTTTCTGGGTTTCCAGGAGGCTTTTGAGACTGTACCACACAAACAGCTTGTAGTGAAATTGCGTGCTTATGGAATATCATCTCAGTTATGTCACTGGATTTGTGATTTCCCATAAGAGAGATCACAGTTCGTAGTAACTGATGGAAAGTCATCGAGAAAAACAGAAGTGATTTCTGGCGTTCCCCAGGGTAGTGGTATAGGCCCTTTGCTGTTCCTCATTTACATAAGAGACAATCTGAGGAGCCATCTTAGGTTGTTTGCAGATGATGGTGTCATTTATCGACTAATAAAGGCATCATAAGATCACAACAATTTAGAAAAGATATCTGAATGGTGTGAAAATTGGCAGTTGACCCTAAATAACAAAAAGTGAGATCATCCACATGAGTGCTAAAATGAATTTATTAAACATCGGTTACACAATGAATCAGTCAAATCTAAAGGCCATAAATTCAACTAAATACCTAGGAATTACAATTATGGACAACTTAATTTGGAAAGAGTGCATTGAAAATGTTATGGGGAAGGCTAACCAAAGACTGCGTTTTATTGGTATGACACTCAGAAAATGTAACAGATCTACTAAGGAGACTGCCTACACTACACTTGTCCATACTCTTTTAGAATACTGCTGCGCGGTGTGGGATCCTCACCCCAGAAAAAGTTCAAAGAAGGGCTGCACGTTTTGTATTATAGCAGAAGTACCCGGATCATGCTATATTAGTTGTAGGCAACTTTAACCCACCTAGTATAGACTGGGATATCTATGGATTCATTACAGGTGGTACAGACAAGCCGTCGTGTGAATTACTTTTGAACACATTATCCAAACACTGTCTTGAGCAGCTAAATTGACAGCCAACATGTAATGGAAATATTTTAGATCTGGAAGCCACGAACAGACCAGACCTCATTGACGGTGTAAGTGTTGAGAGAGGGATTAGTGATCATGATGTTGTCATTATGACTATGGTTACAAAAGTTAAAAAGTTGGTCAAAAAGGCTAGGAGAGTATTCTTACTAGAAAGAGCAGATAAGCAGTTGTTAGCATCCCACTTAGTAAATGAATCGACTTCACTTACTTCTGGTACGATGGATGTGGAAGGATTATGGGCAAATTTTAAACACATTGTAAATCACGCATTGGACAAGTATGTGCCGAAAAAGTGGGTTACAGATGGAAAAGACCCACTGTGGTTTAACGGCGCAATTCGGAGAATTCTCAGGAAGCAAAGACAGTTGCACTCGCAGTACAAGAAAGGTCGGGAGAATGAGGACAGGCAAAAGTTAGTAGAGATTCATGCTGCTGTAAAAAGAGCGATGCGCAAAGCATTCAACCACTACCACTGTCATACCTTAGCAAAAGATCTTGCTGAAAACCCAAGGAAATTCTGGTCTTACGTAAAATTGGTAAGCAGGTCGAAGGCTTCCATCCAGTCACTCACTGATCAGTCTGGCCTGGCAATGCAAGACACCAAAACGAAAGCTGAAATTTTAAATTTAGCATTTGAGAAAACTTTCACGCAGGAGGATCGTACAAACATACTGCCGTTTGAGTCTCATACAGATTCCCGTATGGAGCACATAGTGATAGACATCCCTGTGGTTGTGAAGCAGCTGAATAGGTAGAAAATAAATAAATCACCAGGTCCTGACGGGATTCCAATTCAGTTTTACAGAGAGTACTCTACTGCATTGGCTCCTTACTTAGCTTGCATTTACTGCGAATCTCTTGCCCAACGTAAAGCCCCGAGCGACTGGAAAAAAGCGCAGGTGATGCCTGTATATAAGAAGGGTAGAAGGACGGATCCTCAAAATTACAGACCAATATCCTGAACATCGGTTTGTTGCAGGATTCTCGAACATATTCTCAGTTCGAATATACTGAATTTCCTTGAGACAGAGAAGTTGCTGTCCATGCATTAGCACGGCTTTAGAAAGCATCACTCCTGCAAAACGCATCTCGCCCTTTTTTCACATATCATCTTGCGAACCATGGACAAAGGGTATCAGACGGATGCCATATTCCTTGACTTCTGGAAAGCGTTTGACTTGGTGCCCCACTGCAGACTCCTAACTAAGGTACGAGCATATGAGATTGGTACCCAAATATGTGAGTGGCTCGAAGACTTCTTAAGTAATAGAACCCAGTATGTTGTCCTCAATGGTGAGTGTTCATCGGAGGTGAGAATATCATCTGGAGTGCCCCAGGGAAATGTGGTAGGTCCGCTGTTGTTTTCTATCTACGTAAATGGTCTTTTGGATAGGGTGGATAGCAATGTGTGGCTGTTTGCTGATGATGCTGTGGTGTACGGGAAGGTGTCGTCGTTGAGTGACTGTAGGAGGATACAAGATGACTCGGACAGGATTTGTGATTGGTGTGAAGAATGGCAGCTAACTCTAAATATAGATAAATATAAATTAATGCAGATGAATAGGAAAAAGAATCCTGTAATGTTTGAATACTCCGTTAGTAGTGTAGCACTTGACACAGTCACATCGATTAAATATTTGGGCGTAACATTGCAGAGCGATATGACGTGGGACAAGCATGTAATGGCAGTTGTGGGGAAGGCAGATAGTCTTCTTCGGTTCATTGGTACAATTTTGGGAAGATGTGGTTCATCTATAAAGGAGACCGCTTATAAAACACTAATACGACATATTCTTGAGTACTGCTCGAGCGTTTGGGATCCCTGTCAGGTTGGATTGAGGGAGGACATAGAAGCAATTCAGTTGGAACAAAATACTAAGCAGTAAAGACTCCATTTTAATATACTGTGAATATAATTTGGTTTGCTTTTTTCTGCATGGCTTCAGTGAGTTCTAGTAAGGGTCAACCGCTCCTGTCTACATATCAAATGAAAATGCTCTCTATATCAATCTGAAAAATAATTATTCAGATTTACCAAATCATACCTGTGAAGCCGAACTAAGCAGTGCCTCAGCTAACTTCTTATTGCCACCACTGCCACCAGCTGCAACCATTCGAGCAGTTTTTGATGCACGGCTTGAAAAATTCTGCAGTTGTTTAGCCTTCTCTGCGAAGTTGTATTCAGCACCCGGAGTATCTGTAATACCATTTGTGTTACATGATGCATAATTTAGTATGTAGATATACATGAGTTAAAGACTAATGAAACAGCACAGAAACGAAGTGTTCTACTTCCTCAACATGTTTACAACACCTGAATTTGTTATTAGACATATTTCTCACTTTCTGGCAAAATCTTCTACATTTTCAATTCACTGAACACCACTTGCACAGTGCCTGAATTCTGGGTAAGGTGGGGCAGTGCAGTCCTCACAACCACTAGTGCACCACATGGAATACTTCTTCATTATATCAAAACTTCACAATGCCAACTGCTTCTCCAAGTGGTCCAAAAACATGGGGAATATGTCTGGTGAGAATTATGTATGAGCAAGCATTCCTTCCTTCCCAGCATGCTACCCAATCGAGGTGGAAAGGAGAGTGTCTGTAAAGTTCAGCAAGTAAGAGAGGGGGGATGGCAGAATTAAAGCTGTGAGAGTGGCTCATGAGCTCTGCCCAGATAACTCAGAGGGGGGGGGGGGGGGGGGAGGAGGGAGGGGGGGGGGGCCTTGTAGAATTTGACCAAGGAGAAGATCAGTTTGGGTTCCAGAGAAATGTAGGCACACATGAGTCCATATTGAATCCATGCCTTGTCTTAGAAGATGGGTTAAAGAAAGGCAAATCTATGTTTATGGCATTTTTAGGCTTGGAGAACATTTCTGATAATGATAACTAAAATTCTGAAGATAGCAAGGAGAAAATACTGGGAGCAGAACATTATCTACAATTGTACAAACACCAAATTGCAGTTACAAAGAGTTGACGGGCACGAAAGGGAAGCAGTGGTTGACCATGGGGTAACGACAGCATTGCAGTCTCTTCCCAGTGTTATTTAATCTGTACTTCGGAGCAAGCAATTTACAACATCAAGCAGAAAATTGGAAAGGGAATTATAGTTCAGTGGAAAGTAGCAAAAAGTTTGAAGCTAGCTAATGACATTGTAATTGTGTCACAGATGGAAAAGGACTTTAAAGAGCAGTATCTTGATAGGTGGTTTAAGACGAGTATCAACAAAAGTAACACAGTATAGTCAAATCAAATCAAGTGATGCTGAGAGAATGGGGTTAGTATTTAAGAGACTAAAGTAATTAGATGAGTTTTGCTATTTGTGCAGTAAAAAAATGACAACAACCAAAGTAGAGTGGATATAAAATGTAGACTAGCAATAGCAAGAAAAGCATTTCTGAAAAGGAGGAATTTGTTAACATCTAACATAAATTAAAACTACATGTTTTCTGAAGGTACCTGTCTAGTGTGTAGCCCTGAACAGAAGTTAAATGTGGAGGACAGGCAATTCAGAAAAGGGGAGAATTGAAGCTTTTGAAATGTGGTGCTACAAATGAATGCTGAAAATTAGATGGGTAGATCAAATAACTGAGGAGTTAAAGAAATGAATTGGGGAGAAAAGAAACCTATGGCACAAACTGACTAAAAGACAAAAAGAAGGAATCTTCCGATAGGATAGGACACATCCTGAGGCATCAAGCAATACTCAATTTGGTATCTGTTGGGGATGGGGTTGTAGAGAAAGACCAAAGCTTTACCACAGTAATCAGGTTCAAATGAATACATGTTCTAATAGTTATGCAGAGATGAAGAGGTTTGTTTGATATAGACTAGTATGGAGAGCTATATCACCCAGGAGGAGGAGGAGGAGGAGGAGGAGGAGGAGAATGACATTCTCAGTGGTGGTACAAAAAAAGAACAAGAGAAAAGACCACATGTCTACCACAAAGATATCAGCAAACAATGGGAAGTCCAGGGTAGAATAACAAGTGTTATGAAAAGGACAGATCAATATTCACCATAGTGAGGAGATGATGTCGCACACAGGCACAATGAAAAGACATACACTTAAGCTTTTATCCAAAAGGCCTTCTTCTGAACTAGAAAATACACACACATTCACACAAGGAGAATGCACACATACAAGACTGATGTTTCTGGCTGCTGCAGCCAGAGACTGGAGTCCGGCCTCAGTGGCCAAAGACAGTGGTCAGGCTTAAATGTATAGCAGTCTTCCCATTGTGCCTATCTGTGACTTAATGTCTCCTCTATATAGTGATCAGCCCTCTATCCTTTTCATAATATTGACTAAGGATACTAGCAAGTAAGAGGTATGTAATGAAAATAAGACAAGTGAGAAACAAATACAGCCAAAATGACTTCCACTTATCTCACGGAGATTTAAAGTTATGAGATTACAGTAACATACATATTACCAGACAGCATTGTGAGAATCTCTGAATATCTCAAAGATATTATACACACGTCACTTGTCTCCATCCGAAGTTCTGAACATTAATGTATCCAAGCGTCACATATTACGGAGAATTTTCCATCAGGAGTAGAATGGAATAACTGTGCTGCACTAAGGATTGTTAACTGCAGCATTTATGATTAATCTTAGAAAGCCAGAATATACTAAAATTGTATATTTATCATATGTTACTCATGCTCTTTCAACTAGGAGCAGTACAGGAGTGTAGTCATGATTACAATAAAGTGAAGTATTTGTTTTAACAGTGATTTTCTTTTTGCCCAACGAGCTGCATGCACTTTTTTTTAAAAAAAAAAAAAAAAAAAAAAAAAAAAAAAAAAAAAAAAAAAAAAAAAAAAAAAAGCAGGATGTAACATGATAATTAGCATCAAACATTAGATAATCTCTTACACACCATGAATTGTAGCCAGTGAACATCATTTTTTTCCTTTTACATCCAGATTTCAGAGAGAGCTAGTGGCACACAGAACAGCCCACTAGCAGCAAAAGTTGTGGCAAGAACAGCGTTTCTGGACTTCAGCAGATGAGATTGTAGCATTAGCCATGTAGTGAATGTTTAACGCTGAGCAGTGTGTTGTGATGCAGACTACAGGAGATTCAGGGCAGCAGCATCTTCCAATGCTACATATAGCAGCAGCGGACATAAAGACTTTGAAAGTTGAGTACATTTGCACGTGTGGAGTATTTATTGTAGTGTGCTACAAAGTTTCTGTGTTCACTGCAATAATGGAGAACAATAATAATCTACAAGCAATGATGCGAATGACGTGGGGTCAAACATCATAATATAATTATTATACAGATTCAAATACAACAAAGGAAATTATAAATGTTCCTGACAACTGCAGAGAAGTGTTAATGAAACTGAACACAGCACACAAGTGCAAGGTGAGTAATTATGAACCTAATCAAAACAGATGGACAAAGAGTTAAAAATAGCATGAGCAAAATGAGAAACAGTATTTAGTATGTGGAGAATAATTTGAAAACGATGCCGGCCAATATGGAACCCAAGCGAAAATCAGAAATAGAGAAAAAGTGCACAGGGATGTGTTAGATAGAATAAGATATAAGGGAAGAAATTGTTAAGCTGGGTGAAAAATGCACAGCTGAAAATTCCAAATGAAACAAAGACTGAAAACAGAATTAGAAAGGAGTCACACGGCGATATCAGAAACTGTTAATGGGGTAGGAATCACTGTGAATAAATTACAGGTTGTCAATACTGTAATGTAAAAAAAGATTAGAAATGCTGAGTCAAAGATTGCAAAAAGGGAACAGTGAAATGTTGGCAACATTGTAAATATGCTGCCAATAACTTGGTTCAATAATAATGATGGCAAACATCACCCTGTTGATTTTATTGCATATTTTATAGACAAACTTGTGAATGGCATGTGTGACATGCAAAAGATTAAGTAAACAAAGGGGGCATGAAAGGAGAAACCCTGTCACAGGCAAATTCATAATAGGGACAATTTTCTTACATACAAAGATTCTGAGAGAGGATTTCTGAATAAATATAGGGAAGACATAAAACAATCTATAATTATAAATGATTTTCTAAATGGGCGAAGATACAGATATGAAAAGAAAATGAGATGTTTTTATGAGGAAAATTGAAAAGTTGGATGATTTGGACAAGCTAATAGTGCTATTAATTGTTACTTCTACTTTGAAGAGAAAATCACCCAGGATTTCTTAGATACTCCAGGAGTTACTGTAGATTTATTCAACTGATTATGTAGGGAAGATGGACAGCACTTCCCCATTTAGAAATAGCAGGCAATATGTCCACATTGACAGAAATCATGATGGACAAAATGGGACAGAAATTTCAACACAGGTTTCCTGAATGATGGCATGATAAAAAATTGAGGACCTAATAATAGAAGAGATTACAGCAGTCACATTACGATCACATCAACAGATCAACTGACAGATCAGATTGACCTCAAAATGAAGGAAACTAGTAGGTACCCCCCTAGCTGAGGTCTAAGGTAGGATTTTATCACTGAGCCTGGGAAAAGACCAGGAGAGACATGCTGATTAAAGAACCCATGCACGATTGCATGTTGAAAAGTATTGCCTCCGAGTTTTTTTATTCTGTTCTCAATATTGGTTAAGGTTTTACATGTTGCGTATATTACTCAGCCAACTTTCCCACTTCACTGACCTAAGCTGTAACCCTCTGCTGCTAGACGATTCTGAATTGTAGTGTGTAACATGGTGGTGTGCGCAAGAAATGGAGTGCTGCAATCAAGTTTCTAACCATAGGAAATGTGCCTCCAATTGAAATCCATGGAAGAAGCTATGTATGGTGATGACTGTATAGATATCGGTAATGTGTGACTTTGGGTTGTTCATGCTTGTAATAAAGCAACCAGTGGGCTAACCTCAACATGCGTGTCAGAGTTCAGAGTGGAAATAGCATATGGCAACTGTTGAAATTCATTGGAACTGAGTTGATGAATTCATCAGCGAAAAACATCCGATACACCCCCCACCCCCACCCACACACACACACCTCTCAGGTAAGTGTGGCATATTACAAAGAGTGTGTACAGGCTGGCATTCAAGAGCTACACTACAGAAAACTGTGTGCATGATGGGTATCTCAAGTGTTCACTCCTGACGTGGAACAGTGGAGACTGGACATCTGTGAACAATTTCTTTCACATTTTCAATGCAACAGTGATGGATTCCTTATCAGCACTGTGACAGGTGATGAAACTGGGTTAATAATTCTGACCCAGAAAACAAGACAGCATCAATGGTGTTCCGCCAAAAAGGATCGCCAACACCAAAAGAGTTCAAGAAAATGCAATCAGCAGGCAAAGTCATGTTCACAGTGTTCAAGGATTTACGTGGAGAGGTACATTTGGAATTCATATCTAAAAGCACCACCATAAACTCTGCAAGGTACTATGAGATCCCCAGGAAACTGAAAGCACAAATTTGGAGAGTTTGTACACACACTGACCACCCTCTTCTTCAGCACGACAATGCCAGGTGATACACGAGTGCTGTGACATCTGCAACAGTCAGATACCTTGGGTTCTCTGTCATTGATCATCCTCCATACAGTCCTGACTTTTCCCCAGCCAATTTTCATCTGTTTCCAAAACTTAAAAAACACTTTTGAGGTATTCACTTCGATAGTGATGAGGCAGTGCAAGCAGACGAGAGGTTGTGGCTCTGTCAACAAAGTCAAACAGCTTCCAATAGAAGTATCAACAGAACTGGTCTCTCACTGGGTGATTTGTGTTCGTCGTCAGGGTGACTATGTTTTAAAATAAGTATGCAGACATGAAAAAAGAAGATGTAGAATGTTATTAACATTTGTTTTATTTAAAAATATTTAAGAGTTTTCACATAAAAAATTCAGAGGCTTTACTTTTCAGCATACGCTCACAGATAGAGAGGTCAAGATGGTGTATATTTTGTGTGTCAATGTTGATTGTCTTGATGAAGTTGCTGATTGTAAATGTGCTATTTCAAGTGTCATTGAAGCTGATGTACCTTGGGGTGAAGCATCAGTTTCAAGTACTTGCTGATGCTATGAATTATGAACCTTGTGCCAAGAAAATTGCTAGTGTTATTGGGCTACTGTTCATTACAGAGAGGTGGAAGTGAATAGTGTAATCTAATGGATGAAAATACTGATCGTGTGAATGATATTATAAGAGATTTTCATGAAGTCACTGCTAGGACTAATGCTCCCGATTATGGTTTTGATGTAAATGGTATTATTACAGGTACAGGTACCTAGTATATTATTTATGTGATTGGTGAAGCAGCAAGTTCAGGCACTCATTAAATTTGTTATGAAGAGTTGGCAGAAGCAGATTTGCAATGCAAAGGTGGTAACAAGTAAAGCTATAGTAAAAGGTGTCAACATGGTGGGATTTCATTTTCCTGTGTACCATGGCCAGGGATAGATGCATATAGTGGAGAATGTGCAAATGTAGTCAGCAGTTTAAAGCAACAGCTACAGAAGTGGCAACAAGAGAGAGGGGATGTGGCTCAATAGTACCTGTGACATGGAAATTTGTTTCTCTCCCATTTGTTTAACCTGATCCTATTCAGTCCAACTGATCACCTTGCTGGACAAGGACTTCGACCTCTCTGATGGTTACAGCCATTCCCCTGTCTGCATCAAGGCCACTAAACATTAACAGCATCTGTATCATGAGAGCTGTCATCCCTTTCACAAAAAAATCACTCTCATATTGTCTGGACATGCGTGGATGGCACATCTGCAGTAATAAGAATTTCCTTGCCCAATATACTGAAGGTCTCACAAAGGCCTTCACAGATAGGTACTACTAAACAAATCCAGTCTACAGACAGACTCCCCATCCCATATCGTCACACACCACTACGGATGTGTTATGCTCCCAACTCACTGCTTGCTGGCGATGTTGAAATACACCCACTGAGTCTTACTGGTCCATTTAACTTGCACTACTGCTGCTCAGCCTGCTGCTCACTACGACCTATCAGCAGGCTCTTCTTACAAGCTGCTGTCATTGGTGCATGTCCTGAAACTTGAGCCATAATTGGCTGCTTCAAGGTCACTCCAGCAGTGCCATGTGTGACTCTGATAGCTATGTTAACAGCTGCAGGGTAATCACTCCCAGTGAGCAATGACCCTGCAGTGTAAATGTAATACAGCTCCCAATGAGCAAAGGGGGGTGATATGCCAGCAGCGAGCCTGCAGAGCAAATGTACCCCATCACCATGACCACCCCAAGAGCCAACTGCAAAGGAGCACCCAATAACAACCCAGACTGGAACAACCGAAACACATCTTTCACCACAGCTTTTACTGTTTATCACTGTGGCTAGGAATCAGGAACATCCTACTCACAACCCTTCCCACCCCACCCAAATGGTATTCTGCCACCCATTAAATCTACACAATATCCTAATTCATCCTTATGCCACACCCACACTCAACCTCTTGCTGCATGGGTCATATCCCTGTAGAAGATCCAGGGGCAAGACCTGCATGAAGCACCCATCCAGTGCTTCCTATTCCAGGCCTGTTACACAATATCCTAACTCATCAGAGGCAGGGGCATGCGTGAAAGCAGTCATGCCATAAGCCAGCTCTGGTGCAATTGCCACACAGCATTTTATGTGGGCATGATCACCAATCATCTGTCCACTAGAATGATGGCCACCACCAAACTGTGGCAAAGAGCAAAGTTGACCATCCAGTGGCAGAACATGCTACTGAGTAAAATGTGCTTGATTTAACCCCTTAAACATTAAACCCCAAGTTACTTTGTTTTTATTATTTTGACACAAACTTAAAGTCCTGAGAACATTCAGCAAACTTAAGGACAGACCTTCGGAAAAATAAAATCCAGCTTATATCCATTTCAATACTGATAGTTCAGTGTTTGGCCACTAAAGAGCATCTGGTACTACATTTGTAGCCTGGCTGTTCATTTTGGTTGAGGTTCTGGCCACTACATATCATCTTCGTTGTGTGCCACTTTGGATACTCCAGAACAGAAGTCCTGCTTTCAGATTCCCTCCAGTATTGTTGTTTAGGCAATGCTTTCCAAAAAGAATGAATTTAGTGATCCTGAGTTTGCCACTGAATTTAGCAGCTCAGAAAAAGAAAAAGAATGTGATGTTAATTCATTAGAGACTGAAAGTGATGACAGTTAATCAGTTGTGTGACAAGGCCTTTGCAGACAAAGATTTATTCAACATGGAGGATGCTGATCACAACAGAGGCTTTAAGTAGGGGTGCCTCTTGTGTTTTTAAAGTGAAGGCATTGTAACTGGGTAGTCGATGGATGTCTGTGTTGGAGCGCTAGACAGAAAAACGAAATGGCCAGTAGTCTTAGTATTCTACAGTTTCCCCTTCCAAGAACTAAGCAAGGCCACTATACTATTGTCTTATTGTATGATAACATATCATGCTGAGTCCAGCTCTGGCAAAGTTAAAGAATTCAAGCAGCTGATTTAAGCATATCCACTGGTTTTAGAGATGGTTGCACAACTCCACAATTTGCCTCAACTCTGAAGCAAGACTTCAACACACTAGTGCATTGTGTTGGTGTATTCTTGATTAGGATGGATAACTGCTGAAGAGAAAACTTGCAACGACTGGATAGTGGTAAATGTAGTGTGTCTCTAAAGGTACATGCTTAGTATTACTTTGGCTCTCTTTGCTTTGGTGTCACGTTCAAGTATAACTGGGGAAGTGCTATGCCCTTAATGTCCAATTTATGAAGCCACTGTGTTTTTAAGTAAATGGTAGTTCTTTTCTGACTAACTGATTGACATAAATCCTTTCCTGATGAATGCACTTGATGTCCCTTATACACATGTATAACAGAGAGCACAAATGATGTGCTTGTGTTTGCAATGATCAATAAGCAGATAGGTGCTGCAGAGCTCCGGTCCTCAAGTCAGTGGGGTGATACACAATATTAAGAAATAGCGCATTAAGGAGAGGCTTCATTTGCACTCCATCTGAGCACCAGCAGAAAGGTGGAGTAAGTGTCTTCCTCATTCAGCCTATCTCACAGCTATGGCACACACTGGTGAGCCTGATATAGTAGAAATGTATGTTTTTCAATTTAATGTAATGTAGTTGCAGTAGCAGATGCACGCAATACTGTTGTAAATGTTAGTACCAATTGTGTCGAATCAGTATATAATGTCATTGTTGAAAACAGTAATTAGTGAGATGATAGCTGTGCTGAAATGCATACATCACATTCTGCTGACAAGATAAATGTTGTTGATGGTAAGGAAAATGAAAAGTTTGTTTTGAAGCACAAATGGCTGCAGAAGAATATTGGGAGCTTTAATCAAGATGACTACTCTGAAGTGTTTCTTTAGGTCTCAGGGGATGTTATTAGTTAATCTGTGCCCACATAATTTCTTTAATTTGTGTTATGTGTTTACTGTCATGCTGTGAAGAAAGTATGGATGCTGAAGTGGGGATATCTTTGTAATTTTGGAAGGGAACAGATTTCTATCATTTTAAGAGGGTAATGTTTCAACATTTTATCTTGCATGTGTCAAATGTACTTTTGAAGTGATTTTACAACACAGATTTTAATTTGTGTGTGGTTAATATACACCAGTCTGAAGGAAAGTTGTGCCATTTGTCAGTTTATATATGGGAAACAGTTGAGAGGAGAAAAAGATATATTTGTGTGATATATGAGGAAGTGAGGGAATTTTTGGTTTTATTTGTGATGAGATGTCTGTTGTAACATAACATTTGGGAGTTGTACGGCACTTTTCATTAGAGGTTCAGAACTAAATCCCATACCAAATGCTGGTTTGTGAATTGCATAAGTTTGTCTTGTTTTGATTGTTGACTGTTGTCACAGTAAATTTTTCTTTTTGAATAATATAGCTTGTCTAGCATTTATGGGTCTCTCCAAGTATTTGTATAAACTGGGATAGATGAATGGGCCACAGACTTATAATGATGCTCTGCTTATGTTTGTTGTACAGTTACATTTTGCTCACCAAGGCAGAAGGATACACTTGAAGTTTCTGTGAAGTTGAGCAGTCAGCATAGGGCTGCACACAGTGAGTGACTAAGATTGATCAAACCTGAAGAATCAGGGAGTGTTGAATAGTATGTATTGTGAATAGCAAAACTGAAAGCAGAGTACACAAAAAGTATAACATGCTACAGTGGTGCAAAGTGTATATATTTGTAGTCCTAAAGGAACAAAAATTTTTATTCACAAAATTTTATTAATTGGTAAAACTGTGTCATAAAATTTATTGTTTCCCCAAATTATCTGAGAGAGAAGCCATTCATTTAAAAATTTTCAAAATCTCAAACTGGGTGCAAGTAAAATATGCATTCATGCACAGGGATTAATTAGCATGTTTTGGAAATTAATTTTAAGTACCTTTCTTGTATTTAACATTTAGTTTAAGATTTTTCTGTACATATATGAAATTAAGAGTTTATTATGTTTGTCTTACTTGATGATGTCATATATTATTTATTTCTCATTTATTCTTCGTCAAATGTCTGAGTGAAGCAAAAACAAAGACTCTGTAGAAATTACACAATGGATTTTTGTCCGAATTTTCATAGCCAAGTGAAGCCTGGGAAATGGTCAAATGGGGATATCAAACTGATCAGTGTCAGGTGTAGTTTTGCAGCAACAAAAAGGTTTACTTACTCGAAAGAAATCAGGGCAATTAAGAAAAATTTAATTAGTTATTTCAGGGAAAATGAAAATATTTCACAAACAGCTGCTGATAGCTATGTAAATGCAGTCTCAAAAATATCAAATCACAACATAAATTGAAATTTGTCTGCTTCCCATTTATCTATACACTCTTAGTAACAACACAATACTGAGTGATACTGAAATACATTCTATTTCATGCTTTCTGAACAAAGCTTCAAGGAAAGGTCAAATGTTTTGTGAAATGATTTGTCTAAAGTAAGAAATAATACAGATTAATGAACATTTGACACATCTTTGAATGATGCTCAAAAATCATGTACAGCAAATGAACTGCCGATTGATAATTTAAAGTTCAATGTTCAACTTACAATTTTAGAATTTTAAGGAGTACTTGAGGATTCTTGTCTGGTAGAATTTCACTCAGAGATCTCCTTACACCACTAGCATATGAACATCTCAGCTGATGTATGATCTTGTGCATCATCCAAACGCATGTCAAATGCTTCTCTAATCTGTAACTTTCTTACTTTTAGACAAATCATTTCAGAAAAATTTGGCCATTGTTTCTCAATATTTTTTAATTATACTGGAATTTTCACCGGGAACACACATTTTCATTCTCAAGTGGTTGTTTGAAGTTAGTGTTGCTTTTGCATTGTAAGTAAATTTCCGAGTTGTTCTTTAAATTCTGACTGAATACTGAGATATTTTTAGTTCTCATTTGTGATTTGGGCAATATCTCTGCAGAGAGAGAGTAATTATGACACTATTGTAATGTATTTAACTTCTAGCAGACAACACTCCCTGATGTTCTGAATATGGCTATTTTTGTGAAAACTGACATTTTGAGAGCATGGATATGTACAAAATACAGGTTGATTATTGCAAAGAAGGAAACAGCAACCAGCTACTGTTATTAATGCTATTTATTCACACAAAATGGCACTATTTCTGTAAATAAATAGCATTAACAACAGTATTAACAAATGCTGTTTTCTTCTTTGCAAAAATCAACTTCCTTTGTGATTTGGACACACAACACAACTAAGAATGTTAGTACAACTTTATTACATTGTGGCATGTATGCCAATCTCCATATCATACATTGAACACAATAAGATTAGGCAAATGTATGCAAGCAGTAATAACATGATAACTGAGAGTGGACATGGCACAGCAGGATTTAAATAGGCACTTTCCCATCACAGGTTCTATCAAAAGTTCACTGTATTGCTCTTCCAAGGCAACTTTTGCGGATAACAGTTCACTGCTAATGCACATGGCTTTCGTGTGTGTGTGTGTGTGTGTGTGTGTGTGTGTGTGTGTGTGTGTGTGTGTGTGTGTGCATTACTTCCTCTTTCCTTCAGGAACAGCTCGGATTAACGAGATGTCCATGGTGTGTTCCTTCACGAGGCTCTGACTGAGATGACGTGCTGATACTGGGGCGTATGGTTGGAGTACTTAGGGTGTGGGCAGCATTGCAGTCTGCCTTCTCATGTCAATCCATACGGCAAGATAGGTGATGCTGGGGCGAGCTCTATGTCTGCATCTGGTCCAGGGCCTCGTGGTGGTGGTGGTGGTGGTGGTGGTGGTGGTGGTGGTGACCGCACAGTTGGCAGCTGAGGTGGAGGAGACGGCTCCAGTGGGGATGGCGGCTGCATTGGAAAATTGCGCCAGGTTCATCTGCTGGTGACGGAGTGGGGGGGGGGGGGGGGGCAGGGACCCAGCTGCATCAGGTAGTCCATCTAGCAATGCAGATTGGTGAGGCGATATTGGTGTCCCAACCAGGGTTGTCCAGCTGTCCACGCACAGGCGCAACTGGTCGTAACAACATGCACAGAGGTCCTTGTCCAAGCAGACATCGCAGAGACATCAGGAGATGATGGTGGGAATATATTTTGGGTGACAACCAAACCTGCATGCCCAGACAGCCACCCTGGGCTGAAACAGGTGATGGCTGCACGAGTTGGCAGCCCTGGCTTGGCTGTAAGACATACAGGAGCATCTGGGGTTGATGTCCATTGAGTAGTTTGGCAGGACCATTGTTGCCAAACAGTGTGAACCGATAGTCAGATAGAAACTGATCTAAGACAACATTGGACAGGGACCGCTTCATGTACTTTTTCATTTGTGTTTTGAATGTTCTAATCAAAGTTTCAGCCTCACTGCTGGACTGCAGGTGAAAGGACAGGACGAATATGTGGCAAATCCTGTGGGCTTTGCTGAAGGAGGCAAACTCTTGCGACACAAATTGACCACTGTCATCAGATAACAACGTTTCTGGGATTCCTTCGACGGAAAATATTTTCTACAGGGCTGCCACAATGGCAGATGTCTAAGTTGACAGGCAACGAACAACATATGGGAACCAAGAGACTGCATCAATTACTATTAGCCAGTATGCATTAGGAAAATGGAGGCGAAATCGATGTGGTCAGTCCCAGGCCTGTGAAGATTGCGACCACAGAGACAACATTGCCCGCAGGACAGCTTGCTGTGACGTGCATTGAGAACATGCTATAACCAAATGAGTGATGTAACCATCCAAATCAGGCCAAAAAACATGACTGGGCTAATGCCTTGGTGTGTGACAGAAGTGACACTTTTCCAAATTGCATTTTAACATGGTGGCCTGTAACACTGAAAAGAGCGTACATAAGTTATTGAATTGTTCAGCAGAGGAGCAGCTGAAGACCACAATATCATCAAGACAGGTGACACAGCCATGCACAGACCTTGTGAGTTGTTCGAGAAACCGTTGAAAAATCACCAGGGGCAGTGGCCATGCCAAATGGTAAATGCAAGTACTGATATAAGCCAAAAGGCGTATTAACGACCAAGAGCTGTTGAGAGTCAGCATCAATGGAAAGCTGCAAATATGCATCAGAGAGGTCGACCTTGGAAAAATACTGACCACCAATGAGCTTAGGAAAAAGTTCACCAGGACACAGTGATAGATAATGAACACTGACAGAAAGTTCGAAATTGGCGCAAAGGTGTAACCATCTCGATGGCTTCTTGAAAATGACTAAGGGGGCAGCCCATTCACTGGATTCAATCAGTTGGATGACTCGCGAGGCTGGGAGGCGGTTGAGCTCCACCTTGACTTGTTCAGAGAGTGCCATTGGCACCAGGTGAGCCTGAAAGAAATGGGGACTTACCGAAGGTTCCATGGTGATGTGGGCTTTGAAATTATTAGCACAGGAAACAGGGTGGAAAATTCAGAGCATAAAGAGTCGAGTTGTGTATACAGCACTTCATCAGAGACGAGATTAACTTCATCGGAAATAGTAAACCCGAAAAGGTTAAACGTGTCCAAACCAAACAAATTTTCAGTGTGTGCATTGTTCACCACCAGAAAAGTCAGCAGACAAACCAAAGATTTATATGTGACTGGGGCAGAGAAACTATCTAAGATCAGAAGGCTTTGTTTATTGTAGGTGACTAACGTATGTGACACTGGTGCTAAGGGGGGAGAACACAAGTCCATGTAGGTTTGCAAGTTGAGTAGTGACAAGGCAGCAAAAGTGTCGATTTGCACATGCAATACCTTCTGATAAACCTTGACATCAATAAAAAGCTTATTGGGTGCAATAGAGAATGCCAATACACAATTGACATCCATGTCAGTATCTGCAATAGGCTGCTGGAATTTTGCGTTACAAGCAGGAGTCATGTGGCCTGTTTTGTTGCACTGGTGGCAAATAGCCCACCTCTTAGGGCAATCCAACCTATCAGGAGTGACAGAACATGATGGACAAGAGGGAAGGATAGAGGGCTTGCATTGTTGTTCATTATCAGGCTTGCTGAGCTGCTGCTGGAACTGTGGCTGCCACAGTAAGTTGGCTCAACCACCATGAAGTTTTGCTCATGTGCGGACCAGTGCCACCATACCACCCCCTGTGAACTGTCCAACAAATGGTGGGTGAGCAGATGACGGCAACTGAACTTCTGCAGCCTCACATCATGATTCAATTTGAGTACCCGCAGCCCTCGAAACCTCGAACAATTTTGCAATAGCCAGAACGTTGGAGAGGGAGGGGTTTTCACACTGGAGAGCCTGCTCATGAACCTCATGATTGGGGCCCAACCAAATGATTGCATCATGAACCATTTGGTTACCACATGACTCCTTATGTACATCAGTGACAAAGTGACAACGATGGCAAAAACCATGAAGCTCAGCTGCTCCCAGTCTTATAAGAACGTTCTGGATTCTTGTGACACTGATAAAACAACTCAAGTGGCAATGATGTGTGCCTGCTTACAATAACAATAGTATTTTGAAACAAGGTTGCACATGTTATCAAATAAGAGGAGAGACAGATCCTGCAGCAGGGTCAGTTGGCAAAAGAGTTAATACATGCAAGGAGATAACAAGACAAAAAGAAAGCACGGCATAAGGTAACGTCAGTCAATCCAAATGCACGAATATGCTGCCACAAATGTTTTTTGTAGGTTTTCCATTCTTTGACAAACTCATTAGAAGCCGGAAATGGCAAGGGATAAACAACCAGGGTAGCGACAGGCAAACCGAGGTGTAGGGAGCAATGCAGCAGGTGACGTAGATTGAGACAGATCCCAATTCGCCAAAACAGAGGTGAGCATTTGCAATACCTTGGTTTCATTGTGTTACGCTGTGGCGAATGCTTCTTGCTGTTGACTGAGATGCTGCAAGACACAGTAAGAACCCCTTGCTGATCAACTAGCTGGCATAAAAACTCATCAGTAGCACCATCACACATTGTAGACACAACAGAGGACCAACCAGACTGAAAAGTGCACTGAGAACAATCTCACACTCATCACCACTTGTGTTGTGACTTGGTCACACAACACAACCAAGAAAATTAGCACAACTTTATTAGACTGTGGCATGTATGCCAAACACCATAACATATACTGTACATAATAAGATAAGGCAAATGTGTGCAAGCAGTAATAACACGGTAACTGATCGCGAGTGTAGCATGGCAGAGTTTAAATGGGCACTCACCAGTAGTGGGCTCTATCGGAAGTTCACACTATTACTCTTTTGAGGTGCATTCTCATGGATGACGACACACTGCTGATGCACACGACTTTCAAGTACATGTGTATTACTTCAACTTCTATCTCTGAAGATTTAAAAGAACTTAGTTGTGCATGTCAGTTGTCTCCGCCAGGAGTTCGGAGCTCTTAGGGACTGTAAGCATGATTCTATCAATTGTCACATAACGTGGACAATATGCCGCAATGAGTAGCTCAGAATAATGAAATTTTATAAGTACTTATTTTAGCATTTGCGATTAATCTCAAAATGTCAGAATGTGGGGAAATCATAGTACATTGTAGTTAGTAACTACTTTCTGTGACACAAGCAGCATGTTTTTGGAGAAGCCTAGGCACTGGTTGCTCATGGTCTTTACACTGGGAGCAGTCCTAGAGCACAACCATGGTAGCAATGAAGAGAAGTAATTGTTAATAAAGTGAAGTAATTGTTTTAAAAGTGATTTTTTTGCTGAAGAGATTAAAAAAGCATGAATAATGTGATAACTAGCATCACACATTACATCATCTCTAGACAATATGAATTTCAGCCAGTGAACATTTACATTTTGCCTTTTCCATGTACATTTCATAGATAGCAAGTGTTATGTAGCATTATAAAGTCAAGGAGAAATGGGTTGATTTCAAACTAAGGCGTGATATGAGAACGAATAAACTTGCTATTTTGGATAAAATAATTTTGGGTATTGGGCCATGTCATTACATCTACTAAAACAACTAAACTGTGAACTTTTCGACTTGCTGTGGTCCTCTTCATGGCAGTAAATTGTGAACCACCCTGAAGAGGACCGCAGCAAGTCAGTCAGAAATGGTAGCAAATTTAGCTGTTTTAGTAGTTACAATGACATGGCCCAGTACCCAAAATTATCCTATCCAAAATGACTCCATCTATGGACGACTGTGAACTTAAAACTTTCTATTTCTCTAAGTAGTATTAATTTTGCATTATATATTCAAATATTTGTCTGTGAGAAAATCTCCGTTTTTATGTGTTGGGTGGCATTTGATACACTGATAGGTTTGTATATCATTAGCACAATGTAATGAATGGCCATAAAGAAGAAAATGGATCCATGATGGAATTCCAAGGATGTAATGAATTTAAACTATACTGGTGTTTTTTATGACATACACTGCCCTCAACTAATCATCCTGTTGACAGTAATGACAATTACTATTGTCAATTTGAACATGTGAACACAGCACTGAATCAGCTACAACCATACTAAGTGTTCAATATTTTCACCTTTACTTTCTTCAATTCCGTAAAAAAGTTTACATAATAGAACATGCAAATGGCAGATATAGTTGATGACAGTGACGTAGATGGTGGTATGTAATTTACGCAGATATAGCCTGACCTGTAGGAAATTCAATTTTGTTTCTTTTGCTGTTCAATTTGATGTTAACTGAAAGTCTTGGATCCACAAAAAGAAACATTATTAATGACACTAAAGGAAGACCAGTGATATGACTGAAGTCTTATCATTTAGTGCTAGCAAATAATATGTTTGCTACAACATAAACACTATCAGCATTGTACAATTTACATAAAATAAAATAAGCTAGTTTGTAATACTGTACTTGCAAGTGAGTGAGTCTGAATGTAGTAAGGGTATTTTGCAAACATATTAAGTTCTACATTAATTCAATATTAGACATGAAAGAAAAGTAATAATAATACGATGAACTATTCTGTCTGTGAAACTGAAGACTACTCCAAGGAGTATGAACCTGATATGTTTGTTTCTGACAGGCACTAATCTTTTAATAGCCTACCTTCAGGCAAATGGACAGCATCCGTAAATTGTTTGAGAGGAGTGCTAATGTCAACAAAATCTTCTACAACACGACTAACAACTGCATCCTGGATACGGTTCTTCAGTTCATAGAGCTTCTGTGATAGTGCCCTGTACAAACAACAGTTGAAAACAAGTTTTAATTAAAAGTACTACTGGCAGACAATTGTAAGTTATGAATCATATGGCTAAGATTGTCCAGAATGGCTTTTATATCCTCTGGCAGTCATCAACTATTTTCACAGAACACTAGTTTCTTCCAACACCAATATTCAAACTCCATCAAAAACAAATCCTAAAAATATAATGTTGTTGTTGTTGTAGTCTTCAGTCTTGAGACTGGTTTGATGCAGCTCTCCATGCTACTCTATCCTGTGCAAGCTTTTTCATCTCCCAGTACCTACTGCAACCTACATCCTGCCGAATCTGCTTAGTGTATTCATCTCTTGGTCTCCCTCTACGATTTTTACCCTCCACGCTGCCCTCCAATACTAAATTGGTGATCCCTTGATGCCTCAGAACATGTCCTACCAACCGATCCCTTCTTCTGGTCAAGTTGTGCCACAAACTTCTCTTCTCCCCAATCCTATTCAATACTTCCTCATTAGTTATGTGATCTACCCATCTAATCTTCAGCATTCTTCTGTAGCACCACATTTCGAAAGCTTCTATTCTCTTCTTGTCCAAACTATTTATCGTCCATGTTTCACTTCCATACATGGTTACACTCCATACGAATACTTTCAGAAATGACTTCCTGACACTTAAATCTATACTTGATGTTAACAAATTTCTCATCTTCAGAAACGCTTTCCTTGCCATTGCCAGTCTACATTTTATATCCTCTCTACTTCGACCATCATCAGTTATTTTGCTCCCCAAATAGCAAAACTCCTTTACTACTTTAAGTGCCTCATTTCCTAATCTAATTCCCTCAGCATCACCCGACTTAATTAGACTACATTCCATTATCCTTGTTTTGCTTTTGTTGATGTTCATCTTATATCCTCCTTTCAAGACACTGTCCATTCCATTCAACTGCTCTTCCAAGTCCTTTGCTGTCTCTGACAGAATTACAACGTCATCGGCGAACCTCAAAGTTTTTATTTCTTCTCCATGAATTTTAATACCTACCCCGAATTTTTCTTTTGTTTCCTTTACTGCTTGCTCAATATACAGATTGAACAACATCGGGGAGAGGCTACAACCCTGTCTTACTCCCTTCCCAACCACTGCTTCCCTTTCATGTCCCTCGACTCTTATAACTGCCATCTGGTTTCTGTACAAATTGTAAATAGCCTTTCGCTCCCTGTATTTTACCCCTGCCACCTTCAGAATTTGAAAGAGAGTATTCCAGTCAACATTGTCAAAAGCTTTCTCTAAGTCTACAAATGCTAGAAACGTAGGTTTGCCTTTCCTTAATCTTTCTTCTAAGATAAGTCGTAAGGTCAGTATTGCCTCACGTGTTCCAGTGTTTCTACGGAATCCAAACTGATCTTCCCCGAGGTTGGCTTCTACTAGTTTTTCCATTCGTCTGTAAAGAATTCGTGTTAGTATTTTGCAGCTGTGACTTATTAAGCTGATAGTTCGGTAATTTTCACATCTGTCAACACCTGCTTTCTTTGGGATTGGAATTATTATATTCTTCTTGAAGTCTGAGGGTATTTCGCCTGTTTCATACATCTTGCTCACCAGATGGTAGAGTTTTGTCAGGACTGGCTCACCCACGGCCGTCAGTAGTTCCAATGGAATATTGTCTACTCCGGGGGCCTTGTTTCGACTCAGGTCTTTCGGTGCTCTGTCAAACTCTTCACGCAGTATCGTGTCTCCCATTTCATCTTCATCTACATCCTCTTCCATTTCCATAATATTGTCCTCAAGTACATCGCCCATGTATAGACCCTCTATATACTCCTTCCACCTTTCTGCTTTCCCTTCCTTGCTTAGAACTGGGTTTCCATCTGAGCTCTTGATATTCATACAAGTCGTTCTCTTATCTCCAAAGGTCTCTTTAATTTTCCTGTAGGCGGTATCTATCTTACCCCTAGTGAGATAGGCCTCTACACCCTTACATTTGTCCTCTAGCCATCCCTGTTTAGCCATTTTGCACTTCCTGTCGATCTCATTTTTGAGACGTTTGTATTCCTTTTTGCCTGTTTCACTTACTGCATTTTTATATTTTCTCCTTTCATCAATTAAATTCAATATTTCTTCTGTTACCCAAGGATTTCTACTAGCCCTCGTCTTTTTACCTACTTGATCCTCTGCTGCCTTCACTACTTCATCCCTCAAAGCTACCCATTCTTCTTCTACTGTATTTATTTCCCCCATTCCTGTCAATTGCTCCCTTATGCTCTCCCTGAATCTCTGTACAACCTCTGGTTCTTTCAGTTTATCCAGGTCCCATCTCCTTAAATTCCCACCTTTTTGCAGTTTCTTCAGTTTTAATCTACAGGTCATAACCAATAGATTGTGGTCAGAGTCCACATCTGCCCCTGGAAATGTCTTACAATTTAAAACCTGGTTCCTAAATCTCTGTCTTACCATTATATAATCTATCTGATACCTTTTAGTATCTCCAGGGTTCTTCCATGTATACAACCTTCTTTCATGATTCTTAAACCAAGTGTTAGTTATGATTATGTTGTGCTCTGTGCAAAATTCTACCAGGCGGTTTCCTCTTTCATTTCTGTCCCCCAATCCATATTCACCTACTATGTTTCCTTCTCTCCCTTTTCCTACACTCGAATTCCAGTCACCCATGACTATTAAATTTTCGTCTCCCTTCACTATCTGAATAATTTCTTTTATTTCATCATACATTTCTTCAATTTCTTCGTCATCTGCAGAGCTAGTTGGCATATAAACTTGTACTACTGTAGTAGGTGTGGGCTTCGTATCTATCTTGGCCACAATAATGCGTTCACTATGCTGTTTGTAGTAGCTTACCCGCATTCCTATTTTCCTATTCATTATTAAACCTACTCCTGCATTACCCCTATTTGATTTTGTGTTTATAACCCTGTAGTCACCTGACCAGAAGTCTTGTTCTTCCTGCCACCGAACTTCACTAATTCCCACTATATCTAACTTCAACCTATCCATTTCCCTTTTTAATTTTTCTAACCTACCTGCCCGATTAAGGGATCTGACATTCCACGCTCCGATCCGTAGAACGCCAGTTTTCTTTCTCCTGATAATGACATCCTCTTGAGTAGACCCCGCCCGGAGATCCGAATGGGGGACTATTTTACCTCCGGAATATTTTACCCAAGAGGACGCCATCATCATGTAATCATACAGTAAAGCTGCATGCCCTCGGGAAAAATTACGGCTGTAGTTTCCCCTTGCTTTCAGCCGTTCGCAGTACCAGCACAGCAAGGCCGTTTTGGTTATTGTTACAAGGCCAGATCAGTCAATCATCCAGACTGTTGCCCTTGCAACTACTGAAAAGGCTGCTGCCCCTCTTCAGGAACCACACGTTTGTCTGGCCTCTCATCAGATACCCCTCCGTTGTGGTTGCACCTACGGTACGGCTATCTGTATCGCTGAGGCACGCAAGCCTCCCCACCAACGGCAAGCAGTGAAATGTTTCACAACAAACTGCAGTGACAATGTACATCTTTACTTATTAGCAACTTTGTAAAACATCACATTTTAAGAAAGTACACAGTTAGGGCTAAGAAGTTACTTCCAGAAGTTGAATTTATGTAACTGAATAATAACTGTGATGACAATGATGTGCACTAAATTGGATATGCAGAATATAAGTACCTTGCAATATCTTGTGCACGGGCTGAATTACCAAGTCCCTGATGGCACAAATCACTTAACTGATGTGATAACATGTCAACCTCATCACAAAGCTGCAGTATTTCTGCTTTGTGCACTCCTGGCAATCCTTCAGCAACCTGTAAAAGGTCATGCAAGAATCTCTCAATTTTAATTTCAATTGATTTCTTACAATTTAAAGCAAAATCCCTTTCCAGTGAATCTCTGGTGACTGAAATAATTGTTCCTTTAATGGGGGAGGGGGTATCCTTAAATAGGAGTTTACCTTATTTACAACAAAGGGGTGACTAGAATGTAATTTCAGACTTTTTAGATGATAAAAGATTTTGTTAATTACAAGCTACCACTTGCTGGAATCTTCGAGTGAGTGTTGCCTAGCTTGAACTCAACAGGTTTCCACTTTCAGGTTACATATAAAATAACCAGTTTGCATTGTGATTTAAAGAAAGCATCCAAAAGCAAGTAGACATTGGTTTTATTCAGATGTGAGAAATGACACAGGATGAACATGATAATGGAAGTTAAAAAAGTCCTTAAGTAAGGTGTTTTGTTCAATTTTTAAAAAAAAAGAAATCAACAAAATTAGTTTGCTCCTTTCTTCCAAAATAACACACTGACAAGTGTGGTACTCCAGTTGGTTGATTCTGGAAGAACTGACGAAAAATAGCTACTGGAAATATCTTGTAAGTCAATCACCCTTTTCAGCATCATGATCATCATCCTCACTGTCACACCACCACCACCACCTCCGCCACCGCCGCTGCCACCACCACCGCCACCTTAATTTTAGGTTGTTCCTTCACAAGAGAATCACACATCTCACCTCCATCTGGGTTACGAATCAAATTGTCATGAGAAACAGCCCTGAACTGACTCACTTATTAAAACATCAGTAATGGTTTTCTATTCCTCTTTCAGAAATTTAATTCAAATACAAATGATTTTGTAGCAAAGCCAGAATTAGCAAAACAGCTCTGTTTTGTGTTAGTCACACCTTAGTGTGCAGTCTGTAAAATGATAAATTTCCTTTATTGTCTTTGTCTCAAGGAACGAAATTCAGCTCTGCACAAATGATGTGTTTTGCTTCCACAGAGTAAATTATGCTCCAGTCCAGAGGTGCAAGTGATTTGCACGTTTAGGGTTGTAAGAAAAAGACATTATAATCTTCCTGACACATGAAGTTGTCTTCAAATGTAGTGTAATAAGAACACTATTCCTGACTCTGCTCTAATCTTAGTATCTAAAACTACTAAGTTATTTTCCAAAAATTCCTACAGTCATCCAGTCACTGTTATTAAAACTCAAGTGTAAGGCAGTACTCACATATTCTTACAGAGCCCAAGCTTACATTTTACAATTATTAATGTCATCATTTTCATCAATAGTATCACAGAAAAGTGCCGTCAATTTTTCTTTGCTCATTTTGTTTCCATCACATTTTCTTCTAGGTTCAATTTTTTTTATTTTCTATCATATATTTTTTGTTTGACAAGAGAAGACTTTTGAGGGAACTAAAATGTAAAAGACCAGCAATGTTTTGGAACTGAAATTTTTTCTGGCCCAGTGACACATTAGTCAACCCCAGTTGAACTTGTTAGACTGGAGTACCAAAATACTGGCCAAAATGTTTAAGATCTACCTAGAAAACATAAGGATAGAAGCCTTCCAACCAAGTTAGAAATTTTTAAAAAATAGGATTTAATTTGTAAATTGTTTCATATTCATTCATTAAAAGTGAACTTTCCCTAAATTAGGGTTCATTACAAATGGAGAATGTTGTTCTAAAGGCAGTTACACTGGACCAAAGGAAACATCCATTAAACATGAAAATTTCTTAAATATTGGTTCACTGACATGGGGTTTAACTATATGTCTGAAGAGCAAGCAGAAGTTCATTTCCTATAAACAGCAAAGAACTACAAATCTATTGAGACATGTTTATTTTCAAATTAAGGTAGTGATAGTGGCTGCTACAGCATGACCAGAACTTCCAGTGGTGGCTAGAAACATCAAAAGTCTCTATTTGATACAATCATTTGGCTAAAGTTTACATACTATGGCTACAATACTATGCACTGCCATGCTTGTGGGCATATTGCACTACAATATTTTGCCATGTACAGTATGTCAAAATGTGCTGAAAAACTGTAATTTGGTATAAACAATGGCTGGTACCCCTTCTAGTGTTAGTTTGGGCAATTTACAGAACACTCAAACATGGTGCAAAAGGACTTTGTGCAACTGATAAAATGTCTCAGTTGAATAATTAATGCATGCAAAATTTTAGACTGGGCACCATCTACATGACTACACTAACTAGATACATGTGAACACAAGCACAGCAATTTTATGGTAGTATAATTTCATTATAATGCTAGTAAGGTCACTGTTATTCACTACCAACCACCAGTTTATGATTGATTTAGCACACAAATTGGACCACTAAAACAAAATAAAATGGAATGCTTTAGCTACTGAAAATGAATATTACTGGAAAAATATACCCTGTAAGAAGGTAAAATGAGTCACAGTCAGACTCGACTTGACTCCACTCCACTCATTAGCTTCAAACAAAAGCCCTAAGGAGCACTGCATTTCACTTCAACATTCCTTTAGTAATCTGTTGTATCATCCACGGGGGCAGGGATGCTAGTGAGTTTGCAACTGACATTTATATATAGTTGTAACTTGGTTACTGGTGGTGTATATCGAGCCAGGCAGACCTTGACCACAAGAAGTGGGCTAAGGTGAATCACAATAATCTGTCTTTTCCTGTTCTCCTTATCCTCAACAGCCTTTGTTTGGATTAAGTATCTCAAAAGCTCTCATCATCCCTCCTCACTGCTTTGCTTTGTATAACTCCTGACATCTGACCAATGCTTTCTAATATGGAAGATGATTGTCAGAACAGCTCTGAGAACGAAAGGGCCCAAGAGAGTCAACAATGGAGGAGAATTGTGCAAGCTTGACATCTTCGTGTGGTGCCAGTGAGGCAACGAAGATTAAAAGTATTACTGGTAGAAATAAAAACAGTTCTGGATTAGGTACAGGATTTAATGATGAGGGATTAGGCTGGAATGGAATAAAAGATCCAACAAAAACAGTAAGATGATCATGAAATTTTAATGCATGCACCATTCAACAACCAAGGGTTGTTCAGCAGACATTGGAGAGATGTATTTAGGAAATTACTAGCCTTTGGACTGCTACAGATGAGCTCTCTGCCTTCTGAGCTGAGTTTGGCTTTGTTGTAGCTGTGTTGCTTGACTAATGCTGCTATTATATGATTTTAAGAAAATGTATCTTGTGAAAAAAATTGACATTTGCACATCTCACAGTCTGATATCTTCCTCGATACAGGGGTGAATTCCCTTTCATTATTTGTCATAATAATTGTGTTGCAACAAATTAAGTAAAGCATTGTATGAAATTTTGAAGAGTTGGCAGAGGTGTGGTTGCTTTAGTTCATAAACTGCTGGAATCAAATGTAGGATAAGATAACAAAATTTTATTTAAAACTGAGAGCAGAATAATATCTCATTTCATTCTCAAGTTACTGGTTTTTATCTCTGGTGGAAGCTTGTGTGCAGTGTACCCAATGTTTTCTCTCCAATGTTTGACTTGTCAAAGACCTACTATCCTTCTCCTGACCATTACAGTGGAAACATTTCTTTGCCACGAATACCCCAACCAAAGCCAACCCAGTCCCAACACTGAACCTTGCCTTTCCCAGCTTACACCACCATGTAACTGTGAACCTCTCCCCTCCCACTTAACCACCCCCCTGGTCACCTTCCAGGAATTCTTTACCTCCAACTTGGCTTCACTATCCTTCCCCAGGTCCCTTCCCTGGAACACTAACCTTTCAGCAGAAGAAAGGACAGCCATACATAACCTGAAAACAGATCCTAACCTAATCATCCTCTCTGCAGAAAAAGGCCCCACCACTATAATGATGGACTTTAAAACACTGGCAAAATGAGTCTTTCAAAAAGCTAAGGAAGCTGGATTAGAAGTAAATGATGAGAAAATAAAATTTGTCAGGTCGGAATGAAATTACAGAGAAAAAAGATGGGAAAGTCTGCAGATCAATAACCACATGTTTGAAGAAGTAGATGAGTTTAAATATCTGGGGGTAGTTGTAAATAACAAAAACGATGAGAAGCCAGTAATAGAGGTGAGAATCAAAGCTGCATCCAGAGCATCACACTCACTCAACAAACTATTATCATCCAAAATTTTTTCAAGAGGAACCAAAGTAAGAATATATAAAACCATAATGAGACAAGTATTACTATATGGGGCAGAAATATGGAGAACAGATAAATACACGGAGATAAAGATAAAAGTTTTTGAAAATAACATCCTGCAAAAGATATTTGGAACAATCTATGAGGGAGGAGAATGGCGAAGAAGAAAGAACAGGGAGGTCAGGGAGCTATACAATGAACCAGATGTAGTTGCAGAAGCCAAGACTTAGACGGGCTGGCCACGTTTACAGAAGAGAGCAGGGATCTTTACTGAGAGAAGTCTTAGAGAATAAATCGGAAGGACGAAGACCTCTAGACAGACCGAAAATGAGATGGAGAGACCAGGTATCCAAGGATCTCCAGGTACTGGGAGCAAGGAAAGAAGAAGCCAAGACAGAATACTAGGCAAGAGGCAACTTGATGAGGTCATAAACTGGCTATGGTTTGTGGGACCAGGAAAGTAAGATTAGAAGTAAGTGCTGTCATGATGAGTTGCTGTGACTATCTGACTGAAGGCCTCCGCCAACTGTCTGACTTCTTCACCTACAAGTTCACCACAGTGATTCCATCCCAGAAATCCAACAACCTTCAAACCCCATTGAAGTCCATAGGCCCTTCCCAAAGCTCTCTCCTGAGTCCATCTCCCTCCTCACCCCAATAACATCCTGCACACCCACCTTCTACATGCTCCCTAAAATCCACAAACCTGGATGCCCCACTGTAGCTGGCTATTGTGCTCTCACTGAAAGAATTTGCACTCTTATTGACCAACACCTCCAATGAAATGCCCAAAACCTAGCCTCCCACATTAAAGATACTAACCACTTACTTCACCAACTTTCCACCATCCCCACACCTTTACCTCCTGCATTCCTATGTCACTGTTCATACCACACCCCTCATGACCATTGCTTTGCCACTCTTTGACACTACCTTTCCCAATGTCCTTACGACTCCAAACCCACCACCTCATTCCTTAAACACCTTACCACCTATATCCTGACCCACGACTACTTTTCCATTGAATGGAAGTTATACAAACATCCCACAGCACAGCCATGGGCACCCACATGACACCTTATTATGCCAACCCGTTTATGGGCCATCTAGAGGACACTTTCCTAGCCTCCCAAAGGGCCAAGCCATTAGTCTGGTTCAGGTCCATTGATGATACCTTCATGATTTGGACTCAGGACTAACACACCCTATCTTCATTCCTTCACAACCTCACCATTTTTTCTCCCATCCACTTCATCTGGTCCTCCTCTACCCAATGCACCACATTCCTGGACATTGACGTCCACCTCTCTCATGGCTCCACCCACACCTCTGTCCACATTAAACCCACTAACCACCAACAATTCCTTTATTCTGAAAGCTTCCATCATTCCATGTCAAAAAATCCCTTCTGTACAGACTTATCACTCATGGATGTCATACCTGTGAAGATGAGAACTCCCTTGCCCAGTATGCTGAAGGCCTTCACAGACCAGACCTAGTCCACAAAAAGGGTTGCTGTGCTGTATCCTCACACACCGCCAAACCTCCCACCACTATTAAGAATCAGCTACAAAGGAGTGCACCCCTTGTCACCCAGTAACATTCTGGTCTGGACCAACTGAATCACAGCCTCTGTCAGGGCTTCTGGAACCCTGTCCTGAAATGAGGGATATCATACCCCCAGATCCTTCCCACTCCTCCTAAAGTGGTGTTCCGTCACCCACCCAACATCCTAGTCCATCCCTACCTACACCACTTCTATTCCTAACCCCTTGGCACAGAGATCATATCCCTGTGGTACACCGAGGTGCAAAACTTGCCGTATCTACTCCCCCCTCCCCCCCCCCCACATCGTACACCAGTCCTGTCACAGGCTTATCCTACCCCACCAGTGGCTGGGCCACCTGTGAAAGAAACCATGTCATTTACCAACTCTGCTGCGAACACTGCACAGCTTTTTATGTACCAACCAACTATCCACTACAATGAATGGCCACCACTGTACTGTCGCCAAGAACAAAATTAACCACTCAGTGGCACAACATGTAGCTGTGTACAACACGCTCAGTTCAAATGGTTGCTTCACAACATGGGCCATCTGGATCCTTCCCTCCACCACTACCTCCTCTGAACTACAGAGATGGGCATTATCTTTACAACACATCTTCTGCTCCTGTAATCATCCTGGCCTCAATACCCACTGTCCCTGCACTCTCCACCCAATTGTTTCCCCTTCCTCTGTCTTGATGCCTTGTCCCAATTCATGTCCTCACATCATCTTCAGCATGTGCTGCTCCCCTACAATCATGCTTTATGTGCCTCAATGCTTCTGCTTCACAGTGAGTGGTCTGCTTTAATCCAAAAGTATTTCTTTCAGTTTAGGTTAACCATTAACCAGAGCTACTCTTCACACCATGTTCACTAATTTCTCACTCAGGCAGGAGGTATTCTTCAACTAACAAAGGCCTTTTTTTAATTAAAAAGATACAATTATCAATAAGTTTACATGTTTTCATTCACTGATGTCCTATGTTCTAATGTTTTGGCAAAACTTTTCATGAAAGATACAATTATTCATGGCACAGATATAAAATAATTAAAAGTATGTGTGGTGCTCACACATTTTGCTGTCATCCAAATAGTTGGGAATATTAATTATGGCTTCATGGTACATTATTCACTGATTAAGTTTGTTGTCAACATTATATTTGAGCTTGACAAGAAGGTAGATGTTCCCAATCTACATTTATACACCACAAGCCACTTTATGGTGTGTCACAGAATGCAGATGGAGAAATTATAAGCACTACTCTTCAGTGAATCTAACTTTAAAACAGAAAAGAGTGAAGTATTAACACGGAAAGTTTCTACAAGAATTTAACCAGAGAAATAAAGTTTACTACCGTGCAGCCATGTTATTTTTTGATGTAGTATGTGCAACTTTTATTGACTGCAATGTTCCAAATCATAATGTTTATCTTGGATAGGATTTATGGAACATATAACTAATGAAACTAAACCAATCCTGATGACAGAAAGAAAAAATTTCCATTACACCCATCAATGGAATCACTTCCATCTCCTCTAGATTCACCACACAACACAAGATCTGCCCAACACATTTACATTTTACTTCACATAGTTATTTAAACCTTATGTATTGGCTGTATGTCTTTTGTTAGTGGAAAATGGAAATTTTAGAGTTCCTGATATTGAAAATATTGGAGACATGTACAGAATTAATATGACAATGAACTCATCACTGATACGTCACTTTACCTCTGGGCTAATTTATAGAGATAGATTATATAGAAGTGTTTTAATGGCAAGCAATTTAAAAAAAAAAGTGATCACAGGGAAGACAATACTGTAATCAAGGATTTTTGTCAACTCTGATTCAGTTACATGTAGAACTAATTAGACCATATGTTTATCACAAGTGTTTCAAAATATATTCTACGGAGCAGGAATCATTAAAAGCAAATATGTGAAAGCCAACTACGTATAGTTAAAAACTGTTATAGGAAAAATGAAACTGTCTAAAATTAATAATTACATTCCATAGCACAATGACAGGAAATTTCAATATGCTCTGCGTTTAATCTTCAGTTCCTCGTAACACTTTTCAGTCTGTCTATTTGTATGTGTACTATATATTTCCCCACCCCACCCCCACTCTCTCTCTCTCTCTCTCTCTCTCTCTCTCTCTCTCTCTCTCTCTCTCACACACACACACACACACACACACACACACACACACACACACACTTTTGCATATCAAAGATCTCTTTCAGCAGACTCAAAATTTTATGCAGGTAAAAAAAGTCAGTTCGTGAAGGCTGTCATTCATAAAAAAAGGTCATTCATTATAATGCAGAAGCATACCCTGCTGATAAGTCAGTAATGTGCTGCCATATTAAACTTTGTAATCACACATCATCTTTGGACATCATTCTTATTGTAGATGTCTTTTATTCCCTCTGGCACAGAAAAGTTACTGCTCCTTGCCAATTACAGGGTTATCTGTTCCTGTATTTAGTCTTTGTGGTTTATCTAATCAGAGTTGACATTTCTTTATGTAGTGTTTGACAGTTATGAAATCTGAAATGGAAGTAGCGGATAATCATCAGCAATTATTACCGAATTATGACCTACTAACAGTTAGACGTCTCAATTTTGTCACTACATCACATAAAGAATCTGTAATTGAAAAATAATACAGGGTGATTTTACACAACTGAAGTACAAAGAAATTGCCACCATCTTTTATGAATTTTGCAAAAGTATCTTTTTACAGGTTTTAGTAACTTTTCTAAACATAACTGCCTTGAATGAAACATTTAAAGCAAGGAAAATAATTTAAAGTTACTTTTTTTTTATAAAACTAACCTTTCTCTCATCCTGTAATACATGATGCATTCAAACAAGGAAAAAAATATGTCATTCAATGAAGTAAAGATCACTTCAATAACCTTAAAATATATTTGATGGGAGACAAAATTACTTGATTACAGGGAAAAAGTCAATACTGGTTTCAACGTCCTATTTATTGATACACATCTTGTGTTAACAGGACTACCATCAGTAGAATTTTGGTAATTAATTAAACTAAAATGGATTCTACAGATTGCAGCCCAAGCAGCATATTCCATTATTATTTCTGCCCAAGTTCTGAGTTAGTGTTTATGATACTTTGTGAATGGTAGTATAAATCAGTAAAAGGCTTCTTAAAAATATTAGTACAATGAAACTGTACTGTAAATTAAACTACCAAAATTAATTCTATGACTAAAATGATTTAATAATAATACTAAGAAGAAAAAGTTCAAACAGTTTCAGTTGTAACAACAATCTCAGGAAAACAGTGGCCCTCAATCTAAAAATTGAAATGGTTGTAATAACCATGACATTGTTCAATTTATAATAGTGATGTGCATCGATAAGATAAGAAATTATTTCATTGCCAGAAATATGGTTTCCTTGGTGTGATTGTATGTAGTACAGAAACTAATAGTAGAGTTCTATATTACAAAAACAAAAAGTAACACACCTGTGCAGTCAACAGCTCATAAAGTAAAATACATTCTGAAGATACACACGCAGTTTGGGGTAAGTCCTGGTCATGTTTCTGTCCGCATGATTTTAACAATTTTCTGGACTGAATTTCCCTTTTTATACAATTAATTCCTGCACGTCTCACAACTGTTGCCATCAATTATTTTTTATTGATAGTGTAGTCAATACAAGTTCATCATAACTGAACCTCACGTTTCATTTGCAGAAAAGGTGCTCAAGGCATTTTTAATCAAAAATGCCCAAGTCTATGTTTGATGTCATCCAATGATCTATATCGATTCAGCGTACAGCACAACATAAGGAGATTATTTACACATAGTGATTGATACTTCACACAAATTTCAAATGGAGGGTTTTCAGATACTTTATGCATAATAGTGCATTCGTATTCATTGGAAAGCCTTTAACATTCAGAAATGTGACCTTTCACAATAGGTAATCAACTATGATTTTAGAAACTCTACACATTATCTAAGATTTGTATATTTGTATGTGGGGTGTTAAATAAGTAATGGAACTTTTTTCCCTGAAAGCAGATTGCTTTTATTCAGGATTCCAATATACCATGTTATTCCCTATTCTTTTGGCTATAAAACCTTATTTTCCAAAATAACCTCTGTTCAATGCAACAGCCTTAGGCCACCTTACTAGGAGGGCCTGTCTGCCCACATGGTACCGCTCCACTGATCAATGTCTGAGCCAATTTCTTGCTGCATCAATAACCTCCCCATCACCCATGAATTGCTTCCTATGGTGTGCATCCACCATTGGGGAAACAGACGGAAGTCGAAAGGTGTGAGATCTGGGCTGTAGGATGGCTGAGGAAGTACAATTTAATAAAGTTTTGTGAGCTCCTCTTGGATGCGCAGACTTGTGTGAGGCCCTGCATCGCCATGGAGGAGGATAAGTTCATTTGCATTTTTTGTGATGATGAACATTCTGAAGTCTTTTCTTCACAATACACTTCCAAGTTGATCAACGCAGCATGATGTTGGACTTTAACAGGGTGTATACGTGGACAGGGGGGTGGGGGGGAGGGGGGGGGGGGAATCCCGGATTTTTCCCAGAATTTCCGGTTAAAAGTACACTTCCTCCCGGGTGAAAATACACTTTTTCTGTGTTAAGTGAGAGTATACTTTTCCTCCAATCTGTAAGAGTCATCAGTCTTTCGAACGGTTATGGTTTTATACACTGGCATAGAATTTCCCAGTACTTTAGCAAAAGAAACTCGGGGAACAAAACACGTTTTGGGAAGATGTCTGACGTGCAGCAACATGTACACTGTATTTTCGTATTACGAAAGTACAAATTCGAATTCCACCAAACACTGCATGTTATTTTTCGAAGCATTGAAATCGAGATTGCAATGTGCTTTTGTAAGCCAGTCATAGCTCACGTCACGTGATTTCGCCAGCCGACAACAGTGGGACACGTGATGTAGTCAGCCAATAGCAACATCACCGTTAAGTAGTGCGAACATACAAATAGGAAAAGTTAATGGTTTAAATTAATATACGTAGTCTTGCTACAAGAAAAGAAAAGCTTTTACATATAATGTTGCCCCTTTTTGCACGTGTTACTCTGTAATGTACATTACACAAATGTGCTAGTAAAATTTTTAAGTACAATATAAATGTCAGATCTTCTGGGTTCTAATTTATTCTAAATCAATTACTCAAAGAGTTAATTTTTAAATAAGAGTCAAATGCTCTGTGATTTAAGAAATTCATCTTACATTCTCACACATAGTTCATCTTGCGTAAAAGGAAATTTACACTGAAAGTAACACTTTTCAAACCACCATTCGCAATATTTTCCCGCAACCTGTTAGAAATAGGTTCATTTCAGCAGTTGCCAGAGAGCTCCAGATAACAAGCGTCACTGTGCTTGCACAGCTACGATGACACAGGAAGCCTGTACGTGTACATCATTAAAAGATCTTACATAATGTCATAAAAGAAACAAGACATTAGATACTCCAAGAGCACGGGAATTTCGTGAACCATACTAAAATGCATAATCCAGCTTAAAGTGCACATTCGTATGTGCAGATTCGGATGTAAATTTTCTTGGAGTACCAGTACTGTATTATCTCATGTTTGGTTCTTTATTATGACATAATGCCATACATGCTAGCATATGAAAATGTGCAGTTAAAATGCAGTGAACAGTTGAAACTAGCCAATAGGGTGGAATTAAGTGCTCCATTTCAAATAAATTGCCTGGCTCAGCAGAAAAGATTAATTAAAGCCAAATTTCTTTAGCAAATCGACAAAAATAACTTCATTGTTCTGCAAGGCAATTAACACTTGACTGTCAGAAAGGAGACATAAAATAAAATCTGAAACTAATAATGTATTTTAGCCTTCTGTAATTATGTAAATGTATTTTAATTCACTTGATAGCTCCCAGCCACAGAAATCCGTTTTGTTTTCATTTGATGTGAGGGCAATAAACGAAAAGGAAACAGCAAACTCACTAAACGTAAACACAGGTCACATGAGGCTACCCACCTCCCTATTACAAGTTAAGACTGCTCTGTGGATCAGCCTCGGATCTACGATATTTCCGAACCGGGGCAATACTAGATAGTGGTGCCCCTCCTCCCTCGAGCGTTTGAAGTAGGATGCCAAAAATTTTAAAAACCGACTTTTCAAATATATGTCCATTTTGTAGCGCACATCTTTCCGAAGAGTCTGATACATAAAATGTTTGTGTATGAGGAAATGTTTGGTCTTAAATATGACAAAGTGCAGTGCCACGCCTCTTCAAACAGCATTTTTCTATCGCACATCACTGTATTTCGCTCTGTGGAACTCAACTGGGTAACATTTTTTAATGGGTGCCATCAAACTGTGTTCAGGACAGTGGAAGTTAAAATGTCCTGTGGTGCCTCTCCTGCTCCCAGTTGGTCGTTTTGACAACCTGTCCCTGTTTTTTTTTTTTTTTTTTTTAAAAAAAAACAACCTCGCAATAAATACTGGATGGGATTATTTGTAACCGGGAGAACAGGAACTCTTCACAAAATTTGCACTCTTTATTGCCTATCAGCTAATAACTTTATGTTTTGTGTGACATAAAAGTAAATATAGGATCCATAAAACTAGTAAAGACAATAGACAAGCAAGACAGTACACATTTCTTCAATTTTTAAGTCCTAGAATTGCTTTTCTCACTAACGTTAGTACAGCTTTACATGGCATGCTTTCCTTTTAGGAAAGCATCCAAAAGCTCATCAAAGTTCGTCAAAGGTTTTGCTACATGAAAAAACCAAATGTCGTCGTCTAATACTGAAAAAGATATTGATATGAATAATACCCAAGACTGGTGTGCTTTCTCTGCCTGATTACGTGTATTTTGTCACAGTCTGCTAGATAACACGACATAGGTCTGCCTAATATTGCAGCAATTGTAACACACACCGAATAGGCGATGCTGTTTTGGCACAAATGGTCATTTTTATAACACAACAGAATATAATCATGAAGTACCAATATCAAATGCCTATTAGGCCTACTACAAGCAAAAAGTTTCATGTTAGGAAATAGTTTCACATTTCATTCATACACTCTAGCTTCTGAAGCATGAGATGGAAAAGTAGTAGCACAAATTTTTTTATAAATTTGGAACAGTCATATTCTTCCATAATTTGTGTGGCGTCCCCATTTCTTCTCCTTCCTCATTCTAACAAACAATCTTGTCATTACAAACACTAACTATTCCTGCCAGGGTTAAAACTTATTCTCCGGTTAACTTGACTAACTCTGCCACAATTACCAGTTTAGTTATCCCACGTTTATTCTCTGGTTAGGTGTTATTACGTGTTCGTACAACGTGTTTTCCACACTACTACCAGAACAGAACTTAAGCGGCTGCTAGCTGGGGACTGTACAACTGGCCCTTACCAGTGTAGCATTATGGCAAAAAAATTTTCTGCCAAAATTTCATTTTCTTGGATACACCGAGAAGATAATATTTAATCTTTCTTACCTGTTATTCAACAGGGATGCGTTTCAAAATCATATAAATAATCCATAGACCGACGTGTTCACTCGATGCTAGGTGTTTTGTGAAACAGGACCCCCCCCCCCGAAATTGCCGCTGGGGCAGATACCCTGGTTTGCCGCCCACCCCCTATATCCAGGCCTGTTGCACATGCATGAATCTGACAGCTTAAGTGCACCAGTAAAATTTTTTCTGGGTAGCATCTGGCTGCTACTGCTTATACAGCTAACTGTCACACTTCTGTAGCCAGAAGTGGGAGAAGGTGCTACTCATATGGGACACAACTGCACATGTGCTCACTCGCAACAGCTCAAACAAATCTAATGTAAACAGTTGTGACGTCACGCTCATCAGAGGCAATTTGTTGTTATGAAGCATTGCATAGTCTTCCTAAAGCCGCTGAAACATTTTGCTGTTGGCAAACGCTTGTGTGAGCACTGTTTTGTTGCTGTATATGGCGCATTTCCTTAGCAACTTAGTTTAATTTTCTTTTTTTTTCTCTCTTTCGTGTTTTATTGTTGCAGTATCATTCTGCAGTAGCAAGATACAGTAATATCTTTTGTTAGAGTATTAGTTCTTACCAGTCAATGTTACAAAAATTTAACTGAAAACTAAAACAATGAAAATTTCCCGGGTTTTTCCCGGTTTTCTCCTGGATGAAAAAATTCCCTGGTTTTTCCTGGATCTCCCGGGCCGTATACACCCTGTTCAAACAGAAAAACCTCTTCAGAGTCCCAGAAGACAGTTGCCATGACTTTACTGGCGGAGGGTGCAGCTTTGAACTTTTTCTTTGAAGGAGAGGTAGTGTGGCACCACTCCATGGACTGCTGTTTTGCTTCTCGTACAAAGTGATGAACACGTTTCATCGCCTGTGACATTGTTTGACAAAAAATTCTCACAATCACCCATATAATGTGCAAGTAATCCTGCCCAGATGGTCCTTTCTTGCACTTTGGATGGGTGAGTCAGCACTACTAACAGACATCCAGTTGTGAAGCGATGTGTTTGATTGTGATCTGTCGATCACCTTCAATTAGTGTGTCCACATGTTCCAACACTGCAAGTGTCAGAGCTGTGTACGGCCCGTTGGCACATGGGAGACTGGACAGGTTTGCATGACACCGTCGTGATGATGACAGACACCTCACCCAATGACTCACAGTACTTTTGTTCATTACCAGATCTACATCTACATTCTGCAACCACCAATGAATGTCTGTGATGCTCTGGTTTTCCACCAAAAGAAACTCAATTACAGCGCTCTGCTTCGAACACATCTACACTACAAATGTAATTTTAAAGGCTATGTGTAGTGCCACCATCTAAGTAGTGCCACCATCTATCAGAACTTCATGAAACTTTAGGGGCTGAAGCGCAAATATTCCGTGTTGCCCCACGATAAATTCTGCATTTTTTTTCCCCAACCAAAATTGGCTGGAAAAAAAGTATTACATTAAACTGATTAGTTATGTGCACACAGTTTAACAGAATGATGTAATTTTGTTATGTTATGAGATTCGGAAGAAAACAGATCTAATTCTCACAATGTAAAATGGTTTTGTTTTGTGACCAAAAGAATTGTTTTGAAAATTTTAGCAATTTGTGCAATGAGGTGTCAAGGGGGTAAAGAAGATGGCTTATTCGCGATGGAATTGTTAACAATGGCAAGGAGGCGCAAGTCACTCTGGTAACAAGTAAGATGCCCATTACTGGTGGAAAGGTAGCAAGCAGGTTTCAAACAGTATATTGCTTAAATAACTAAAGGGTATTTACAATGTTAAATTTAGTACTGACAAAGAGAAGAGACTATTCTAAACTCGTACGTACTGAATGTAAATTATTTTCTGAACAGAGCACTGGTTAAATATATTAAAGATAGAGTTAGCTGAAAATAAAAGAAACTAACCAATGGGAGGGTCCATTGGTGGTGGAAGGCTTGGAGGATGTGATGCTATAGTCATTGCTAATGACAGAACTGCTGGGTAGACGCAGGTAGATTTGTTGACAGTGACAGTTGCACATTATGAGGTGAGTGACCTGGGACAGCAGATGAGGCTTCATCTTGGCCTCCGGCAATCCAGTCCAGCATATCATCATCGGCCAACACAATCAGCTATCAGATTGAGAGACTCCAGCCAGAAACACGACTGAAATCAGCTCATGGCACACAGGTGGAATAGAGAAGAGACCCATCCTTAAAACTGTCAGCAGTTTATTGAAATAGTGGCTAGTAACAGTATAATGCATTGGTTCAGAACTGTTTTGTCAGTTAATGGGGAATAGTTTGTTCAAAATTGGTTTCTTGAAATGTCGACTTTTATTCCACAGAACTCTTAAATATTCTTAACCCTGTACTTCACTTTCTTGTGGAACTTGGCTTGGGGTATGAGGTAGGAGCATGTAGGACATGGCCCGACATCGTTGCACAGACACCTGCATCCTTAAGATCACGAAAAATAAGTGGCCATTAACAGTACTTACAGTTATAGCCATGTCCTTTCATTTGGTTGATTCTGTTTCTGATGTGGATTGTTGTTGGAGCTGCCATTATGCTCTTTAGTCTTTTTCTCAGTATTAATAATAGCGCAAAAACTATTAGTAGTTTTGATTCTTAGTGGATAAGTTGGGCTTGACTACTTCTTGGCTTCAAGATTGGTATTCTGGCACTGCTATTCTGTCAGTTGTGCATGGTGTTGTTGTTGTTGTTGTTGTTGTTGACAGTAGGATGTAGGAGCTTTGTGTCAAAAGTTAGTAGGGTGAAGTATTTTGATGCTATGAAAAAGGGAGTGCGTTCTGTCTGGCTGACGGTGAGTCACCATGGCTTAGTTATCCTTCTCTTTTGTGTGTTTTACAGCCCTGAGGTGAACAGGTAAACCATGCACCCAACTGACATTAACGGATATGGCTGCTGAGAATTGTGATACATGCAACGAACATGCCCCAGGGGTGGAAAATGAGACCACTAAATCAAATAAATCTAGACTTCAAAATGGCATCCATCCTTAAACACTTTCCTAAAGCTGTCATCAGGCAGGAGAATGCCAATCCACATGTTGCGAGGACTGTTCAAACAAGAAAGGAAAATTAAGGTTACTTTCTTATCTGTTATTGAACACATGCTATGATTGGGGAATGAATTAAGCAGTGTCCTTTTCAAAGGAGCCACCTCAGCATTTGTCTTAAACTATTTAGGGATGCCAAGAAAAACTTAAACCTGGATTGATGAAAGGGATTTAAGCAGCACCCTCCCAAATGGGGATCCATTGTTCTCACCTGTCCTATCTGGCCTGGTAGGGATGCTGAAGACTATCTGCACTTCAAAGTCTCTTATACCACGGCTGACCATTCAATTTACATGTTGTCCACCAGACATATGAGCTTTTGTCAGCGTGCAATTATAACACTTGTCCAACAACTCATAAATCTAAACTTTGACACTAAATAAATTATTAGCAGTGATAGTTTTCAGGGAGGTATTCACAGCCTTATTCGATTTGATACCATTAAGTGTAGGGGCATGACAGCTAATGCAAGATTGAATTTGGTCATTTACTGTAGTTTTATTGATTGGTACATCTAATCCTTTCTTTCTGTTACTATAGGCCATACACAGACTAATTTTCATCCATTCTCAATAATTTATTCATTGCATTATAACTTTCACAAATATTTAGGTATATATGGTCCAACAGATGTAGGCAAGGCAAATAGGCAGGTAAACAGGTGGTCAAACCACCAAGGAAGTATTTTGCTGGATTCTTGCAGACATCAAAAGTCAAAGAAAAAGACCTAGTAGAAGATGGGTAGATGGTATTACATAAAATATGGGGTAATATGTATAGCCATGTATACCTGAAGACCATAATGTGTGGACAGTTGTGGAGGAGGTGAATGTCAGATGGCTGCTGCTGCTGCTGAAGATGTGACACACTTAGTCAACATCAGAACTGATGCAGAGACACTCTGACTCAGATTATAAGGGATTTGGCAAGGAACAGGCAGTTTCATTCTGGAAGAGCAACCTAAATTGCAACTGCAGTTTGAAACTGTATGGCTGACCACCATTTTGTGCTGAACTACCACTTGCAAAAGTTTACAAGAAAGACCTTTTTTGTTGGTCAATTAGTATTTTGCAGGCCATCCTTAAATAAAAAATACACTTTCTCTTCTCTGATCTATTGCATTTTCTGTTGCCATTGTAAAGCACAGATTACCTCACCTATTCTCCATCCTCATTGACTCCCACCTCAAATAAAGGAACTGCACTTTGATTACTAAGCTAGTCAAGGTAGAAAGATTGAAACAGGTGCTACATCTGGAGCAAATAAGGAGTGAACTTATAATCAGCATGATATTAGGGCTCAAACACAAGTTTTTACTGATATGAAAATTACAATGGATAGTTCATTATTTCAAACCATTGGGGTGCATTTCTATGGAGAAATAAATATTACATATCCTCGCAGAATTAACTGCAATGGCAGCACCTTGAGTTAGATCCAAGGCAGATGACATAATGGATCTGCTCTTGCAAAGAGAAAGGAAGCATGGAAAATAATTAGCACAATCCTGGACAATTGTGAGTGGGGCTCCTTCTCTGAGGGCTCTGTACGTACTTAATTACATATATAGACAGTTAATCTATAGGTTTGTGAGCATGGTGAGCAGTCAGAATGAGTGGACTGTTGAGAGAATTAAAAGATTTTTCAAAAAAAAAATTAATTCAGTTCATTTTCATTCTTGGAGCTCTGGCACTACATCTTATGAGAGAACAGTGACTGGACTAGGTTGGCACTGGATGTTGCTAGATATGCACTCACCCAAGCTCAGTTCACGTGAGTAGCATTCCCAAAATGGGTACTGCTGAGCGGGGTATGCTATAGCAAATGCATTGCTGACAGAGGGACAAGAAGATGTGCACTCTGCCAACCAATCAGAGGGCTAGAAACTGTCACATGGGGGACGCAGAGAGGGTTGGTAAGAGCCAACTCATACCATGGGGTCTCTCTCTTGCCTACCAGCTCTCCTCTCAAACAGATGCATTTTCCTAGGTCCTCCGCTTGGGTGACATGCCCTCAGTCTGGCTGCCACACCACCTATTGCTGCAGATCACATCACCTTTGTATCCGCTGGTAATAAGATTTGGAATCAATAAACTTCAATAGTAGTTTTTTTTTAGAACTTTCCTGACAAACACAGATGCCCACAACCGCATCTCCATTATGCAGAAACTCATTCCAGCTGCCAGATTGGCCTCATCATTCAGTCCAGCTTGGCATATCCTTCTGTGGATAGTTTCTGCTGATTGATTTCACAGGAGAGAGCTGGTACGTTACAACATTCTCATCTGTTAGTGCTTGACACACTCTTATGTGCCCACGTGTGTGTGTGTGTGTGTGTGTGTGTGTGTGTGTGTGTGTGTGTGCATAATATGTACCACTGGCGCTGCCAAGCGTTTGGCCGCGTATGGCTCTCCCTTGCCATACTGGCACTCTCTTAGATCCGTCAGTCACTGCCTGCATGCCACCTGCACCACATGCTTTGCTGCTGCTCTCACTGGCCCAGCCCAGTGAACGCCAACTTCGCCATTAAAGGGAGCCGATGTCACATCCCATCATCTCCACATCGTCAGCTGTGGGTCAGTGCCAATACTGACATCACTGCCTACTTATCGCTGACTCTGCATGCCGTGCTCACGGTTGAGCAACAAAATTTAAAACAAATGCCTCCACCACTGGCCCCACAAGCAGGGCTAATCAATAATTTTCTGGCAGTTGCTCTGGTTCTGCCATTTTCAGGGAAGTCCAGTGAGAATATTAATACTTTTCTTCAAATGATCAGCTATGTTAGTAATTTATAATCTTGGCTGGATGAATTCCAGTTATTGGTAATCAAACTGAAACTTTGAGATGACACACACACACACACACACACACACACACACACACACACACACACACACACACACACCTATGTAGAATAAGTGGATGTGTTACGCAATGTGACATTTGATGTTCTGGTAAAGGGATTAGCATAGCACTACCTCAATAAAAGAGTCATAAGTTATTATAGAGCTCATTTGCCCATTTTGCGCCAGAAAAACACTGAGTACTTTGAGTCATTCTTATACAGGACACCAAATGTATTTTGTCATATGTATGAGTTGGGAAAGATGTCATGCACAACGAAATACTAACTGAAGAAGCTGACGTGAGAGCCACTGACTTATTCATTTGTGGAATAAGCCAGCAAACTGGTACTGAAGTTAAGGTGGCCTCCTCTATCTCATTAGACAAAGCCATAAGACTGGCTGTTACATGAGGAGGCAGTTCATTTGTCTTGCTTCTCTCATGGAGCAATGAGCCGCACCGTGTACTTGTGAATGATACAAATTGTCAGAGGTGTGGAAATACGAACCACACAGCTGAGTGCTGTCATGCCCCTTGTTGTATGATAGGGAAACAAGCAATGGCTGCCTGCCAAATCAGAGGAAAAATGAGTGTGGGGACAGTCCCTACAACCGGCCCTTGCCTACAATATGAATAATGAATCCTGTGAGTAAAGGAGTGATTGTTTTGGTGGCAAACAAAGATTTAGAAGGCATGCTCGGAGGAAGGACAGCCAAAATGTTAATAGATTCAGGAGCTCAGATCAGAGTTTTATTTGTCTCACAAAATGATAATTATCTGCTCAATCCATTGAAGTATAAGTATGTTAGGTGAAAAGGTAATAGTATCTGCAGGAACCTGTTCTGTGGATCTGCAAAGTGACTGGAATAAGTATAGGTTAGAAATGATAGTAGTGAGGAAACGCAGATGAGATTTCAATCTCACTTTTGGAAACGACTTCCTAAACCATTTTCAGGTGGTAATATATTATAAAACTGAGCTGTATATGTGGGCATTAAAAACTAGCAACCCTTTTAGAATCAGCAAAGGTATGGGAAAAGTTCTTTGGATTGATGTCAAAAACCAGACATCGCCAACCTCAGACTTTCTGGTTGATCTGCTAAGCCATAACAATGTTCTCAACTGGTTGCAAATTCATGTCAAAAGGGGAATAAGTAAATCAGAAGCATTGGGAAAGAAGTTTCGTGTGCCAATATGTGTCAATAACTTTTGATAAAGACATACAGAAATTCCACAGGAACTATATAGGTGAGTGGTGAGGAAGTAAGGGAAGCTGAAGTTCAATGTGAAAAGCAAAAGGAAGCAGTTGCCAGTGAGAAATATTCATGCAATTTTGATTATATTAAAAATGAGTTACGAGAGACGTTAGTAAATTTGCTGAGTCAGAGCAGAACCTTTTGGACTCAGTTCTGGAGGAATACGCGTGATTATTTGAGAAACAGCAGCATTTTTTTAGCAACTAACTTAATACAGCATGAAATTACCATGGAAAATGCTAAAGGGGTTATGTCCACAAAGTAATGCATCACAATTTTTTGTAACATGTCTACATGTAACAGAGCAGTTGGACCGGTTGGGGAGGATAGGGGTGGCCCTTAGCTTTCCAGCACAGGTCGCTCAGTTGTTGCCATGCTCTTGGACAGTTAGGGCAGCTTCTTCCATGAACCTCCGTGTAGTGATTGCATTGAGTTTAACACAGACAAATCTTTAGAGCAATGGTGTGCGATAAAGTTTTGTGTGAAGTTAAACAAGATGCCACTGGAAACTTTTGGAATGCTTAAGGAAGTCTCCAGGGATGATTGCCTTTCCAGTCAAATGGGTGGGACAAGATGTTTCAAGAGGGCCGGGAGGAGGTCGCCAATGAAGCCCAAGTGGGACACCTGTCGGCATCACGAACGGATGACTTGTCTGTGCCAGTTACTAAATTCAGACTGTCAAATAAGTGTTTGCTTGGTGTCAGAAATATTGGACTTTCTCAGTTTTACAAGGCAGAGCTCCAGAGACTGAATTACAGGGTCACCTGCACCCGAAAGGAGTTCCATGCATTGTGGAAACTGCTCCAAGACAACGCGCCTGCTCACACCGCCTTTGTTGTCACAACCTAACTGACCCACATCGGTGTGACAATGGTGCCACAGCCACCCTAGAGTCCTGACCTGGCCCCAGTGAACAATTTTTGTTTTTTTCGCTTGACTGAAAAGGAATCTCAAAGGAAAGCATCTCAAGTAGGTAGACATTTCGCAAACTACTTTGATGGCTTCTCTGAAGAGCATCCTAATTAAGGAGTCCCAGAAAGCTTAAAATGCACAGAAACTGTGCTGACAGAAATGTACTGATGCAGAAGGGTCATACTTCAGAGAGTTTTAAGTTGTTGAACCTATCCAAGCAATTCAACAACAGCTGGCTGCAGGGATAATTTAACCTTCTGTGAACTCCTGATCATTACTGATCGTTGTGATACCCTACCAAGAAGTCAATTAATGGGGAAAACCCTATAGTCTGTATGTTGATATGTGAGTGGTAAATAAAGTCATGGCCCCTGACACTTACCCTGTATCCTGTATCGATAAAACACTGGACAGATCAGGGAGTTCTCCATATTTTACCACCCTTGGCATGCACTCTGGTTACCAATAAATTCTGATTGCATCGCAAGAGTGCACAAAGACCACTTTTGTGGTTCCTTCTGGACTGCATGAGTATCACTGCATGTCTTTTGATCTAAGGAATGCACCTGCCACTTTCCATAGATTCACTGATTAGTTGTCTTGTATATTTAGATGACATCATAATTTTTTTCAAGAATAATTGAGAACATGGGGAGAGGTTAAGAAGTATGTTGTCAAGGTTGCAGGATACACATTTAAGCTTGAAAATATTTAGAGAATAGTTCTCCTGTAAAATCGTAGGTTCAATACTTGGGACATGCAGATGCAGTTAAGCCAGATCTGAGACCAACACAAGCAGTTGAGAATTTTCTTGATCTTGCTAACTATTATCATTGTTTTGTGAAGGATTATGCCATGGTGGCTAAACCACTGACAAAGTTGTTCAAGAAAAGCACTGTGCTTGACTGTACAGAAAAGTGCGAGGCAGCTATGAGACAAATTAAGGATGATTTGACACATTCACCTTTGCTGATTTATCCAGATTTTGGGAAGCCCTTTATTCTTTCTACAGATAGGTCAGATTATGCTATTGGACCTATCCTTACACAGGAGTATAAGGATGAAAAAATACCCATATGTTATGCTTCTAGGCAAATGAACACAGCCAAGATAAATTACAGTACTACCAAAAAGGAGTTGCTAGGCCTTGTTTTAGGAGTAAACTATTTCAAAAGCTGTTTGTGCAGGCAGAAATTCACTGTGGTCACTGACCATGCTGTGCTTGTGTGGATGTTAAGCTTAAAGGACATCAGTAGTTACTTAACTTAGTGGGACTGAAACTCTGGGAATGCAACTAAGTAGTACATAATAAGCCAGGTCATTTACATCACAATGCTGACGTACTCAGCCATAAAGTCAGGGCTGTTCAGACAGATAATGTCTCAATAGAAGAAGTAAAAGGACAGGAAAGAGACAGAGAATTTCACTGGTATACTTACCCCTCAGATTTTGTCACGTAAGATGATATGTTATACTGTAAGACCCCACCGGGTAACAGAGCAGTAATACCTAAAGATCTGCAACAATGCATAATGGCACAATGTCATGACAGATTGCAGGCATGCCATAATGGGTGATGTGCCACAAATGCTAGGATAACTTCCTATTTCTGGTGGAAAGGCAGACAGACTGACATTCAGAAATATATACAGAACAGTTTGCCTTGTGCTCAAAAGCCACCACTGTCAAGGACCAAAATCCCTTTACAAACCCTCCCAGAAGCCATTAGACCAGGGCTTCACAACATATGTGCTCACGGAGCAAGCTGTGAACAGCAAGGCGCATGCACGTAGCAGCGCGAGCACGCTACCCCCACTATCGGACCAGAGCGGAGAGTGGGGAGAGTCATGTGGGGCACACAACAGCTGCCGCCAGTCAATGTAAATCCGCGGTCACCTGCAGGGATATCACTCACGAATTATTACTGAGACAAATGAAACAAATAAAGGAGAATGTACATGTGCCACATAATTTTATTAGCTTAGTGTATGCCTCTACATTCGTATTAATTTGTGAACTGTTACACAATAAAAGGTGTCACTGAAGTGTGGGGTTCTCGGTTATCTTGTACTTTTTGCCCTTTACAATTGCGTCTATGTTCGGAGTAATTGTTCTTGTGCATTGCAGGCGCAGCATGCAGTTTAAATTTCGATCAGACAATGCGTTTCTCAGGCGCGTCTTGTTACATTTCATTGCAGAGAACAGTTGTTCACAAACATACGTGGAACCGATCACTGATATTATTGTAGCCGCCAGTTTGTGCAAACGAGGAAATCTATCCTGAGGGAAGCCTCTGTAGAATTCCAAAATGTTTTTCTTGTTCTGAAATTTGTCTCTGTATTCTCTGTCACACTGCAGGTCAATAATTTCTAGTTGCAGCTCAGGACGAATCTCTTCAATATTCGCTGAATATGGAGAGGAGAACACATCAAAATCACTGTCTAATGCTGTCAGATCTTGAAAGTGTTGATCAAATTCTTCCTTAAGGGCATGTGAATAACGTTCACAGTCTTTGTGAACATCTTGCATGGATGATAATGTAGGAAAATGAGCTAGATTTCCTGTTTCCAGCTGACTCACCCAAAGTGTCAATTTCATTTTAAAAGCTCGTATTCGATCTATGAAATGAGTAATTAGCAGATCGTTACGTTGTAGTGAAATGTTCAAAGCATTCAGATGGCTAATTAAATCTGCTAAGAATGCGAGATCACATTTCCATGAAGGCTCTTTCAGTTCAGCAACACGCATATTATTTATTTCCATGAACATATTTATTTCATTTAATAGGCAAAAAAATCGATTTAATAATTCACCACGACTAAGCCAGCGGACCTCGCTGTAATAAGGCAGGCTACCATACTGGCTTTCTACATACTGAAGAAAGCTTTTAAATTGTCTGTGTTGTAGCCCATGCTTCCTTATATAATTGGTTGTACGAAAAACAACACCCATCACATTTTTTGGAGCGATACTCTTTGCACATAAGTTTTCCTGGTGGATCAGCCAGTGAACGCCCCTTGTTTCATTCGGCACGGTCAGTTTTTGCATTTTCTCCTTCAACAGCGCGACGAAACCTGATTTTTTCCCTGTCATCGCTGGTGCACCGTCTGTAGACACTGAAACAAAAGAATTCCACGACAATCCTATATTTTCAACACTTTCTTCAACACTACTTAAAATATCACTTCCGGTTGTAGTGTTCTTCATGGCTACTACATCGAGGAGCTCCTCCCTCACCTGAAGATCTCTATTAACACCTCTAATAAATATGGTAAGCTGCGCTGTTCCTGTGATATCAACACTTTCGTCCAGAGATAGAGAATACGCCATAAAATCTTTAAGGATATTTGCAAGCTGGCTCTGGACGTCGTCGGCCATGTCCTGTATGCGACGCATAATAGTCACGTTAGATAATGGCACAATCCGAAAGTGTTCAACTTGAGATGGACACAAATGTTCCGCGGCAACTACCAAACATTATTTTACTAAATTGCCATCAGTGATGGGGAGCAGGGATTTTGCTAAAAGCAAAGCAATTTTGTAACTCATTCTGAGAGCTGCCTCAGTTGATTTTTCTTCGTCGTCCAGATCTTCTTCGCATAGCTTCCTTTTAAGTTTAATAACTTCCTGTGCACGATCTGGTCCATCACATTTTCCACTTCCGTAGTCTTTCACGTGGTACGACATATAATGTCGCTGCAAATTAAATTTCCTAAAAGAATTCAGCGTTTTGTGACACACTAAACATTTTGCAACATCATCTTTTTCTGTAAACAGATACAATTCCTCCCAATGGGGGTTGAACTGCGAAGGCATGGTTGGGGTTACACAACGGCGACTTGACATGATTCTTAACCAGCGAAGTGACTGTTAGAGCTGATCGTAGTACTTTTAACGTTAAACAGTCGGCGCGAATTCAATAGGCACGCTGCGGTCCTATTCATACGTGTGTGCGCATTTCCCCTCCCTCCCTACTCCGCGACCTTGCAGCTGCTCGCGAGCAAGTGCCTGAGCAGACGCGAGTACTCGCGCTCAAAACCGGCCAGTTGTTAAGCCCTGCATTAGACCATTCCAAAAATTGTTTCCCTGGATATCATTGGTCCCTTTCTACAAAGCACACAGATTAACATATAAATACTCTCCATCATTGATCGTATCTCCAGGTGCAAAATTCTGACACACCTTACACATATGACTGCAGAAACTGTTGCACATTGTTTTGTCAGTCATTTACTTCTGCTGTATGAAAGTCCAGACACTATTTTGACTGATGACGGAGTTAATTTTATGTCTGCCTTGTTTGTACAATAATGCAAATTGTTGCAAATCAAAAAAATCGTGTACCACACCTTTTCATCCAAAAGAAAGTTAAATAAAATAGTTCCAAAGCTACTGAGAAACAGTTACAATGCAGCAACAAAGGGACTACACGTCCCCGGTACAAACCCAGAGACCTGGTTTTGCTCCAAAATCCTGAGGTACGAAGTTACCTGTCCCATCATATGGGCAACTTATCCTGTGACTGCAGAAATCTTAGTGTCTGAGTATACTGAAGCAGCACATTTTGAACAGTTAAAGCTGTACCGTTGTCCAGGTATGCCACCACTTACAGCACTGTAAGTTCTCCTGAAAATAATTCACAGCAGAGTAAGGACCCTGTGAAGAAGGTGAGTGAGAAAGAAGACAAGCTTTTGCCAGCACACCCTAGATATGCTTTAAGAAGCAAGCATAATTATGCTCCGAGATCCAGGGACTAATTTTATTTTGTGCACAGAGTAAATATTTATCTTGTGAGACTTGTGGAGGAGTTGAAAATGATTTTTTTGTAAGCACGAGGAATAGTGATATGGTGTTGAGGTTCTTATTTTGTTGTTGTGATTCAGTTAACCATTCTTGCTCTTGGCATTTAGTACATGCTGAGGAAGTGTGTTGGATTGATAAGAGTGGTTTTTCAGTTGAAGGTAACTGCTGTTTCATTTTGCGGTTGTGCTTATTAGCAAGATGATTGCGCTGCCATATAGTATACATGTGCGCAGTGCCACATCATAAGTTGTAGTGATAAGTGTTAGTAACCAAACCAATGGTGATGAGTAATGTAGATGTTCGAAATGTGTAGTACAGATTACTGTTTACGCAATGAACAGTTGAGCAGTAAGAGTTATCACAGTTGTAT